>NC_043760.1:26671262-27040947 GCF_902148845.1 Salarias fasciatus
TACATTCGACTATCAGTAGACTATTGGCAGAATCGGACGAATCAGATTCGACTATGGAAATTCTTAGTCAGGGACACCTCTAGTAATTGTATAAAAGTATAAATGCAAACACTACTTTGGATAAAATAACTGTGTTTTAATTCACTGGCCTGAAACTGATTTTAGTCACAGTTTATAATCCTTCATTTTATCATTTATCCAGGAAATGAAACTCTAAAATCATAACGAAATCACAAAATGGATCATTATGGTTCATAATAGATGTGTTTAACAAACACAAAGCAGTTGTGTTTCGGGTCTTTAAATTAGGGCCCGACCGATTCATTGGCCGGCCGATATTATCGGCAGATATGAGCCCTTTTCAAAATATTCATCATCGGCCGGGTTTTTGCCGACAGAACGCCGATATACGCTTAATTTCTCATAAAGCAGTAAATGTTGAATGAAGTGTCGGGAGTCATGCAGAATAATGTCCTTGCACCGTTTGTCCACCAGAGGGGGCTCTGACTCCATTCACATCCTTAGTCCTACTGCTGTTTTCACAGCTAAGCTGAGAAAGCTAAGATTCAGATTCAGATTCAGAAAACTTTATTGATCCCAAAGGGCAATTTGTTTGCAGCACATCTCGAGTCGTTTCACATGTAAATACAACATGAGACAGTTCAGTTTAACCCCAAGTGGAACTCAGGTTGAACAATATTAAAACAAGCAATACAATAACAATTTAGGAGCTGGAATTCAATAATTTGATTGCAGAAGGCACAAAAGAGTTTGAAAAACGGTTAGTTTTCCTAGCTGGAGCCAAATACCGGCGTCCAGAAGGCATCAAGATAAACTCTGGAGTCAGAGGATGAAGAGGCTGAGCCAAGATGCTGTGTGCTTTACTCAGCAGCTGCTGCTCCCACAGAGAATGCAAGTCCCTCAGTTTAACACCTGTGATTTTAGAGCAGGTCTTGACAATGTTCTGCAGTTTGTTTTTGTCCCTCACAGACAAGGATTGAAACCAACAGATAAAAGAAAATGTGAGTAAACTCTCAATAAACGAGCAGTAAAAATTATTTAAAAGAGTTTTGTTCACATTAAAAGAGTTCAACCTTCTTAACAAGTAGGTACGCTGCTGCCCACGTTTGACAATGTGCTCAGTGTTCATGTCAAATCTTAATTTGTCATCCATCACCGTGCCCAGATATTTATAACTATTGACAATTTCCACGTTTTCTCCATGGATGACACTGACACTGTGGGAGGAAGTCCGTCTAAAATCAATGACCATATCCTTAGTTTTTAAAACATTTAGGTCAAGGTAATTTTCCTCGCACCACTTAACAAAATGGCCTAAAGCAGGACCATGATTTCCCTCCTTTCGTGACAGTAGAGAAACCAGAACTGTGTCGTCTGAAAATTTAATCAGAAATCTGTTCTCCTCAGCGGATCTGCAGTTGTTGGTGTAGAGAATAAACAGAAGAGGAGACAGGACACAGCCTTGAGGAGACCCCGTGTTGGAGGTGGTGGGAGGAGACAAGCAACCATTGACCAGAACACGCTGGACCCGATCAGTGAGAAAATCTAAGATCAATGACAACAATTGGTCCGGAAGGTTAAAATCTGAAGCCAACCTTTGAATCAAAATGTGAGGCTGCATTTTATTAAAAGCAGAAGAGAAGTCTGCAAATAAGAGTCTGACATGGGCCCCTGCGTTTTCAAGGTGCTTGTAGATAGTGTTAAGTAAGAAAAGCTTTGCGTCCTCCACCCCTTTATTTGATTGATAAGCGAATTGCAGTGGATCTAGTCTCCCTGCTGTAAAGGGCAATATGTGGGCTTTTAATATTTGCTCAAAGCATTTCATGACGAGTGACGTGAGTGCGACTGGTCTGAATTCATTCAGCTCTCTTGACTTGTTGGATTTTGGAAGAGGAATTACTGTTGAGGTCTTCCATAGAGAGGGAATTTTACAGCGATCCATACAAGACTGGAACAGCCTGGAGAACACACCACTGAGCTGTGTGGCACAGTGGTGCAGGGTACGACCACAGATGGCATCAGGGCCCCTCGCCTTCCCTGTTTTGACCTTCTTAAAGAGGGCAGAGACATGACTCTCAGAAATTACAATCTCACTTACAGGCTTGAGAGTATTCCTGCAATCTGACACATTTTCCTCCACATCAACTCTTTCAAACCGAGTGAAAAAAGAATTAAAAGCACTTGGCAGTTCAAAATCAGACACACCATTAATTGTGACAGGCTTCCTGTCCTCCTTTTGATGGCTACCAGAGGCCATGTTTTTAATCCCACGCCAAGCTGCTCTGATATCACCACTGGTGTACTGGGCCTCAACTTTCTCTTTGTACTTAAGTCTGGCCTTTCTAAGTTCACCTTTCACTTCTCTGGAGATTTCTTTCTTCTCCCATTGATCACCAGTGCAATAAATCAATTTCTTCTTATTGATAGCTGATTTGAGCTCTTTAGTTACCCATGGCTTGTTATTTGGATAAATAACAACCTTTTTTGACGGGATAACTGAATCCACACAAAACGTGACATAAGAAGAGATAGAGTCACACATTTCATTAATATCATCAGAAGAATCAAAGAAGCAGTCCCAGTCTGTGCATTCAAACGAAGCTTGAAGAGTAGAAATGCTGTCCTCAGACCAACATTTCACAGTCTTTTCCTCGCGTGGCAAGCGCCTGAACACAGGGACATACCGCGGCATGAGGTAAACACAGTTATGATACGATGATCCAAGTGGAGGAAGCGGCATTGACTTGTATGCTCCATTCACACTGCCATAGCACAGATCTATGGTCGTGTTCCTCTGTGTTGTGGCACAGGTGACATATTGTTCATAAGTCTTCAGAGTATCTCCCAGACGACAGTGATTAAAGTCCCCCAGGATAAATTTTGGGGCGTCAGGGCAGATACTGTCAAGCCGGTGCGTGACGTCACCGATCAGCTGTGCAGCGGCTGCAGCGTCTGCACGCGGGTGAACGTACACAATGGTGAAAAATAACTGTTGAAACTCGCGCGGCAAGAAAAAAGGCCGGAGAGAGATGCACAAAAGTTCTATGTCAGGTGTGCAGATCTTCTCTCGCACCACCACAGTGTTACAGTACCTTTGGTTAATGTAGCAGCACACTCCTCCTCCGCGTGACTTGCCAGTAACTTCCTTGTTACGATCCAGTCTCAGCGGAATCCCAAAGCCGCTCAGTGACAGATCCTCATCCAGGTCGGAGTCGTTGAGCCAGGATTCAGTAAAGACAAGCAGGCAGGCATTCCTGATCTCCTGTCGGACTGTGATCCACGCCTCTACCTCATCCAGTTTGTGGCGGATCGACTGTGCGTTCCCTAGCACGATCGGCGGCAGAGCCGGGAGCCGACGCCGGTCCAGAAGATCCATCCTCTTCAGTCGCCGGATTAATCCACCACGTTTACCCCGTTTGCGGCGCGCGGGTTTAGCTGCCGTGCATTGGAGCTCTGGTGGGATGCCAGGAGGCGGCCTGACATGAAGCGTGGGGAACCGGAGCTGAAGTAAAGACTCCCGGCTAAAGGTGATGCGCGGGAGAAAACCAATCCGGGTAGGTTCACTCGGCTCGTAACACGTACAGAGCACGAGAAGCAGTCCCCACAAAAGCAGCAAGTAGTCCAATCTGAGTAACCACATTGTTGATCACTGACAAGGTGACACCTCAGACGCTGTACAAACAACCGAAACAACACTCGAGGAGCTGCCGGGTCGCACGCTATGGAGCGTCCCCCGGAAGTGAGCTTGCAGTTAAGCTACAACCAGGAAACATTGCAAACATTACTTTAGCCTTACCGAGCGGACGTGCATGTTTATTGTTGATGCCCCGTTTTCCCAGTGAACGACGAACGTGAGTACCATCCACCCAGCAGAGTGCATGTTCCCTGTCAGCTGTGATCTGTGAGCTTTTCCATGCGGTGCGGTGTCATGCCGTGCGGTGCCAGCCTTCCTCATTTGGGAGGATGATGTTGGTTCATTCTTGCCGCTGTTAAGTTGTCCACATGTAGTCATTCAGTAGTTTAAATGAATGTTTTTTTCCTGAATGATTAACCAACAGAGTGTCAGCGGGAGCGCTTGTTTCTACCCCCGCGCATTTCATGCGGGCGGAGTTAGTCTATGTTATGTTGTTTGTCATTCAATTAGATCCTCCAGGCATCCGCGATTCTGTGATCGCAGAATTTTTCGCGGAAATCATGTCTGTCTGCGGATTCACGGACCTTCCCTGGATTTTAATGCGGAATCTAAACTTTTTCTCTGTAGATTCCTGGTGGGTGTATTCACTGGGGGGGAGGGGTGAATAATGATTATCATTACTGTCTGTGTTCAGCAACCGTCATGATGTCATGTCACTGTTAGTTTTACTTTGGCAGAAACTACTACAACGTGACTGGCTGTAACAGCATCTCACTGTGTGTGTTGTTATGCAGTAATATTAGTGTTGGACTATTTGTGATCATTATATATTCAAAATGCAAGTCTGTCAAAGACATGTTTTTGTACTTGAAAATTCCTCTCTGTTGTAAAGTTAAACAAATACTAAAGGACAAAGTGTTGTAAAACAGTAAAATATTCTGCCTGCAATTTATATTTTTGCTGTTGTAAATGTTTAGGGACCAAAACAGAAGTTATTTTATTCATTAAATAATTTTTAAATGTATCGGCCGATATATCGGAGTTTTTTTCTGTCAAATATCGGAATCGGCATCGGCGGTCGGGCCCTACTTTAAATGACTGTCAGCTGTCCTGCTTCAAGTTGCTGAACTTTGGATTGAAACAGTTTAAAGTGAGAGTTCCTGTATATTCAGATCTGACTGCAATAACATGTCTCAAAACATTCAGAACATTTGATTGATTTGTCTCACAAAAAATACGTCATTTGATTTAAAAGGAGAACATTCTATTCAATTAATTAATCAATTCTTTGGTTCTTGGGCAAGGTCTCATTCTCAATAAAACTCCATTTTAGAAAAGAAAACTTGTAAAAATTAAGATCACCAGTGGGGGGCAGTGTCATACAAGGTAGAGTTTTTGAATCAATTGAAAGTCTAATTTATACCACAGTGGACAATTGCAGTTTTCCAGCAGCACAGAGAAAAGAAATACAAATACAAAAGAAATGTGAAATGTCAAAAAATTCCAAAGCCCAAGATATATAAAAAAATTAAAGATAATTTAAATGTAAATTTAAGATAGATATAATTAACTAACGGATATAACTAACAGACATAACTAAATATAATTTAAATATATGTTTAAGACAGACACATATGCATATTATAATAATAATAATAACAGATGTAAATAAACAGAATTTAAATCTACATTTCAGGAAGACACATATGTACAATATCACTGAAAAATGTGAGAAACACAAAAAGATACAAACACAGGAGTTTCACAGAGCTGAATGGATGATGGATGGTTGCACTTGATAAATTAAGGTGAAGATTGTCTTGACACTGAGTGTGTGGTGTGTGTTTGGTTTAATTGGAGCAGAGCTGATTGTAGAGTCTGATGGCAGCAGGGAGGATGGACCTGCGGTAACGCTCCTTCACAAACCTTTTTCTGCAAGCCAACAGCTTTTGGTCCAAATTTTCTTTTCTTTCTTTTCTTTCTTTCAAACACACAGAAGTGAAATAACTTATATTCCCATACCACAGTTTAATTTTATCTAACTGAATAAGTTATAATTAAGTTCAAACATTTCTGTAAATCCTCACCACCTTCTAAAGTGTTTGTGTCCTCCATAAATAACTAAAAATTGAAATCTCCCGGACCTCCTCCACCGCCTCCTCTCCACTCCTGACCTCCTGCCTTGAATCAGCCAGCTCACTGCTTCCCTGTTTCTCACCAGTTCCACCACCAGGCGGCGCTGTGGTGCAGGATGGGAACCAGACCAGCTCCTGTTTGGACAGTTTGTTTATTTAAATGTATGTTCTGTCTTTTTGTCCAGTTTTTTTTTCTTTATTCACTTGTGTTTGTTTGTTTTCGTTTTTAGAAATCAAGCTTCTTCGACAACTACTGCTGTTGCTAAACCTTATAAAAATATATTAGACAGTATTTGTGAACAGTTACATTTGCTGAATTTCTGTACGCTGCTCAGCGATATTATGTAAATACATTATATACATATATTACAATATTTATCATGTATATACATCCGACCATTTTCGGTATTTCAGCATTTCTTCTTCCTTTCTGCAGCTCCACTCGTAAATCTTCTCCTGCTCGTGTCTGGGTTCATGCTGTTTACAGTCGTGAGCTGCCAAGATGTCCGCCACTCCCCACAATGCAACGTGTGATCCCAAGCCCTATTGTCCTATACATTGTTATAAATATATTAAGTCAATACATAGAATAGGAGTTATGTTTTGTTTTTGTTTTTTTTTTGACCGCTCAGCAGCCACCTCCTCACGAATTATTCAAACATTATGTACTCCCTGAGTGCTATGCATCGGTTCTGTTTATGTTTAGTTTAATTATATATTATGAACAAGAAAAGAAAAGACCATCGACTGAACTCCCTCGTCTGTCTCCTCTTTCTCTACTTCCAAAATTATGAATTAAAAACAAACAAAAACAAAAATGAGGCTCTGGGGTCTCCAACCCTGTTCCTGGAGCCCTATCCAGCATGTTTTAGTTCTCTCCTGCTTCAACACACCTGAATATTCTGTACCAAGCACAGAGCAAAGCCCAATAATGAGACTGTTCATGCCAGCAAGTGTGTTGAAGGAAGAGATGTTGTTCGGGCTCCAGGAACAGGAGAACCCGCTTTGTCTGTCTGTACGCATGCGCGCCGTCTTCTCTGAGCTCCGGACAGCAAATGGGAAGAAGTCGCATTCTGCTCTCCGTCCTTTATGGACCTGTTCAGTCATCATATTCCTCGACATCGTATGGCTCCGTCATGCAACCTGCTGATTCTGATGTTGGTGATCTTTTGGAGCCGAAATACACAAGGTATGGAGCTTTTTCTGCCGTCTTTTCTTCAAATAATGTCATGAAAGCGACAGAGAGTTAAAGTTCTGCAGAGATCACAAGATGAGTGAAGTTGACTTGTTCTGAAGGAGAGCATCCCGGAGGACACCTATATTCTACTGGTGTACAAGACGGCAGAGTCTTTGTTTTCGTCCGTTCGCGCGCGTGTGTGAGAGAGAAAGAGAGAGAGAGAGAGAGAGGGAGAGAATTGACGACACGCAAGGAAAACCTCAACATGCTCAAAAAGGAGGAGGAAGAAGCATAATGTTATAAAATGCTGTTTTTTTCCAATCACACAAAGTTCAATCACCACAAAACAGCAAAGAACGCAAACATCAAGTAAATACGCTGATTCACGGTACCAGCTCTCTATCCCATCTTCATGTCTTATTTCACTGTAATTCTGTGATTTCAGAAAATCAATTTAAATAAGAACTTAGAAAATTTAGAAAAGAACAAGCAACACAAAGAAAAATACAAAGTACAGTTTTAGTCATTTGATTTTAAGAATGTGTCGGTTGTTTTTCAAGATTTATTTTACTTTATTTACTAAGTTAGAATAATACGTTTGAAACAATCTGCTCTTCTGTGCTTTCTTAAATGTAATTCAATGTATTTCATAACCAGAAGTAAAGTACAATTTGATACAAGTGTTTTATCTTTTTCAAAGTTGCTCTCGCCAGAAAAAGATCATCTGCTTTTATTTTTAACATTGAAGTGACTCAGTATCACAGAAGTCTTTCTGAATACTGAAAGATTTGCCTTCATTTGTTTTTACAACAATCCTATGAACATGATGGATGACAGGCAGAACACAGGATTGATCTTGTGTTGTTAAAGCGCAGAGTTCTCCCAAAATGACCTCAAACGGTTCACATCTAAAGCTGTAGAACTCGTCCACACCGTCCAGTTAAACATTTACTCAGGTCCAACAGGACCTGTGTTTGTGTGTTTTATTTTATTCATTTTGTGCAGTTTTTTTATTCACACCATTACTATTTCTTTGTCGCTGTTGCAAATCAGAACATTTCTACAGACATTTCTTTCTGTTTGTATGTTATGATTAATTTGCTTTAATTTATCTTCTATTCTGCAGCATCTTCATGACTTCAACTCCCTCATTGTTCAGGCCCACAGGGTTTTGATTCCTGTATAATTATGTAGTTATGTCTCTGTTTCAGTGATGTTGTTGTTCTTCCAGGTGTCTCAGTGACTGGTGGAGACCTGACCGTGGTGGAGGGACATGATGTTACTTTACCCTGCAAGATGACTCAGGAGAAGAGATTCACTCAGATATCATGGAGGAGGAAGACCAGAGGAATGCCTGGAAATCCTTTTTTTTTCACCACTTCAGAAGAAAGCGGTCCGAGTTTTGTCGATGATCCTGATCCTCGAATCAGTTTCATTGGACATTTTGCAGAGAGGAATGGAACTCTACAAATATCCAATGTTTCGTTAAATGATGAAGGAAGCTACACGTGTATTTTTTCTTTGTTTCCCAGTGGAACTTACAAGACAGAAATACCTCTAGGAGTAGAAGGTACATGACATTTAGTATGTGGGGTGCATGAGAGAAAATTGCTGGTCTTTCCTTCTTGCTCGTATTTTCACCTTTCTGTCTACTTTTCATCCTCCTCCAGTCCCTCCAGCTACAAGCCTCAACTCCACCCTTCTTGTTTTGGGAAATGAAGAAGTTCTTCTTGCCACCTGCACAGCTGCTGCCTCCCGGCCCGCTGCGCAGCTGCGGTGGATCACTGGCGCTCTTGGGAAGAGTTTAAGGGAAACGACCAGCGTCACAGAGCATGATAATGGAACCACGACCACGGTGTCGTCGCTGTTTGGAGTGCCGAGGAGAGAAATCAGCGGTCATGAAGTGCAGTGTGTGGTCAACAGCTCGGCCCTGGCAGAAGAACACCGTGAGGCTTTCACCTTACAGGTCTTCTGTAGGTACTTTCCTTCCTCACTTGTTGATGGATGTTCTCATTCCAGTTCTTCCGTTACTTTATCAGTTTTATCAAGATCGTCACACTCATGTAGTCAAGAATGTTTACAGCAGATAGACATGACAGGACGTTTAAAAAGATAAAAGATTGTGATCAGTGTCGGAGGGAAGCAAGTTTGAACCATCTGTTTATCTAAATGTCGTTTCAGGCTTTGAATTAATCCTTATTGCTCTGCATGTTGTATTTTGAAGATACTTTATTTTGTGACTGTTTGACTCACAGTCATGAAAACCCCAAGAAGTCTTCTGTGGTGAAGAAATCCCTTCAGTCACCTTTTAATTTTTGAAAACTCTTCTTTTACAAGCGACTTCAAAAAGAGTCAAATTCAAAAAATTTAAACCAGACAATATTATATCAAAAGGATGTGCCTGAATGAAGCATGTTCATATGGAAGATTTGTTTTTCCACCCAAATGTCAGCTTTTCAGTTCACTGCTGCAGACGAGGATCTGTGAGACTCTAACATTCTCCCCTCTGCTGTGATTTAGTTTCTTTATTCGTCATCATTCTAATGAAAGAAGTGCAGTGCTGTGGCTTTTTTAATTTGACAGTTCAGAAGTCGAAAGCAAAATTAGCACATCTGCATAAAAAGCTGCTTCGACTGCTGAAAACTTTCGCAGCTAAAAGTAAGATCTGATTTCTTTAAAATTTGCCAGTGAAGCAGAAAGAGCGTCTTTTCAGTGTCAGCTTCACGGACATCTCTCTTCAAATGTGTTATTGAGTCGCTGTGCAAAGGCTGAACCAGTTTTGATCCAGTTAATCTGTTTTCACTGCAAACTCAGTGTTATTTGGGACATTCACAGCTGCTCTGAAAACAAAAAAAGGCAGAAGTCGCCACCAGGATCCAGTTCGATTTTTGTTCATTCACAGCAGCATTTCAATGTCAGCACTCTTTTAGTAACACAAACCTATGTGTTGCTGAGCAGTAAAAACCATTTTTGTATGAAAAATAACAACATTTTAACTCAACTGCTGGATCAGAAAGAGACAAACCCCTTTTTGGGTTAACTTGTGTGGACACACACGGGGAGAACATGCAAACTCCACACAGAAAGGCCCCCACTAGCAACACATACATTGGGTTAACCCAACATCTATAGTGTGTACTGTTGGGTTAAATTTTGGGGGTTTTTTTAGAAAGAGTAACCAATTTTCTGGGTTATAGGGCTTTTATTTTGAACCAGTTTCTGGTTTTTCAAGGTTATGGACCATTTATGAACTGTTTTTCAGAGAGCAGCCCATTTAGATTGTAAAGTGGGACGTTCTTTTCTTTCTTTCTTTCTTTCTTTCTTTCTTTCAGTAGTCACTCATGTCAGCAGGGAGTTGTTCAGCAGGAGGCAGTTAGCTCCTCCTCTCATCATTTCCATCTGTTACACCTCAGCTGCTGCAGGCTGTGTCAGTAGTGGTAAACTGGTGGAAGATACCCGATCAAATTCAAACACGACTGACTTCACTAGAGGAAATCTTGGACATGGTGCCTTCAAATATAACTTTCATGTTTGAAGGAAAAAAGAGGTGGTAGTGTTTGGCTCCAGTGGCTCCAGACAGTGACTTTATGTTGGAGTCAGCCAGTCGTCACTCCCACGTCTCCAGGAGCTTCAGATCGCTGCAGACCGACTGCTGAGTGGAGCACACCAGAGGGAACACATCACTCCCATCCTGCCTCTCTTCCACTGGCTGTCCGTGCTCTTCAGGCTTTGTTTGAAGATTCCTTTGTTTGTATTTAAATCTGTGAGTGGCCTCGCCCCGCTTCACCTCTCCACTCCAGCCGGGGTCTCAGGTCAGCTGATCAGCTGCTCCTGGAGGCACCGAATTTTGACGCTGGATAATGGGAACTCTGCTGCTCGACTGCTGTTGGATATGTCCTCCGCCTTTGACACAGTAGACCATGAAATTCTGCTGTCTCGTCTGGAAATGTGTGCTGGTGTCAAAGGCACGGCCCTCGATTGGTTTCGTTCGTATTTGGACAACAGAACTTTTTCTGTCTATATTGGCCTCAACGAATCCAAGCCTGCTCCCCTGAAATGTGGTGTTCCTCTGGGTTCCATTCTCGGCCCAATTCTTTTTGGCATCTATTTATTACCATTGGGATTGATTTTTAGAAAGCACAATATTTCATTTCATTGCTATGCAGATGATGTTCAAATTTATGTGCCTTTTAAGAATAATTCATCTTCCTTCGAATCTCTGAAATGTTTGAAAGACGTCAAAGACTGGATGGCTCTGAACCATCTGCATTTAAATGATAGAAAAACTGAGGTTGTAGTGTTTGGTGATCCGGCCTCTCTTGAGGGTGTAGACACTGCTCTTGGCCCTTTATTTTCTTTAAAAAAGCCTTCTGTGAAAGACCTTGGTGTTTATTTAGATTCTGCTTTTAAGATGGATAAACAAATCAACGCAGTGGTGAAAAACAGCTTTTTCCAGTTGCGACTGCTTTCAAAGTTAAAATCTTACTTGCCGGCCAGAGACTTTGAGAGAGTCACGCATACGTTCATTACAGCTCGCCTGGACTACTGTAATTCTCTATATTTTGGTTTAGACCAGGCATCTATGGGAAGACTGCAGTTGGTCCAAAATGCTGCAGCTCGTCTGCTGACTGGAACTAAGCGTCAGCAGCACATCACTCCAGTCCTGGCCTCATTACACTGGCTCCCAGTTTTTTACAGGGTCCAGTTTAAAGTTCTCCTCATTGTATTTAAATGCCTCAATGGCCTGGCTCCTGATTATTTGTGCGAGCTGCTGTCTGCTCACACTCCAACCAGAACCTTGAGGTCATCCTCCCAGCTATTATTGGATGTTCCCAGGTCCAAACTGAAGAGCAGAGGGGACCGAGCCTTCTCTGTGGCGGCCCCTCGGCTCTGGAACAGTCTCCCTCTGCATGTCAGAGCTGCACAGACACTTCAGCACTTTAAAACTTCATTAAAGACTTATCTTTTCTCTCTGGGGTTCAACGGGTTGAGCTGAGCATTCACTGTAGTCACTGTCTTTTAATTTTTTAATGGATGTTTTTCTTTCTTTTAATGTCATTTGTATTATTTTATTGTTGTATTTATATTGCTTTATTTTTATTGTGAAGCACTTTGGGCTTTCAAGTTGTAAATGTGCTATACAAATAAATTTGACATTGACATTGACCGAGGTCCAGACGGAGGCTCAGAGCTTTTCCTGTTGTTGCTCCTCAGTGTTGGAATGAGCCACGGCCCGTCGGACGAACCCCTGAACTCATCTGAAGACACTTTTTTACTCCTTGACTTTTATCCCAGTTTGAGACTCGGCTCCTTTTTTTATTGTCTCCATTTTATTGTTTTGTTTTGTTTTTTAAATTCTTTTATTGCTCACACCTGATGCGTTGAAGTTTTTTTTTTATCTCTATTTCCTGTGTGTACAGCAATTTATTGCAGCAGTCTTATAGAAGATAGAAATAAAGCTGAGGTGAGATGATTCATTTTCAGTCACACCAGAGAAAAGCATCTTGTGGTTGCAGTAACTGTGAAACTATTTCTGTGAATTCCTCTTTAAAGCATGCTGGAGCTGCTGTGAATAACTCTCACTCTTGTCCTGTTTGCAGTTCCCCCCATGAACGTGACCATCGTAGAAACGTCAGACGACACCCTTGAATGTGTTTCTGAGGGAAACCCAGAACCGAGCCTCAGGTGGACCAGGTACAGTTATCTGAATATCAATCTGCACACTTTAAGACAAACGGGACAATTTTTTTTTATCTTGAAATTCAGCTGTATCCTGTAAGACCTCTCCCACACACACACACACACACACACACACACACACACTGATCAAATGTTGTGAACGACTGACCCCTGAACTCAATGTGAAAATGTGTGTCGTCTTTTTGAATCTATAAATACACACATGATGGGAACCTGGCTTTCATAATGGAGCTTGATTTAGTTTTATCTGCAGTCATGAAACTGATGTTTGCAAATGTTAGAAAAGCAGAAGTGAGCAGTTCGCTACATCTACAAGTTGTTCCTCTTAATTTTCACTCTAACCCTCAGAGGAACTCCACACGGTCACTGCCCAGTTTGAGTTCTCCATATTTTCTGCGTTGGGCATTTTTCCTTTTCTGCTTTGCAAACTAATTGACTAAATGGTTGTATTTCCTTATCCATCATAAACGTTGCCAGGTGAAACTCCTGATTCTGCATCAAAAAAGGATGAACAAAAATATGGAGAGTTCTGACACAACTCAGAAAAAAATACATATCTTTGAAAATTTACAAGTGAAACAAGAAAGGCTGAAAAATCTTTCAGTTTGTTTGATAAGCTTAAATGTTATTGGAATTTTGTAGTTTGTAATCTGTAATCAGTTATAAAATAGACACATCATATGGTGACATTTTACAAAAGCTGTTATATATGTAAAAAGAAGTGAGATAGTCATCTGACTGCTACACTGTCAGAAAAAAGGAAGCATAACACGTGACTGTGGAACCGTTTTATCAACCATATTTCTCATTTTTCTTGCCTGGGCACTTTTTTAAATGATGTATCTATTTCATCACCCATGAGTGGGGATACAAAAGAAATCATTCATTAAATATGTTACTAGTGCTTTTCCCCACACGTGAGTACAAGTTTTACCACAGAATATACTTCAAGACATTGAAAGTCATTCATCATTAATCAATACATCTGCAGTTTAATTTCATTATGGAGATTTTTATTCATGTTTGCTGAAATTTCCTGCTTTTTTAGCTGCATTTACATCCAAAACAAACAGCTCCAGCATTACTGTAGAAGCATTACTGTTTTTCTTTGTTATTTGAACTCATATTTTAGATCAGTGAACTGAAACAAATATTAGAATCTAACATCCAATAGTAAAAACATGTTTCGTACATTAAACAGGTTGAGGAGAGCTCCTTTTCTCAGAATACAACCGACAGCAGAACTTTTGTTTACAATTCCATGATGGCAGGTGATGATAAGCATCACCTGCTTCCTCTAATTACATGTCAGTTTTAACCCAAAACAACAGTTAACCATACCATACCAGCTTTATTTATAAAGCACTTTAAAAACTTTACAGCCGGCCAAAGTGCTGTACACAGACAAATATAAATCACAAAAATCTCCATCTCCACACACAGACTCCAGGTGTGGCAATAAACACGTTAGATAAACTTTTTTTTTTTCATGCAGTTCTTGAACCTGGAAGTCACCGGTTTCTGTAAAACAGGAGAAATTACAACTCTTAAAGTGAGTTAGAGACAAAGGGCTTTATTTCAACGGCCCAGCGCAGAGTGGTGGGATTCTTTCTGCTTTTGCACATTTCTGGTTGAGAGTTATGATGCACATAAAACAAAACCTGTCTGTCTTGTACCTTGGAAGTTCTAATATAGGAGTTTTTTTTTTTTTTGTTTCAATTTTCTGTTTCTGTTTTGTGGGGGGGGGGGGGGGCATCATACTTAATCGATAAATTATCTATACACACACATTTGCATACAATCGAGTCAGTGATGAGTGAGTGGTCCTTCAAGGTACATGACAGTTTTTCTTTGATGTCCATCATTACTCTGAATCAGAATTGTGCAAAAGCACAAAGACAAACGAGCTGAATTCATCTCTGAGTCGTGACAGAGCAGCATGTCGGTCACAGCAAAGCGAGGAAAGGAAAAGTAATTCTTCTTTCTTAATTATACTGCACTTTGTGTCACGCATTAAGGCGAGGAGAGGTGGGGACTTCCAGTTTGTTGACCAGATTGTCGACAGCAGAATTAAGAAGCTCCCAGTCAAGTAATTAAAAAAAACCAAAGAAACCTCTTTTAACTTCAACTTGAGGGTGGAATAATTCTCAACATGGATACAAGACTAAACTCAAAGACAAAAGCAAAGAGGATGTGGTCCAAAATGCTGTCAGTTTTAAGTTCTCATGTGGTTCTTTAATTTGTTTATTATTGGCAAAGATTTAACAGATGTTTTTCTGATACACATTACATTGCGGCTGACCGTGCACGTTGTCCCCAGAAAACAGCTTCAAAATGCTGCTACATGTCCTTTAACAAAGCATTTTTTGCTGTGTGTGTGCGCATGCGTGCGCGTGTGTGTTCCATTACTAAAACCTTTATAAAGCCGTGAATACGGTGTTTCAAATTAACTGGTGTCCTTGTTACCTGATGACCGACTTCCTTTAGCATTTCCTGCTGCTGCTGCTAGTAGCCGCAGATGTTGAAATCAGACTCATAAAAGGTCTGACACGACTTTTTGTCTGGTTTTTAATATCTATCAGCAACAAGGGACGTGAAAGAAACCCAGTCGCCAGTTAAAAGGGACTCAGTTCTTCCAAAACACCGGCTCCGCTCCGGTTTCGCGACACTCCTCCTCCGCTAGTTAGCTGCTGCGTTCAGGTGACTGGAACTGCTGCGGAAAAGTGAAACTCGGTCGTTAACACTAAAGCAGCGGTGACAGCTGGACTCAGGAGTGACTCAGGAGACACGTGAAGGAAGCGAGGACAATTTGCACAAAGGAACGACTCTCAGACAGCTGTGCACCGGCTCTCGTCGTTCACTTGAAAGAGCCGTTCAAACGAACGACTCGTTCATTGAACGTCGCAGCACGACGAGGGTAGCACATGTGTTTCCTCCCGGTTCCATAGCTGCGGCGCACCAGCCTAATTTACCGGTATTTTTTTTCAGCGTGACAAATACAATGTGTGCCGTGAATGTGTGACGACACACCGAAATGCGTGACACTTCAGAGCCCTGCTGCTGCATCGTGTTGTCAGACATGAGAACGTCCACGGTCCGCATTTATAACAGCGCTCACAGACGTCTGCAGCTTTTTGCGTAGTTTAATGAGGCGGAGCGTACCAGCGTATTTTGATGTCAAATTGCGTACCTGCTACGCAAAATGCGTACAGGTTGGCAGGTCTGGATGTCGCTGGAAAAACAAGAAAAGCTGCAAGAGAAATTGACAGACTTGGAACAAAAAACGAGAAGGAATAATATTCTCACCTGGGGGAGCTGAAGGAGGGAGACCCTGTTCAGGAATATATGGATAAACTTACTCACACAGAGTTGGGGGTGGCCGAGGACGTTGAACCGGAGATACAAAGAGCACACAGGGCTGTAGTGAATCCACAACCCAACAAGCCCCCGAGAGCGATCATTGTAAACTTTCTAAGGTTAGAGATCACAGAGAGCATCCTCAGGATGGCTTGAAGGAAGGAGGTGAAAGCAGAAGGACGGAGAGTGACTTTTCATCAGGATTACGCGGCCGAAGTGGCGTCAAAATGTCGAAATGAGGAATCCGGTTTCAGTCACCGATGGACACATTGAGGGTCCGCTGTCTTGAGGGAGTCCAAGTTTACCACAATGCCCAAGATGTAGCTGGGGCGATGCGTCAGAAGGGATGGCAGATACCGGATCCCGGAGATGAGGAGCCGACACCGACAGAGAGACTGGAGGCAGCGTGTCAGTGGATCAGAGTGGAGAAATGAGGACGAGAGGACCAGAGAAGACTGAGAGGGACGTACTCCGACACAGGGTGGAAGAGAAGCAAGGAAAAAACAAACACCTGGTTAATCCTAAAACTGAAATATTTCATGTTTTTTGTTGTTTTTTTTACTTTCCCAGATGGATTTTGAACAACCCGCAGATGAGTAACCTAGAAAATAAATCTCAATGAACATTACATTATGCAAAGTAATTTAGATTCTTGGGTTAAATATTGTCTAGTGTGACCTCGTTATGTTCAGGATTATAGTTAGTTTTTTGAGTAAAGGGAAATTAAGAAAGGTTCATTGGACCACCTGTGATACATATATCATTTGATAGAGTGAGGTGGACGTATCTATATAATGTCCTTAAAAAACTTTGTTTTAGTGAGGACTCTGCGTAATGTATTGAAGCATTGTATCAAGAGCCGACAGCAAGAGTGAAGGTTAGTGGGAATCTGACTGGTCGAAATAAGTTAGAGGTCAACCAGACAGGGATACTGTTTATCCCCAACACTTTGTGATCTATTTATAGGACCGCTTGCAAAGACAATCAGACAGAAGCAGAATATTGAGGGCGTGGAGGTCGGTGGATCAGAGCACACACTGGGCTTATTTGCTGCTGATGTGTGAGCAAACATAGGACAACCAGATGTCAGTTTCCCCAGACTAAATAATAAAGGGAAGATGGACAGGGCGGTTTCAGCACTGTTTCACACGCTGTTGTAGAGTGGGCAACATTTAACATTGTTTATAAAGGAAAAGTGGCAACAGGAACTTGAAGTTGAGATGTCGGAGGAAGAATGGTACAATGCAAGATGCAACATTCTGGGTCAAGATTGTAGCGGGACTTCAGTTGGAAATACATCATCAGATTCTTCACAACCCCAAAGATAAAAGGGAGGTGTCTTCCAGAACAGAAGAGGGTTGGACGTTATGTGGACAGGAGGACGCGGACCATACTCACATGTTTAGTAATTGTCATAAAATAGAAAATATACATTTAAACATTAAAAATAAACATTTGGAAGAAGCTTAGTCGTTTCTGAAAACAACTGCTGGTTGCACAGCCCCAGAGTGTGCTGCAGTGACTCCAGATCAGGGTTTGCTTCACTCCTCCTGGATCTGGATCTCTAAAGGACTGACTTGTTGCAGCAGTCCTGAACCTTCAGCAAATAGCTTGGTGTCAGTGAAGCACAAGATGATGACACTTTCTGTAATGATGCGAAGCAATGGGAGGATTTTTAAAATGTGGGTGTTAGTTCATGAGCCCCTTCTGTCCCAGAGGTGGGACAGTTTGTGTCTCCATGATTTAGAGAGCCCAGTCCTCAAGGCAGGGTTTTCTATGCTGAACAGGTCAGAGACTAGAGACCAGACAGACTTCATAAAAGCCTGAAACGTGCACAGAAAATGCATGTCAATCAAGATAATTTATTAAAAACTGTCCTGTGGTCCAGCTCTTTGTTGGTCTGATTCCTCTCTCAGACCCTCCATCTCATGCTGTGTCTTATGTCTCTCTTTCAGATCTGACAAGACTTTACCCGAGTCTGACTTCAGAGTTGATGGTGGGAAGCTGACGTTTCTACGATGCGCTTCTGATCTGAAAGGCTTCTATCAGTGTGAGGTTTCAAACCCATACGGACAACAAAGCCAGCAGTTCTACTGGACTGTATGTTCAGGTGAGGCTCAGGCTCAGGTTTACATAGTAGATTGGTGTTGCTGATGTTTTTAAATAAACGTGGTTGTAAGCAGCGTGGCGTGAGCGGCTCAGGGACAGTGAGCACGAAGGGATGAGCCAAGTTGAGTGGTCCACTTCTTTTTTTATTTTCTTGTGCAAAAATCAACCATAAAGTGCAAAGTGCCAAAAAGTGCAAAAAAGGTGCATAGGAGGATCTCCCAGGAGCTTGGCTTCACCACAATCACGGTCTCTCCCCACTGAATGTCTTCAGGCCCTTAAATACACTCAGCTTAATAGGGTAAAACCATTAAAACTCCAGGAGGTATAAAACATAATATTAGCTCTCTAAAACTATGTTAAAATCCTCCACTATAAACTCATAATACTAACCTAAACAAAACAAAACCCATACTTAAGAATAAACCAAACTATCGACCCAAATAACTACACGAAATCCTAAACCATATCTAAAATCCGTGAAACCACCCCCACCCATTTCCACTCTTGGACCAGCCCAGAACTTTCTTTAGTGGTGTCCGTCCCCCGGGGAATCTTTTGGCCGGACACCACTCCTGAACACAAGAGCAGAAAGGTGAGTTAAAAATCACACACACTCCACCACATTCACACCCCCAACACCTTCTCCACACTCACTGCATGCATGCCAACACCTAAAAGAAAAGCTAATTAAAAACAGGCACATATATTGCACATTAACCAATCTTGATTTGTCATTTGTTTGTCCTGCAGGTCCGCCGCCACGCCCGACCAGACCCACAGACAAACGGTCTCCAATAAATAAATAAATAATTTAAAAAGACAATCGTTGTGCAAATTATTCTTTATGTGCAAATTAGCTTCTTTAAAGTGCTGTGCATTAGTGCAATGTGAATGAGAGAAAGTGTCTGTGTGCAAATTGCAGTGCTTTAACCAGTGACGAACGGCCTGTTCGTCACAGTGGTATTTTTCTGTGATGTTGTGCTTCCAGAGGCTTGATAGGATAGTGGGCCCAGAGGGAACGACTTCTGTTCAGGATGAGAATTTATTTTCTCTTCTTTCAATGAACGACACAGGAATGCTTTAAAGTTTAAAGTTTAACTCAGAGCTGACAGAAGTGGCGACTTTAGTCTGTTACCAACACAACAGAGACTAATGGCTTAATGGATGACTGCTCACCCTCCACCCAGTACACAACAGACAGTGGTTGTTCCATTAAGAACTTACAGCAAGTCCAGTCATGTTAATAGAGCTCATGGTCTTGGTAACCCCTCTTTGATGCTTTGACTGCTTCACAACTTGTCTCAACTAGAATATTGCTGTGTACAGTAGAGTTGAATGGCGTTTGGAGACAATGGTAGTGACCTTAATGTCATGCGTAATCTCAAAATAAAGGTCACAGCCAGAGCAAAAACTAAATATAAAAGCACACTGAAACACTTCAAATGTTAAACAATGTATTTCCTGCTTTCATGACAGATGTTTGCTTGAAGTCATTCTTCATTCTTTTTGTGTTTTTTGTTTCCAGGATCCAACCCTGCTCCTTGGATCTTATTTGGTTTTTCGTTTTTCCTGAACATCATCGGTGCAGTGTGGTACTTGTATAAATCTAGATACATTACAAGGTACTCGGCCCAATACCCCACAATTTACTCAATGAAACATGTGAATGCACATGGATATATGACGTGGAACTTTTGTGGTGTGATTCTTGTTTTTCAGATCCAGTGGGGTCCTCAGGGTTCCAAATGATTCCAACTCACCAGAAATGGTTAGGTTTGCTATGCTCTCCTGTATTTTCATGTCTCCCTCTTTAAGTACAATTTTTTCCTGATAGAATTATTGGAGATATGTTGCATTTTACCTCTGGAGCTTTTGATGAGGAGCATTGCAGCAGGATTTTAGATGTTTATCTTTCTTGGAGCTTGTGGTGGAGGGGCTTGGCTCAGCTGGGGTGCAGGACGGAGGGATGGCTGCAGTGGCTGCAGACGGGGATGTGGTGAGGGATAACTGTGATCTCCTGTGCCTGATTACTGACTGGCCCTCAGCCCTCCTTCTCCCAGGGCCGGCAAACTTTTAAAACCACTCCAGCAGACAGTGAGGGGGGAATGGATGGCAGCAAGGGCGAGCGGCGCTCAGCCGACGTCGGAAAAGCCGCAGGACTTGGTAGCTGGAGGTCACCCGAAAGAGGGCCTCCAGCTGTTCTTTAGTGTTTTGGATTTTGAAAAGCCTCCCCAGGTGTTGGGGTTTTGTGTTTGAATAAAGAGACTTAAACTCGCCATTGGCTGCCTCCATTCATGCTGCAGAACCCCGCAGATGGTCAGCGAGCCGTTACAGTGCTGTTGAATCGCTGTTGTTTTAATGCTCTTTCCCTTTTGAGTGTTTCAGTCTTGAGATCTACAGACAGTCTGTAGAAAAGCCTTTCTGTTGGAGAGAGATGCTATTTTGACCACTTGTTATTGGCTCAGTTTTCATGAGTGTTTTTTACAATCCGATTGAAAAGTCTAATTAAATGCATTTGTGTGCATGGACGGCATATAAAGTGATCCTCGTTCAATCGTCGTATAAATGGGCCCTGGCTGAAGAGGATTACATTTTATCTTCCACAGTGGGTGGTGTATCTGTGACATTTGCTTCAGGTTTCTTGTGGAACTTTCAAGTTCTGATCTTTGGCTTTGCAGTCGGCAGTCCTCATCGCCCGGCAGTGTGGTTTAATCTGCTGTCACTGACCGGCTGGCTTCTGTCCCACGGGGCTCCGCTCCGCCTGCCGGCCCTCCGCTCTGCCAGTCATAGCGGTCCGCCGGTCGTCCACCACGAAGCTCTTTGAACACCTTACTGTTGTGCGATTTGCGGCCATCTTGCCTCTCCATCCAAAAGTTTTTCTCAGCCACCATCCGGTTCTTCTGCTTGTGTTTGACTTTCCTGATTCCTGCTTCCTGTTTACCGCGCACATCACTGTCCCTCTGAACGCATGCGCAGAACAAATAATCCGCCCGTACAATCCACCCCTCCGTCACCAGCTTTTTATATGAGACGTACGATCGGCGTAGACGACCTCGTACAATCAAATACGAAAGATAATCCGCTCTGAGTGAAGCGGATCCACTCAGGTGTTTATATGAAACATTTACAATCCCGCCTTCACCTTAACATCTGATTATAAGGAGGATTTTGTGGCCCATGTCAACCTGCCTAATGTGTCTGTCCCCAGGTACCAGGCACTGGGAGAGGAAGGGATTCTTCTGGCTCACATGAAATGGTGAAGTTTAACCTGTTAGGCTGTATTTCATGGCTTCATTTTCAAATCATGGAACAAATGAATTAAACCTTATTAAGAACAATCCATCGTCACTGTTTCTCTTGGCAACAGATGAGCAGGAGGTTATAAATACAGTACTGAAATGTAAAAATAAGTTCTCTACCGACTATTACAATATTGACATGTTCTTAGTAAAAAACGTAATTTTCAATATTGCAAAACCGTTCACTTATATTTGTAATTTATCATTTCAGTCTGGCCGTTTCCCAAACAAAATGAAAATCGCAAAAGTAATTCCGGTATTCAAAAATGGTTACAAACACTGTTTCACAAATTATAGACCGATTTCACTATTGCCACAATTTTCTAAAATTCTTGAAAAACTCTTTGACTCTCGACTTGATAAGTTCCTAGAGAAACATAACATAATAAATGATGGTCAGTATGGTTTTAGAGCCAAGCGAACCACCTCAATGGCACTAATTGAAGCCACTGAAGAAATTACTACTGCACTGGATCAGAAAAAAATTGCAGTTGGTGTCTTCATTGATCTCAAAAAAGCATTCGACACAATCAATCACTTCATCTTAGTAAATAAACTGGAAAAATACGGGGTTAGAGGTGTAGCTGGGGACTGGATTAAAAGCTATTTGACAGGAAAGGTACAGTTTGTAAAAATGGAGAAGCATGTATCCGAGCAACTTGGCATTGTTTGTGGTGTCCCCCAGGGATCCGTCTTAGGGCCGAAACTATTTAATGTGTATATCAATGACATCTTTAACGTATCTCAATCCCTAAAACTCATTCTTTTTGCGGATGATACAACCATATTCTATAGTAGTAATGATTACAATGAGCTTGTAAAAACTGTGAACATGGAACTCAATAAAATAAAAACCTGGATGGATATAAATAAACTGTCTCTAAATATAAGTAAAACTAAAGTAATGATGTTTGGTAATTCTACAACAAAGTCATTTCAGCAAATAGTTATTGAAGGTACTGAAATTGAAAATGTTTGCGAGAATAAATTTTTAGGTATTGTAATTGATAATAAATTATCTTGGAAAGCACATATTAAACATATAAAAGCAAAAATATCCAAAAGCCTCTATATTATAAATAAAGTAAAACAGTGCCTTGATGCACATGCCCTCCGTACTCTGTATTGCACGCTGGTACTCCCATACCTCACGTATTGTGTGGAGGTGTGGGGGAACACTTACCAGTGCACAATATATCCCCTGGTCATAATGCAGAAACGAGCTGTGCGGATCATACACAAGGTTAGTTTTTTAGAACATACTCACAATCTTTTTATTCTGTCTAAGTTATTAAAATTCAATGATCTTGTGAAATATAACACACTAATTATTCTGCATAAAGCATTTAATAAAACATTGCCAAATAATATACAGCAGTTTTTCAAATTAAAAGAGACAGTTCACAATTTAAGAGGGTATGGAAATTTTAAAATACCAGAGACAAAATCTACCCGTAAACGTTTTTGTGTATCGGTATGTGGGGTTAAGTTGTGGAACAACCTGGACACTCAACACAAGCAATGCCAAAATGTTCATAGATTCAAACTCCAATATAAACGTACAGTTTGGTTGAAGTATATAGAATATAGGTCTTGAATTCACATTAACATTACTGAGTGTGTTTTGTTGTTTCTTTAATAATCCAGGTATACTGTTCATTTCCACTGTTGGTATACTTGTATACAAGTCTGTATATGTTATCGGTTACCAATGGTAACGCCACCTTGTTTCAAAATTTTCGTTATGTAGATCCAAATCAATGAGTTATTAGTTTCCATGTGTATATACAACTACGGAAGTGAGAATTTTATTTTATTTTTTTCTGACTATATTATGTTAAGGATAATTGGGGGTGGGATTAAATAAGTTTTCTTCTTCCCACTCCCTTTCAGGCATAATGAAATCTTCTGTTATTCAGTTATTTGTTACATTGTTTATTGTTTTTGTTAATTTGTTTCCTTTCCTTTACCCTGTGCATTATTGTACAGCAATTGCCTGAAATGAACAAAATAAATGAAATGAAAAAAATTTTCAGTACAGCTGATAGAATTGCTTGAGCTATTTTGCTTTTTACATGTGTAGCTTTCATTTGTCTGTTTCCAGGTCCCTCAGTGATGTCTGCGGCTTCCTGATGCAAGAAGCTGAAAGCAGGTTGACTGGAAGCTTGCTGTCGTTGTTTCTGTGGCTTTTAATTGATGTGAAATTAAAATCCGACTGTAGAGTTTGGCAACCTTTGAAATTCTTGTGTAGCGAACAGCTCAATGGTAGTTATTCCCTATTGAAACAATAATATAAAATATGGTGAGTAATTGGTCACCTGAAGTAATACAGTATCTGGTCATCTTGTTTTATTAGTGACCTTAATCCTTTTCTATCAATATTCGTTTGTGGAATATTCAGTTAAAGTAAGAAAGTCAGTGTGAGTCATGCATACCATAACTCTTCATATCAATAATGCAGCACTGGTTCTTTTCTCGACCTGTTAATCATTTATTAATTACTGAGTACATTGTAGTCGTATAGGAGCCAGAAAGCATGTGTCCATTAGAGTAGATTACAGCCTTTGTTTTATTCATTAAACAGTTTTGATTATTGTTTGAATAATTTAGACCGTAAAATAACTTTCAACTGAAGTCTCACGGTAATTTACCAAATTATTGATGGAGATTATTAAAAGTAATTTAACAGGTTATCGTTGTTTATTTGCCAAACTCTTCCTTTGCTGTGGCCACAGAGCAGGAAGTACAGCAGATGTTTGCTTTGAAAACTTGAAGCTGTGGATGAGTAGCTCCACACAAAGCAACGGCTTTAATGTCCAACGTCTCCTGTTTGTGTGTTTTCAACAACTGATTGTGTCTGAGAGCGTGAAGGCTTCAAGTTACATCAACGTGTCAGACCTCCTTTTATTTACATGTTTGGTGCTTTGTATATTTCAAGCTTCTGATTCAATGTTCCTCTAAGTTAAAAGTTGGTCCAGAATATTTCAGTTTCAGCCGTCATAGTGTGAAAGTGTTCCAAAGTTGTTCTGGTTTTCTGATCTCAGACCTGCTGTTGAATCACTCCAGCATTTATATGTACTTTGACTTTCAGTCTTTTTAACCGGCTCAGCTAAATTCCAAAGCCGTGCACCTTAACCTTCACCACAGGCTCCTCGTCCAACAGGACCTGAATTGATTAAAATACTGTTTAATTGTTATCAGATAAATAATTTTGTGCCTTTTTATTCACGATCGTCAGTATTTGTACACATGATTCAAATAGATGTGCATTATGAAGGTTAAGCTAACCAACTTTTAACATCACTGTCTACCTGATCTGAAAACATGTTTATTTGAAAAGTAGTTTTTGTTTCTCCTGCTGTGTTTGATTTGGATGTGTTCAATATATCAAATATATCAAAAAGAGAAGCAGATTTTATCTGTTTTCTTAGGAGTAAATCTTTTATTTACTGACTTTACTGTTGCTCATTCTGATTAGATGTGTTTGCATTGTTGTCATTTCGGATTTTTTTTTTTTAAACTTTTTTTGATCTTATTCTTTTAATCTTATTTCTCTTGAATTTCTTGTGAAAATTTGAAGACTATGAGTTGAAGTGTTCTCACTGCGCTATACTGGAACTTGTCCACTTGAATGTCAGTTATACATTATGCATACATACAAATCGCTTAACAAAGGAAAAGGAAAAGCAGCTGAACTTAGATAAAGAATTAATGCATGTAATGCAAATGAAAGGAGCAAAGCTTCATGAGCACAGAATCTTTCTGAAAATTTCACAATAAATAGATGTTTGACTGTTGCTTCAGCGTGAATTTCCTCAGCCACATGATGGAGTAAAGGATTTCCTGTTACATCTGGTTAAACCATTGTTTTAGTAGTCGTGCATTCCTGTCATTGCTGTTAAAACAGCAGAAAGTCTCCAAGTTTTTCACTTTACTGGTGGGGAAGTAATCTCTGTGGAGAAGGCTGGATCTTCAGGATGGGATTTTTACAAAGAGTCATTAATATTTAAAATATAAACACTGGTGGAATGAAGTTGTCTGGGAAATAATCACCAGGAGGAATGATTCACTAAGATTTGAATCAGGATGTTTCAAGCTTGAACATGTCACCGATCAGACAAAAAAAAGTGAAATATTGATTACACTGTAATTTTGCTTCTCGTGTGTGATCTCTGCAGTCATTGTGAAGCATTCAACTTACAGATATTTAACTTTGATGTGATGTGAAAAATATTGAAAAAAATCATATTTTTCTTTCACAAAAAGTATTTGGGGCCTGGGGTCGAGGCAGTAACACCACAATGAATTATTGTCAGGACGACGTGCAGCTGGTAAGTCCTGCAGGTGTTTGGATATGATTTGATAAAAACAGGATCAGGTCCTTGACTGTGAGCCAAACTTGGCCTCCTCACTTCAAACGGGAACAGAATTAATTATAAAGTACCAAGAACAGAACAGTCTGTCATTCCAGAAACAACAAAATTGTAAGTTTAACACTCAGTGCAGTCCAGTCCGTCCAAGTACATTACAATTATATGGTAAAAAAAAAAAATGTGAAAGAAGAATAAAGTGTATAAAAACTGCATGTTCCACAGTGTTGCTCTCAGTTCAGGGTTTTAAAGAGAGCAGTAAAATGCCTGAAAAGCACTTGGATTTAAAAAAGAATCAGTCAGATCATGACCCTGTTCCTGGGCCTTTTCAGGTCCTTCACCGTCAGCAGAGACAGAAAACTGTGTTTACTCAGTAAATATTTATCAGCGGGTTAACTGGCATGTGAAGGCAAACATTCAAAGCTGCCTTTTTTTTGTGTTTTTTTTTTGTCGCTTCCTGTCACTGTAAAGCAGAACCCGCCCAGCTTCACACTTTAAGCCCACTAACAGGAAACGTGGGCTTGAGACATTCTGACTCTGTCACGTGACACAATCTGTCCCCAATTAACCTCACTCAGTTCCTCAAGCTCATCCATTTTTCTCACTCTTTGGACCTCAACTTTGAGGACAAAATGTTCTCTTACTGTCCAAAGTATCAATTAAGCTTCATGTTACGACTGATCGTTTCATATAAAAAAAACTCACATTTAAGTTCATATATTTTGCATGTTGAAAATTCCTTTTGATGAAATGTTGTGATTATTACGTCAGCCTTTTCATTAATGCTTGAATCATGTTTGTGGATGAAACTGTTGAGTCTGTTCAAAAAGAAGACCGAAGTTACTGAAGTGAAGAGTTTTGGTTTAAATTAAAGGGCAGCTGATTGAGCATAAAAGAGAAGAGTTTTCTCTCCAGCATCGCCTCTTGTTTTATCATGAAACTTCTGTTATGTGTTGCCGTGCTGCGATTTTCCACTTCACCATCTGATCATTTGAAAAGTTGGACATTTCCATCACTTTGATTCACGGCTTGTCATTCAGGGACCAGCAGAGAACCGCTGTGCTGGAACACCCCAAGAAAAAAACAGCTTTTTTTTCTGCAATCCAGTCATTTCCACTTCTTGGGAAACCCTGATCAGTTTGAGACAAATCTTATGAAAGTATTTCAGTGAAGTTTCTCCACCAGGTTTATTGCAGTAACTTTTACACACTGAAAATGTTGGAGAGATACTGAGGTTTAAAAAAAATTCCACATTATATTTTCAAATTGTGAAAGATTATTTGGTTGTTGTTGTTTTTTTTTTAATTGTGTACAATCTCGTCCTTAAAAAGTGGATAAATGGACCATTCATGAAGACACGATCACTACAAAAAATTATTTTCTGCAGTTGAAGCCTTCTGTACATGATTTTTTTTCATGCTTCAGTTTCACTTTTCCACCTCCCCGGTCCTCCCTGAAGAGACGAGAATGCAGAGTATTGAGTGTGACGACCTCCCATGTGGCAGGCAGAGCAGTGTTTCACCACAGTGAGAGGGCGGGTGGGGATGGGCGGGACGGGGTGGCTTAAGGCCACAGGCAGTGGTGTCGTTGCTGATATATCATATTTTCATTTATCATTTCACATAAACAGTCATTTTATCTTTGGTGCGGTCAGGACAGCTGCCATTTTAATGAGACTGAGATCAAATGTATGTTATGTCAGTTACCCGCTTTCAAGCATTTCACGAACATAAGAGGAGTTTCTATAACATTCTCCTTTATTTTGTTTTTTCTGTTATGTAGTTACTAACTTTGTGTAGTTATTTAACATTTAATTCTTCTGTCCTTTTGACATTTTAACTTTCCATTTTATGTATTCTGTGTTCTACCCTATGTAGAGTGACACTGCAAGATATTTTACCGTGGGATGAATAAAGTATTACTCTTTTTTTTATCATGTTCTCCAGGAAGAAAAGAGACTTTTCTGCTGAATTCCGTCACTCCCTTTAGCTGACCTGCAGCACTCTGCTGTGGTTTTACTCCTACGCCGTCTCTCCTCTAATAAACAGGGTCTGTAGGAGCACTGAAACTCCTACAGTCTGGCAACAGCTGTTCGACATTCCAGATGTCTATCACCCTGATCTGATGGAAAAAAATAGCAGTTCTGACATTCAGTATATACCTACAGAAGGTTTGTTTTGTACTATTTAAAAATAGAGGAGCCATGTGGCAGAGGGAAGGTCTGTCACCTGACCTGACTCATAGAAACTCACGGGACAGGATGGAAACAGGACTGAGGGTAAAGTGTCACCAATATCAGAATGTTGGGGTTTACGATTGGTAATTGGGAATAAATTACTAAAGTATTGATTACTGAGAGTAATGGATTACTTTAGGTAATTTAGTTACTTATTAATTTGGGTAAATTTTGATTTACCAATTAATAATTGCAGGTCATTAACAGTGGATCACCAATAACAATCAATTATGGCATAATAAACTGTTTAAAGTGAAGCACCAAGTAATTTAACCCAACATCAATTATTATTAATCAGAATAAATGGTTATTTATTCGTTAATAATGTTAAATAATCAGCTATTTGGGAATGGAGTAGACCACAGAGTGATTTAACCATTAACTTATTGATTAACAAGGTGTTATTAATTAATCAATAATGCCGCAAATTACCAATTACTGGAAATGGGTAAATTACAGAAAATGAGCTGAGGGAAGTTGTGAATTATGCATTAAATGAACCTGTGGGTTATTTAATTAATAATTCTGGGGCACCACCTCGTCAGAGGAACATTCATTACCAATTTTCAGTCTCAAAGATGGAAAAATAATTTAAACTGGATGTTAATCTTTGGATAAACAACCGTTAAATTATCAGGGAAGGTGTGAGATCGAGCATAGACTGTCCAACCATGGGCATTTGTCACAAGACATCCAAAAAGAAGCAGGAATCGTTCAGTTCAGTTAATGAGCGTTTATTAACAATGTCTATTACTAATTAACACATGATCAACAAAACAAAACATTCAAACTTGCAAGTCGTGTGTGTGTGTGTGTGTGTGTGTGTGTGTGTGTGTGTGTGTGTGTGTGTGTGTGTGTGTGTGTGTGTGTGTGTGTGTGTGTGTGTGTGTGTGAGCGTCCGGAGACGCACAGGAAGGGGCGTTAACCCGTTCGGAGCGTGGCCCGATGGGGTCGGCTGTGTGGTCCTTCTTCCTGGAGGAAGAGGAGGTGTGTGTGATTGTGGGCGTGAGCGTGGGTGTGTGTGTGTGTGTCGGAGCGGCCACCCGAAGCGACAGGGGTCGATCCTGAGTCACTCACGAAGTAGGCGTGACTCGGGTCACGTGCGGGTGTTCGTGAGTGTGCGGATCGCTGAGGAGTCGGCACGTGGGTGTCCGCATGCGCGGTAGAGAGAGAGAGAGAGAGAGGATGAGGGAACGCCCGACGGGCGGCGCATCTGTGGACCCCGCGATCCACGCTTGCGTAGATGAGAGAGAGAGGGAGAGAGGATGAGAGAGCGGGGGAGTCTCTCTGGGTCCCGGGTCTGGGCTCCGCGAACTGTGTGAGAGCGGAGCGACGGTCCCTGTCCGGCTACCACGGGAGGGGTAGCGGGGAGGGGCGGAGTGAGAGAGTGAGAGAGAGAGCGAGCGGGCGGGCGAGCGGCGCGCGTGCGTGCTCTCGACTCGAGGTCTACCGCGCGGTTCAATTCCCTACTCTCGGGTTAGTAAAGAGGAAAGGCGGAGGAAGATGAGCCTGTCTTCCTACCTCACACGCACAGATGCAGGGCTAGCCGGCATCTTGCGGGTCTGATCTGTGAGGAGGAAGCGCGTGCTCGTGAACGTGCGCACGGGAGCGCACGAGGAGAGAGAGAGATGGAGAAAGATGAAGAAAGGAAACAAAGGAAACAACAATGCATATATCATGAACGGCTTCAGTCCTGGTTCACAATAAAAACGCACAAGCATTGAATCATCACCACTATCTAAGCTGCCTAAAGCCCAGGTCTCAAACCTTGTGTGGTGGGGCTTTAACAAGCGGCTCTCCGCAGCTGTGGGTCCTGTGGCTGATGAGGTGTTCGGTGGGGAGATCAAAGCCGTCGCTCTGATCTCGATCGGGTTCTGTTGCGTCCAACAGAACCTCGGGCTCTTGGAGAGATCCACGTGGAGGAAGAGGTCCCGGTTCCTCTGTCCGGGTCCTCAGTTGGGTTTTGGCTGCAGGGGGAGGAGAACGGAGGAGCTCTGAGCCGTGGTCCGGCTGGTGTCTTCGGTCTGCTCCGGGGGAGTCCCTGCCGTTCTGCTCCGCTGGGAGAAGGGGCTTCACCGGTGAAGAGAAACTGGTCCCAAAAGTCCCGGCCAGCGGGTCCGTTAGGTACCGGATATAATCCGTTGGAGGGACGGCTGTGCGTCCTTCCTGGATAAAATTCTTTTAGAACTCTGAAGATGGAGGGCGGGATCTCCACTTTTGAGTGGCGGTCACTCAGCCAATCAGAAGGCGATCTGAGTCCTCCCTCCGCTGCTCTGGGGAGGAGCCTCACGAGCGCCCTCGTGAGGTTGGCAGTGGTATTGCACCCTTATCTGGCTTCTTTGTTCTGTGAGGACAGATAAGCGGCCATTACATGAGGTTTCTTTGTTCTGAGCACATGGTGGAGGACATGGGCAGCCATCTCAGGTTCTGGGGAACAAGATGGCTGTGGCCTCCTGCTGAGAGGAAGAAGTTACTCTCTTTGTTCTAGAGAGCTTCAAAGTCAGCTGCGTCTCCACCACAGCGGGGGTCATGTCTCCTTCATGACGGGGGACAGTATTCGCAGACAACATGACTCCGGGTCATGCCTTAGCTGGGTCTGTCCATCAGTGCGTCCCCAACAAGAACAACCAAGATTTATAGGCTGTAGTTAAAGTGTTCAACGTGTCTTCTGTTACGCTGTTTCCTCTCTTCTCAGGACTGATTTCATCAACTGTGGGATTTAGTTCCTCTTCCAGTCATGCTGTGGCCAAACACACAATGAATCAGCTCATTTTAACCTAAAACACTTTGAAAAAATGTTTTGTGATAAACTGATGATGAATTAGGAGGTGTCTCAAGAATATTGATAACAGTGATTACTTTTAAGGTGCATTTAAGTGCTCACCTATTAGACTGTCAGGTCAGTGTTTGTGGTGGTGTTAAATTGGACAGCCAAGTGAGAATGTAAAGGAAGTGGAAACTGTTAGTGTTTGTGTGGAGAATGGTTGAGCCTCTGATATAAAGAACAAGCCAGCAGGAAGTGTGGATATTTAGTTTAATAAGTAAGAAAAGTGAAAAGTCATCTGAACAAATAATCCTGTCCAGGTGACCCGGCTGGAGACACATCAGCAAAGTGCAAATCCTTTATTTCCTGCCTGTACAGGACCACAGCTGAGCAGCTGCAGCCTGGCGTGCCAGACTGACTTTATTTATGTTACACACATATAAAGACATGTATCCCTGAGCATGGAGAGACAGTCTGGTGTGCCAGGCTGGAGCAGCTGAACATTGCAATAGCAGACATTATCAAAGCTTTATCAGAGGCTTCTGAAGTAGCTTGATGCAGGATGGAAGCAATGCTTCATGGGTACTGAGCTATTTTTACCTCCCCACATCCTTTTTGTTTCACACTTATAACCACCGAGAACAACAAACATCTGCTTCTGCGCAACTCTTCATCTTGTTTTTAGCTGTACTAATTTATATTTTCACAGAACATGTTTTCCAATTAAAAAAATGTTGGTGCTTCATTGATGGAGGCAAGTCCAACACAGAATGTAGCCCCTACTAGAAAACATAAGGTGAGTTAATAATTCAAAATTATTGAAGATTTTCAATTTCATGATGAAAAGTGGGACAATAGATAAAATGTAAAACATCTAACATTTCTAACCATTGCAGCTCTTCTCCCTTATAAACTCTAAAAAATGTGAAACTGTGAATCAAAAAGTAAATGTTATCAATAGATTATTCTGATCACACCTTTACTTTTGGGACTGTTGTTTGATTTACGCTGCAGCTTCCTTTAATTCATTACCAGCCACTTTACTGAGCATGTGGACACTCAGAGTCCTGTCTTTCTCTTTTTTCCCATCCATCCATCCATCCATCCATCCATCCGTCTTGTTTTTCATTCCACATGGTGTAACAGTGGGAATTAAATGAGTCAGAAAATCCTGTCCAGACCACCGTTCCCCGAGGAGACAGATGTGTGTCGGTAGTGGGTGGACAGGAGGTGTGTGTGTGTGTGTGCGCGCGCGCGCGCGCAGAAAGGGGATGTTGTGGTTTAATTAATCTTTTTGTGTTTTCAACCTGCCAAGCTCTTTGAGCCACACCGTGTGTGAAAGGTGCTCTGTAAATAAGATGTGATTTGGGTGATTTGGTTTCGGCCCCTCCCTGATGCTTGGAACTAATCTTTTCATATCCAGGGCGTCCATTTGGTTCCAGGTCACGGTTCATGCATGGAAACGTTTGACTCACTGACAAACTGAGAGCTCTGCTCTGCTTTGCGTCGCTCTGCCCTCTTTTGACTCGTGAGGCTGCGGTTCAAGCTGAGAGCAGGAAAATTAAAGCTTTGAGCTGAAATGATGATGCAGGGCGGCTGTGGCTCGGCTGGAGGGTTGCTAGTTGCTCTTGTGTCGATGTTCCCTGGAGCAACACGCTGAACCACTAATGCAGTGGAAACGTGCTGCAAAAGTAAAATCACTTAGTCTCTCAGCACTGATGGCTTCAGAAGAGTGTGGCGTACTTCCTGTGAGTTTTTCTGCCCTGCCCACGGGCGACCACTTCCCTCTGTCCACATGAAACACCTGTCATAACAAGAGCTACAGCTTCTGGACTAAAATAGAAATAAAAGTAAAAGGTGCAGCTGGATATGCAGAACTAAGAGTCAGAGATTTTACCTTAAATTAATTTACTTAACTTAAATAAGAATGTGCAGGTGTTCCGGTGGCCGGAGAGAGAAAGACAAAAAAAAACAAATATTGTGCGCTCTTTCACATAAAGTACATTAAAAACAAATAAACTAAAAAAATATGACATTCAGAACAGGTTTTCTTAAATATTCGATTCACTAAGGCTTGTCACCAATGGAATGTTTCTTGTTTCTTTGTTCAATTTTCAAGCAGTTTTCATAAATGTCCTCAGTTTGCTGCTGAAAAACAAAAAGAAACATCGCTTAGTTCAAATATTCGGCATCAAGACAAACATTCCTATTAGTCTCTTTGCAAAACAACAACTGCAGAGTAAAAGTTTGTGTCTTCTCCACAGAGAACATCAGGGTTAATTTACTCACCATTTCTTGTATGGGGTTAACGGAAATTCTGTCAAACAAAGAAAAAGACATTTCGTTTAATCCCACTGCTGTAAAGTCACTCTTACATTCATACAGACTCATATGTTCAATCAAATAAAAGCATAAATGCGACATACTCTTTGTCCTTCTTGCAGACGGTTCTCAGGAAAATTCAAGTGAATATGAAGATCAGAAAACACACACAGACGACTGTCGTTCCCACAGAAATCATGAGGACGTCGAGCTTTTTCTCTTCTCTCTCTGGGGAATAAATACACAAAGTTCAAGTAAAAATACAAGAGTGCAAAAAAACTGCAACGCAAGGGGACACAGTGGAAACACAAACCCACTGAATTTACAACAACTGTGCAGCAAGAAGCTGAAGGACAAAAGGCCAAGAGGAAGTAACTGGACCATGAGAGTGTTTGATGGCTTCATACAGGAAGCTCATTAGTCCTCGGTCTGCCGGTTCCTGTGACTCCAAGGTTTGTTGCAAGATTTGCATGTGTGTGTGTGTGTGTGTGTGTGTGTGTGTGTGTGTGTGTGTGTGTGTGTGTGTGTGTGTGTGTGTGTGTGTGTGTGTGTGTGCCGGTTCTAGATAAGTTAGTTTTTCATACTGGTACAATATAGATAGAGTTTCAGTTGCCACCATCGTCCTAAACGAGGCGTGCACGTGTGTGCAGCTGTATTCACCTTTTGTTGTGGAGTAAACTTTGTCTGAATGTTTCACATTACAATACACTGGAATCGCATATTTCTATGAAATTATAATTCCTCTTCCTTTTGCTTTGCATTAGTTTAAGTCTGAATTTTATTTCAACTGTGTAAATAATTATGACCTTTACCGTCCTCTTGACACATGACCTGTTTCTTTGTCCTGCCGCGGCGCCCACGCTGAAGCTCTGCGGTGCAGCTTTTGAAAAGCCTGACCTGCAAGTTAAAAACTGCTAATCCAACCTCAAAGTACAGCCCGCTGATAGCATACCGGTTACAATGAGCTCCCAGTTTTGGCTGAAGATTCCTGCCACTGTAGTCGACTCGCAGCTGTAGTTTCCAGCGTGATGCTTCTGGGCCTTGTCGATCAGGAGCGCATACAGCCGAGACGCTGATGTAGAAACATTCAAGTTTAGCGCTGCGGCTTCTGGACTGTAGTGAAGCTCTCCGCCGGAGCTGTAACTGAACAGGTAAACTCCATTCATATTCCATGTCAGCTGAATGAATTTACTGGTGGAGGCGTTGCAGTGCAGGCTCACTGGGCTGCCAACCGTCTTTGAGATCTGGCTTCCCTCTGTGAAAGAAGGAACCATTTAAATAAAGGGTTTTTTCCACATTGTCACCGTCACACAGCAGCACAGATAAAAAAGAATAGCTTAATCACCATGCTGAGTTGAGCTTGGAATAAAAAGTGGAAAAAGAAAGAAGTGGAAAGCTTTTGTTAATTTTATGCATACAATTAAAAAAAAAGAAATTACTCATCGAAGCCTCATTTAAAAAAAACAAACCTCAAAGTTGTGCCTTGTTTCCTGTATAAGTGTGATTAACAAATAGCTTTACCTGCTGATGAGAACATGTTGAGTCGGCAGAATATCAAGGTCCAGTTGATGCTCAAATATTTCAAAACTTCCTCCATTTCACCTTGAAATCAAAGTATTTCATTGCAAATTATCAAATGCGGCCAACACGGGATATACAGTCGCGGGACGACAGCACCGAACGAGGGTCTCACGTTATAAAGCAAAGTAAATTCAAAGCAACGAATACAAGCAACAGATATAAACTAGGCAAACACATGCGTCACACACTTTCCGATGTCCTGTCGAGCTTTGAATATAATGAGCACATCGGCCTTATTTTAGCTCCTTCACTGCTGAACCTCACCTGTGACGTTAATCCAGAAGGAAGGCAAGAAGCGTATCTGTGAATCTTCAGAGCAGAAAGTGAACACGCAGATAAGACGACTTAACCGAAATTTGTCAGAGCCCCCCACACACCAGACGTACTCTTCAAACAGGAAATGGTGGCTTTTCTTTCTGACAGCGGAACATACACTGAGGTCTCACTGCGGCTGTCACTGGCAGTCTTGAATGGAAACAACTTTGATAAAACCATGTAACAACCAGTAATGCAGGAATGACCAACAACCAAACACCTGACAATAATTAAAATGTAATAAAGTGCCAATAAGAAGGTTTGAGCCGTCATATTGTCATAATATTTGGCCACTAATGTCAGGTTTGGTGCAGTTTGCAGAGTCTCTCCTCAGCCTGTCAGAGCAGCAGGACAGACGCAGCCACAGCATCCTGTCCTGAAGCTGCTCCTTTGGAGGTGATGCTGTGCAGTGGAGGCGGTGGGTTAATGTGCACAGCTGACAGGAGCCCGTCCAGACCATCCAGCTCTGTGCCTTCTTCACTCGTCTGTCCACATGTGTGCTGTCCTTCCTCTAATGCCACCACCACCACCTCCACCAGCACAAAGCCACATAAAAGAAGGCGGTCGCCATTACAGACTGACAGAACATCTGCAGCAGACTCTGAAAGACACTAATCTTCTGAGGAAGTTCAGGACTCTGTGCTTTCCTCCCAGGAAATTCTGTCTGTACAGTGTCAACACAGTCCCCTCTGATACTGACAGGCTCCGGCCGCCGCCTCAGTCTTCTGCAGTCCGCCTCCATATCTTCAGCCTTGGCAGTGTTGAGTTGCGCCATGTGACACAGTCCTGGATCAGATCCCTGTTCTCCTCCCTCTGTCCACTCCCCACACAGCCCATAATATCAGTGCTGTCTGTGAATGTTTTGCATCACTCCGAGCTGCCTCTGAAGTCTGATGTGTACTGGGTAAACAGGATCAGAGGGAGTCCAATCCCTGCAGCCTGCAGCGCTTCTGACCACGGGGTCAGACCTGCAGCCCCCCAGTCAGTACTGAGGTCTGCCTATAATCCGTGCCACCAATTTGTGTCCGAGGAGGCTGGATGGTGCTAAAGGTGCTGGGAAAGTCCAAAAACTGTGATTCTCACTGCTTCATTGCCTCTTCAGGTGGGAGAGAGAGAGATCAGTGTAGGATGTGAACAGTGGCGTCCTCGGTCAGGCAGGCCTTCAGCAGTCGTACAGATTCTCTTTGTGGGCCTGCTGCCTTAAAGGGGCGTGGCCTCCCCACACTCCTGGGCGAGGGAGCGTTTTCCTTTGTACTGGAGTTGGCAGCAGTTCATCTGAAGTGGAAGTGAGTTATGGAGGCCAAACCTTTCTCTCAATAACGGGTCATTGTGAAGCAGAAGTCACCAAATATTGGATTGTTCACTTCAAGAATGTTGTTGTGAGAGATGCTAGTTTGACCTGACTGTTGCTGAGATGTTACAATTGTAATCCTGACTGGACATCCGAAGGTAAAAAAAAAAAGGAAAAGAAAGAAAGAAAAGATAACAGCATACATTTCAGATGTCGTCATGTGGATTCGGGTCTCATGAGGATGTCACAGTTTTTGGCTTGTTCCTTATAGCAAAGGCTTGATTCAGTCAGTTATCCATTAAAAGTCAATGTAACAATAAGTAAGACACAGACTCAGAGAACAGCGGCTCGTTGTCTGGGAATTCAGAATATTCGGTGGGTTCAGGTGCGGCCCAGATAATGTAACATAAAGCCCTACTGTTCTCAGCATTACGTCCCTGCAGCCACAGTCACACACAACTATCACAAGTATCAAGGATCGTCAATCATGTGCACCGAAATAGAGGAACCATTCATGATAACAGATGGTTACAAGCAGCTCGGTGTTTTCCTGCTCAGTGACAAGGCCTTTTTCAGGCACTGTAGCCAATGCAGCATTGCTGAGAGGAAGAACGAACATTTACATTTTTCGCTTTCTCTCCAAGAGAACTTGACTGCTATGTTGCTTTCTCAGTGTGTTCGGGGGGGTTAGTAGTTTCGGTCTGAGGGTTTGTTTTAATCTCAAGGTGCTTTGAGATTAAAACTGTTGCTCTGGTTCTTCACAACTTTCTGTGTGCTTTATATGTCGGGGAAATTCCTGGTGAAACTTCCAGCAGACAGAATTCACAGAATCAGACTGAGAGCAAGTGAAAAGTTCAAAAACATGTTTTAATTGATGCTTTTGCCACAATAGAAACATATCACAGAATACAACCTAATCTGAGGCTGTTCAGCAGTTGTTTCAGTTCAGCTTTTACAGGGTGCAGTAAATACGGAGCTGAAGCTGAAGCAATATTAGCAGGTGTGAGATAAGGCGTGTTTGGGTTTTCCCTTCCTTGGGATAATCTCAGTTGAAGGACAGAACGCCCTGGGTACACAGGCTGTGAGGACTGCATCACGTCATCTTTACTGAGGTACTGAAACACTCTATTATACTCTACAGACTGAGATAAACTGCAGCACACACAGCGAAGTGTGTGGCGTCTGTGCAGTCCCTTCACTCCAGGAAGTTCTGCGTTGAGGTTGTTTGTACCGCAGACGAGTTTACCGCCACAACACCAGGGGCAGAGACAGATGGGTTACACGTTGCAGTCATAATAAGCAGTTTGGCACAAAGATAATCAGAGCTGAGATCCAGGTTCAAGCCAGCAGGCTGTCGTGGGGAGTCAGTTATCTCTAGTGAAACTGAGGAGTGAAACTTGGAGGAGTATCTTTAATTTAAAGTCGTGGGGAAAGAGGAGGAGGAGCAAGCAGCCAACGAAACCATAACCGTCAAACCAAAACCACAGAAAAGTCTAAGATGTCAGGCTTAAACAGGAAGAAAAAATATTCACAAAGAAAGCCTGGAGGGACAGGAACACAGAGAACACAAGGAGCACAAAGAGCACAGAAAGCTAACACACTAAAACACACACGAACAAACAAGACACACAACAGAAGCCCAAAACGTACCGCTGTGACCAAGTGAAGACAGGAGAAACACGTCAGGCAGGAGAACAGCAACAAGACACAAGGTGCATCATGACGTCCCTTTCTGACAAAAGTCTTATTTACTATGTTTCACAGTTGTTATTTAACCTTCTGTAAAATGTTTTACCCTTGCATGTGTGATACGACTGCTTAAGAAGAAAAAGTGAGTTTGGCCAGTTCTGCTGTGTTTGCTTCAAGTTCCAAGTGAGTCTTGTCCTTTTAGCCAAACGTTTCTCCTCAAGGTTATATTTGTGTTGACTGAGTTTGATGGTTTTTTTCCTCCCAGGGTAAAAGCTTGTCAAGAACTTAAAGGGCTTCAAACTGAGAGGATCTTTTCCACACTCACACCTTGTACTACCTTATAGCTAGCTTTTGTGATGATCAGTTGAAAAGGCAAATATAAGTGAAGCTGAGCTCTGTGGTAAAACCTGTGGCACAGCGTTGGGTTCCCCATGTAGATAACAGTCGAGGTGTGGCTCAGGCTTTTGATCTCACCTTTTGTTCCTGTTTCCCTTCTCGAGTTTCTGAGGCAGCTGGAGATTTCTCCAAAGACAGTCCTGCATTATGAGCTCCCTGAAGAGGAATACCTTTCACTCTGAGTTACACAAACGGTGTGAGATTGTAAATGGACCGACATATGGAATAAGAACCTCCCCCCACTTTGATGTTTATGGCTTGCTACAGGTGTATATATTTTGCTATAAGTGAACAGATATTTGTTATCAACGGGGTGTGGTTGGTGTTTTGGTTTGTTTTTTGTTTTAATAAAAAACAATATACTCCTTAAATCTTCCATGTTACATGCAGGACGCTGCTTTTCTCACATGTTTCCATATGCATAGAAATACTGACAGAAATAAAATATGTTGGATGAATATTGTCATCAGTAATTTTCAATGTTTTCTGTAAAAAAAAATAAAAATTTGAATAAATTATTTCTGGTGGCAGTATTTGAAAGTGTATCCATGTTTCATCAGTTAAAAAGAATTAACTGTGGAAAATAATGTCTTTCAGTTAGTCTGTTCTTTTGTTCTGGGTTTTATTTGCCCAAGCTGCTGCTTGCTATTTGTAAAGACAGAAACAGGTTCTGCAGGTTCTCCCCCTAGAACTGCCACCTTAACGTGGTGGGGGAGTTTGAGAGCCCGCATGATCCCAGGAGCTATGTTGCCGGGGGGCTTTATGCCCCCCAGTAGGGTCTCCCATGGCAAACAGGTCCTGGGTGACGGGCCAGACTGAGAGCAGTTCAAAACCCCCTATGAGAAGAAAAAGAACAAAGGTCGTTACGTCGCCCGGTATGGCGCAGCCGGGAACCCACCCTGGAGCCAGGCCTGGGGTTGGGGCTCGTAAGCGAGCGCCTGGTGGCCGGGTCTTTGCCCACGGGGCCCGGCCGGGCTCAGCCCGAAGGGACGACGTGGGCCTGACCTCCGGTGGGCTCACCACCCACCGAGGGAACCGTAGGGGCCGGGTGCAGTGTGGATTGGGTGGCAGCCGACGGCAGGGTGCCCGGCGACCCGATCCCCGGACACAGAGACTGGCTCTAGGGACATGGAATGTCACCTCGTTGGCGGGGAAGGAGCCCGAGCTTGTGAGGGAGGTTGAGAGGTACCGGCTAGATATAGTCGGGCTCACCTCCACACATAGCCTGGGCTCTGGAACCCAACCTCTCGAGAAGGGCTGGACTCTCCACTTCTCTGGCGTTGCCCGCAGTGAGAGGCGGCGGGCTGGTGTGGGTTTGCTTGTAGCCCCACAGCTCAGCCGCCATGTGTTGGAGTTCACCCCAGTGAACGAGAGGGTTGCATCCCTGCGCCTTCGGGTCGGGGATAGGTGCCTCACTGTTGTCTCGGCTTACGGGCCGAACAGCAGTGCAGAGTACCCGGCCTTCTTGGAGTCCCTGGGAGGGGTGCTGGACAGTGCTCCGACTGGGGACTCCATTGTTCTACTGGGGGACTTCAACGCCCACGTGGGCAGCGACAGTGAGACCTGGAAGGGGGTGATTGGATCGCACGGCCTCCCCGATCTGAACCCGAGTGGTGTTCTGTTATTGGACTTCTGTGCTAGTCACAGTTTGTCCATAACGAACACCATGTTCGAGCACAGGGGTGTCCATAAGTGCACTTGGCACCAGGACACCCGAGGTCGGAGGTCGATGATCGACTTTGTTGTCGTGTCATCTGACCTCCGGCCGTGTGTTTTGGACACTCGGGTGAAGAGAGGGGCAGAGCTGTCGACCGATCACCACCTGGTGGTGAGTTGGATTCGCTGGCGGAGGAGGAAACCGGACAGACTTGGCAGACCCAAACGTGTTGTGAGGGTCTGCTGGGAACGTCTGGCGGAACCCTCTGTCAGCATGGCTTTCAACTCCCACCTCCGGGAGAGCTTCTCTCATGTCCCGAGGGAGGCTGGGGACATTGAGTCCGAGTGGACCATGTTCTCCACCTCCATTGTCGAAGCAGCTGCTCGGAGCTGTGGTCGTAAGGTCTCCGGTGCCTGTCGTGGCGGCAACCCCCGAACCCGGTGGTGGACACCGGAAGTAAGGGCTGCCGTCAAGCTGAAGAAGGAGTCCTATCGAGCCTTGCTGGCTCATGGGACTCCCGAAGCAGCTGACGGGTACCGGCAGGCCAAGCGAACTGCAGCCCGAGCGGTTGTGGAGGCAAAAACTCGGGTCTGGGAGGAGTTCGGGGAGGCCATGGAGGAGGACTATCGGTCGGCCTCGAAGAAATTCTGGCAAACCGTCCGGCGCCTCAGGAGGGGAAAGCAGGTCTCCGCCAACACTGTTTACAGTGGAGGTGGGGAGCTGCTGACCTCAACTGGGGATATTGTTGGACGGTGGAAGGAATACTTCGAGGACCTCCTCAATCCCGTCGCCACGTCTTCCGTGGAGGAAGCAGAGGCTGAGGTCTCAGAGGTGGACTCGTCCATCACCCAAGCTGAAGTCACTGAGGTGGTTGGCAAGCTCCTCGGTGGCAAGGCACCGGGGGTGGACGAGATTCGGCCTGAGTACCTTAAGTCTCTGGATGTGCAGGGACTGTCTTGGTTGACACGTCTCTGCAACATCGCGTGGCTGTCGGGGACGGTGCCTCTGGATTGGCAGACCGGGGTGGTGGTCCCCCTGTTTAAAAAGGGGGACCGGAGGGTGTGCTCCAACTATAGGGGGATTACACTCCTCAGCCTCCCCGGGAAAGTCTATTCCAGGGTACTGGAGAGGAGGATCCGACCGATAGTCGAACCTCGGATCCAGGAGGAACAATGCGGTTTTCGTCCTGGCCGTGGAACAGTGGACCAGCTCTATACCCTCCATAGGGTGCTCGAGGGTTCGTGGGAGTTTGCTCAACCAGTCCACATGTGTTTTGTGGATTTGGAGAAGGCATTCGACCGTGTCCCTCGTGGTGTCTTGTGGGGGGTGCTCCGGGAATACGGAGTCCGGGGCCCCTTGTTAAGGGCCGTCCGGTCTTTGTATGACCGGAGTAGGAGTCTGGTCCGCATTGCCGGCAGTAAGTCGGACCTGTTCCCGGTGCATGTTGGACTCCGGCAGGGCTGCCCTTTGTCACCGGTTCTGTTCATAATCTTCATGGACAGAATTTCTAGGTGCAGCCAGGGGCCGGAGGGGGTCCGGTTCGGGAACCACAGGATTTCATCTCTGCTTTTTGCAGATGATGTTGTCCTGTTGGCTTCATCGAACCCGGACCTACAGCATGCACTGGGGCGGTTCGCAACCGAGTGTGAAGCGGCAGGGATGAGGATTAGCACCTCCAAATCCGAGGCCATGGTCCTCGACCGGAGGAAGGTGGCTTGCCCCCTCCAGGTTGGTGGAGAGACCGTAGCCCAAGTGGAGGAGTTCAAGTATCTTGGGGTCTTGTTCACGAGTGGGGGACGGATGGAGCGTGAGATTGACAGGCGGATCGGTGCAGCGGCTGCAGTGATGCGGTCGTTGTATCGGTCCGTCGTGGTGAAGAAGGAGCTGAGCCGAAAGGCGAAGCTCTCGATTTACCGGTCAATCTACGTTCCCACCCTCACCTATGGTCATGAGCTTTGGGTCATGACCGAAAGGACAAGATCCCGGATACAAGCGGCCGAAATGAGCTTCCTCCGTAGGGTGGCTGGGCGCTCCCTTAGAGATAGGGTGAGGAGCTCAGTCACCAGGGAGGAGCTCGGAGTAGAGCCGCTACTCCTCCACATCGAGAGGAACCAGCTGAGGTGGCTCGGACATCTGTTTAGGATGCCTCCTGGACGCCTCCCGAGGGAGGTGTTCCGGGCATGTCCCACTGGGAGGAGACCCCGGGGAAGACCCAGGACACGCTGGAGAGACTATGTCTCTCGGCTGGCCTGGGAACGCCTTGGGATCCTCCCAGAGGAGCTGGAGGAAGTGTCTGGGGACAGGGAAGTCTGGGCATCCCTGCTGAGACTGCTGCCCCCGCGACCCGGCCCCGGATAAGCGGTAGAAAATGGATGGATGGATGGAGGTTCTGCATGTCTCCGGGGGATGCTCGTTGCATTTTTCACAGACAGTTGAAAATGATCAGGAAGATATTCCTCATATTCCACAGCGGAACTTGGATCCCGGGGCCAATCTGACACCCGTGTGAAGGTTGTGAAGATGAGAGACTGTCACTAACTGGATGTTGTGTGAGGCGTTCCCCAGGGGCCAGTGCTGGGACCTAACCTGTTTAGAATACAACATATTCAAAGAATCTAAACGTGTCCATTTTTAGTTATTTATCGAGGACACAAACACTTTAGAAGGTGGTGAGGATTTACAGAAACGTTTGAACTTATAACTTAATCAGTTAGATAAAATTAAACTATGGCATGGGTATATAAGTTATTTCACTTCTGTGTGTTTGAAAGAACGAAAAGAAAGAAAAGAAAATTTGGATCAAAAGCTGTTGGCTTGCAGAAAAAGGTGTGTGAAGGAGCGTTACCGCAGGTCCATCCTCCCTGCTGCCATCAGACTCTACAATCAGCTCTGCTCCAATTAAACCAAACACACACCACACACTCAGTGTCAAGACAATCTTCACCTTAATTTATCAAGTGCAACCATCCATCATCCATCCAGCTCTGTGGAACTCCTGTATTTATATCTTTTTGTGTTTCTCACATTTTTCAGTGATATTGTACATATGTGTGTTCCTGAAATGTAGATTTAAATTCTGTTTAAATTTACATCTGTTATTATTATTATTATAATATGCATATGTGTCTGTCTTAAATGTATATTTAAATTATATTTAGTTATGTCTGTTAGTTATATCCGTCAGTTAATTATATCTATCTTAAATTTATATTTAAATTATCATTAATTTTTCTATATATCTTGGTCTTTGGAATTTTTTGACATTTCACATTTCTACTGTATTTGTATTTCTTTTCTCTGTGCTTCAATTGCCCACTGTGGGATAAATAAAAGACTTGCAATTCAATTCAATAACTCTACCTTATATGACACTGCCCCCCACTGGTGATCTTAATTTTTGCACGTTTTCTATTCTAAAATGGAGTTTTATTGAGAATGAGACCTTGCCCAAGAACCAAAGAATTGATTAATTAAATAGACTGTTCTCCTTTTAAATCAAATAAAGTGTTTTTTGTGAGACAAATCAATCAAATGTTCTGAATGTTTTGAGACATGTTATTGCAGTCAGATCTGAATATACAGGAACTCTCACTTTAAACTGTTTCAATCCAAAGTTCCGCAACTTGAAGCAGGACAGCTGACAGTCATTCAGAGACCCGAAACACAACTACATGGTTTTTATTAAACACATCTATTATGTAATGATCCATTTTGTGATTTCGTTATGATTTTAGAGTTTCATTTCCTGGATAAATGATAAAACGAAGAATTCTAAACTGTGACTAAAATCAGTTTCAGGCCAGTGAATTAAAATACAGTTATTTTATCCAAAGCAGTGTTTGCATTTATACTTTTATACAATTCCATCTTGAAAATTTAAATTTATGTAGACTTTCGTCTGAACAATAGTCTCATATGGACGAGCACACCGGGTGGCTGCTGGCTGTTTGGGCGCTACTAGAAAAATCTAGAATCTAGAAAAAAGAATTACTTACTGAAATAAAACAGAATATTCAAGTCAGAATTCTTGTTTTAAAAACGTTCAGTAAACACCATTAAAATTCAAATGAAAGCTTTTAAACTGCAAAGACAGCAACGACTGTCGAACTGATGAACAACTGACAAAATAAAGTCCCATTTACCAAATGAAACAACTGAATGACAGGACACCACCTTGATCTGTGCAGTGACTCCTTCATGAGTCCAGAAGAACTAACTATTAACTCCTTATGTCCAATTTGAATATACTACAGTTGAAGATTACTTGGATTACTCAAGTCAGCTTCAACTCTTTGCCTTTTTGAAAATCTTTTTGCTGCACACATCGACTCTGTCATGAAAATTTCAATCATTTTAGTTGACTGAATAACTGGTTTGTTGGATCTCTGCAGTTTTTGGTAACACTTTATTTGAAGCCCCCCTGTATAACACCTTATAAGTACATTTATAAAGTATTATAATGCCATTATAACATGTGTAGCTGTAGTTATAAACATTCATAGATGATCACAATGCCAGGACCAAACCCTAAACCCTAATCCTAACTCTAATCCTCTGCTGTATAGTGCTGTATAGTGAGTTATAAAGCATTGTGATCATGTAGGAGTGTTTATAACTACTTAGAATGTCTTGTACCGGGTGCTCAAAGTAAAGTGTTACCCAGTTTTTTTTTAACTCTTTTTTTTTGTGCAAAACTAATACTGATTTGATGTTTGCTGGCATTTCCCCAAGCTTCAGTAGGTCAGTTATATGATAGAATGAGAATCAAATAATAAAAAACGTTTGTAAAACAACTCTTTTGTTCTTAAAGTCTCTCAAAAACGTCCAGCAGAGAATGTCCAGCATTTAGACAGGTCCCAACACATGAGGTATCAACAGGAAACATTCAGTTGTTCATTCCGGGGTCACTTATTCAACATTATGAACACATTCAACACAATATAAATGTATGAAATGAAAGTCACCATGTGCGCCTACTGGACCATGGAGAATGTTAGTGTTTTGTGGCTGTATGCTCTCACTCTCAGAAAGAAGATTACAAGTTAATTATCAAATGACAACAGTGCAAACAGATCTAGTCAGCATGAGCAACAGTAACGTCAGCAAATAATAGCTTCACTACTAAGAGAAGAGAAAAATGCATCTCTGTTTGATATATTGAACACATCCAAATCAACCACAGCAGGAGAAACTACATTTCTGTGGCGAAGGTTAAAGTCCACAGCTTTGGAATTTAGCTGAGCCTGAGTGCTTTTTAGGCATTTTACTGTTCTCTTTAAAACCCTCCACCTTGAATCATACTGTGGCAAATGCAGTTTTTTAATCATTCAATTTATATGCCAGCAACATTTTTTTTTCATGTAAAAACCTATAAAATGTGACTAAAATATATATATTTTCATTTTCACTTCACAAATTCAGTTATTAATATGACAATTAATTTAACATTATTCTGTATTTAATTTTCTCAATAATTTCCTGATAAATTTTCATGCCTGTATTTGCATGATTTGACTTTCACATTTTATATCCTCCAAATGTGCCTGTATTTCATTTTCATCTGAGATTGGTTTTTTTTTTTGACACTTTTTTATTCACCGTCACATTTATGTCTTCATTATTTCCAATTTGGATTTTCTCCCTCTATTGTTCTTCCGCTCGTATTTATTCATGTCTCTTGTTTTTTCCCGTCTGTCAGCGTTTCTGCCTCAGTGTGTAAATGAGGAGGCGGTCTTTCAGGCGTGTCTTGGGGTCAGCTCTTCCCCTACTGGACAATCAACTCTAACATTCAGGCATTGAAGGGCAGCAACCGGCTGATCCTGTGGCAACGCTGCAGCGGGGATTCTCCCCCGTTAGCTGCAAGGGGACGGTGTGTGGCCGTTCCAGCTGCCACCCCAACCATTTGATGTGCTGGAAGTGTTCCTTCCTCCCTCACTGTCTGGTACCTGGGGACAGACACATTAACACAAGTGGTCAAAATAACATCTCTCTCCAACAGAAAGGCTTTTCTGCAGACTGTCTGTAGATCTCAAGACAAAAACACTCAAAAGGGAAAGAGCACCGAAACAATAGCAATGCAACAGCTCCATGGAAAATAAACATAAAAAATTGTTGCAAAGCTACTTTATCAAAAGCTCTGGATGTAAAATGCAACATATCTCCAATAACTCTATCAGGGAAAGTTGGACTGAAAGATAAAGACATGAAAGTACAGGAGATCACAGCAAACTTTACCACTTCTGGTGAGCTGGAATGAACGGGAAATCTTTGATCCCCACTGCAAGTTTCATCGTTTGTCAAGAGTCTGAAAAACAAGAATCACACAGCAAAAGTTCCACATCATATATCCAGTAAAGGAACATGAGTTTATATTCAATTCAGCTTCATTTATATATATATGTATAGAGAGAGGTGACAGCAGTGTTTTTATCTTCTGGACATCTGCTCAAATAGTGTTCAAACATCTCCACGACACGCTGCCTGCAGAGCGAGCGCTCCAGCCGGCCTCCACCCTGCCCCGTCCCGCCGGGCTCTGCTCCGGCGTCGAGGAACCGCTCTCCTGGCCGGCATCCCTGACCGAACTCGGCACAACACCCGGAGCGGTTCCTGCAGCCCGACAGGGCAGAGCGGGGCCGGCCCGACGCTCTGCTGGTCACGGCGGCCTGCTGGTCGTCGACCAAAAAGCTCTTTTAACAACTCGCCTTTCAAGTCTTTGCTCTCTCAAGGTTTTATTAAAAAGGTTTCCTCAACCACCGTCCAGCTCTCCTGCTTGTGTGTAATTCCTGCTTCCTGTTTACTGCGCACGTCATCACGTCACTACGTACGAGGGAACGCTTGGGCAGAACAAAGACCCCATCTGTACAATCCACTTCTGTCACCTGCTGTTTATATGATGTATGAGCGGATTATCGATCGGCGTAGACGACCTCGTACAATCTGATCTGAAATATAATCCGCTCTGAGTGAAGCAGCGTTTATGTGACACATTACAATTCATGTCACCTAATGGTGTGTGTATGTGTGATCAGGGTGGGCTCGGTGCTGCAGGTTTTAATCTTTTTCATTCTTATTTATTTTCCAACTGACTGATGTGTTGTTTTGTTGTTGTTGTTTTTTTTTTTGCTGGGTTTTGTTCTCCTTCTGTTGTCCTTCTAGTTTGATATCACGGAGTGACTGTTTGCTTTTCTGTGATGTATTTATGTGATTGAACATGGTCTGTTGGAAAAACCCAATCAACAAAGTTAAAACAAAAAAAAAATCTTAGTATCTCATTACAAAGAGGATTCTTTGGCCTGTTGTGTCGGCCTCCCGAACTGAAACTGGAAGCTGGTTCCACATGACAGGAGCCTGATAGCTGAAAGCTGTACCTCCTGTTCTACTTTTAGAGAACCAAGAAACCTCCAGCAGGCCAGCAGTCTGAGAACAAGTGTTCTGCTGGGTATGATGGGACTAAAAGCTCTTTAAGATATGATGGAGCCTGGTTGTTCAGAGCTGTAGGTTAAAAGAGGGATTTTAAATTCCATTCTCGATTTAACAGGAAGCCAGTGAAGAGAAGCTCATGTCGGGCTGATGGTTCTCTCCTGCTGGTTCTTGTCAGAACTCTTGCAGCAGCATTTTGCCTCAGAAACAACTTTTTTAGGCAGTTGTTGGGGCCCTGATAACAGGGTGTATTGCATGTTTCATTGAGTACATTGTGGGGTGTTGGGCTGAGTACCTTGTAATGTGTCCAGATTTATACAGGTACCACACTGCACCGATGATGTTCAGGAAAAATGAAAGACCAAATAAGATCCAAGGAGCAGGGTTGGATCCTGGAAGCCAAAAAACACACAAAGAAGCAGGAATTATGTTGTTTAACATTTGAAGTGATTCATTGTGCTTTTGTATTTTGTTTTTGCCCTTTATTTTTACATTACACACAACATTTAGATCACTACCACTGTCTCCAAAAGCCATTCAACTCTACAGTACACATCAATATTCCTGTCGTGAAAAGTTGTGAAGCAGTCAAAGCATCGGTGGTAGAGGGGGGGGGATTACCATTAACATGACCGGACTTGCTGTAAGTTCTGGAGGGTGGGTGGAGGGTGAGCAGTCACACACGTCTCGGTTGTCTTGGTAACAGACTAAAGTCGCCACTTCTATCAGCTCTGAGTTAAACTTTAAACTTTAAAGCATTTCTGTGTCGTTCACTGAAAGAAGAGAAAATAAATTCTCATCCTGAACAGAAGTCGTTCCCTCTGGGCCCACTATCCTATCAAGCCTCTGGAAGCACAACATCACAGAAAAATACCATGTTTATTTAAAAACATCAGCAACACCAATCTACTATGTAAAACTGTGCCTGAGCCTCACCTGAACATACAGTCCAGTAGAACTGCTGGCTTTGTTGTCCGTATGGGTTTGAAACCTCACACTGATAGAAGCCTTTCAGATCAGAAGCGCATCGTAGAAACGTCAGCTTCCCACCATCAACTCTGAAGTCAGACTCGGGTAAAGTCTTGTTAGATCTGAAAGAGAGACATAAGACACAGCATGAGATGGAGGGTCTGAGAGAGGAATCAGACCAACAAAGAGCTGGACCACAGGACAGTTTTTAATACATTATCTTAATTGAGTTACATTTTCTGTGCACGTTTCAGGCTTTTATGAAGTCTGTCTGGTCTCTAGTCTCTGACCTGTTCAGCATGGAAAACCCTGCCTTGAGGACTGGGCTCTCTAAATCATGGAGACACAAACTGTCCCCCCTCTGGGACAGAAGGGGCTCATGAACTAATTTTAAAACACATTTTAAAAATCCTCCCATTGCTTCACATCGTTACAGAAAGTGTCATCATCTTGTGCTTCACTGACACCAAGCTATTTGCTGAAGGTTCAGGACTGCTGCAACAAGTCAGTCCTTTAGAGATCCAGATCCAGGAGGAGTGAAGCAAACCCTGATCTGGAGTCACTGCAGCACACTCTGGGGTTGTGCAACCAGCAGTTGTTTTCAGACACGACTAAGCTTCTTCCAAATGTTTATTTTTTTCTTTCATTGCTATTTTAAGTTCTATATGTCTTATGTTAATTACACTGATTTAATCAACACAGCAACATTCTGCACAAATGTTTCAGTCTGTCATAGAAAGTGGAGAAACAAAGGACTGACTTCATTGTTTTATTAATAGATGAACATCATGTTACACTAAATACATTGATCACGATCTGTCTCAACCTTTGCGCTTCTACTGAATATGAGACAAACTTCTACAACAGGGGTCGGCAATTCGATTTGGCAGCGGGCCACTTTTTTTGGGGGCACTTCAATCGCGGACCAAGGCGTCTCCGGCTCGCGCGCGCATCCATCCGCAGACTGGAGAGCGGGGGGGGGGGGGGGGGGGGGGGGGGGGGGGGGGTGGGCACCGGACGCATTTGACGCCACTGCATTCGCGCGACAAATGACACCGCTCCGTGCTCGATGCACGATTTTTATCGCTGGTGAGTGAATTTATTGACGGGATGCGTCACGCTGGAACAAATATGCAACACAAAACATCCTGCAGAAACATCACAGCTCCTCCTCACGTCTCCTGCACAGCAGCAGTGGACAGGATTCTTCTGTCTGTCCCACAGTGTGCACCCGGCTGTCTGCGTGTCTGTGTGTGCGCATGCGCGCATTCTGATCGATGGAGCGGGCTTTGTTCTTTTTTGTTTTAATGACTGTTTTTACTGTTCAGCTTTTTTATGAATATGATAAGTGCTTTTACAGATAAAGATTGAGATTGAGATGTTCCGCCTGCCACCGTCGCTGCTCTGTATCTGACTTGAGGAAGTCACCTCCGGCTGCGGCCGAGGCGCCAGCATCGCTTCTGGCTGCCTGCTGCCCTCCGGAGGCGGTCTGAGCTCGGTGAGTTTCACTGTCTTCTGCAGGAGCTGCGCCCGGACGGCCGGTTCCAGCGCTGCTTCAGGATGACGCCCGGTTTCCACCAGAAGCGGTGAACAAGTGAGATCGCGCACGCCGCTCGCCTTGGCATCATGCCAACTGTTCGGCGTGGTCGGAGCCCTGCTGCCCTCCGTCAGTACGTGCATGAAGACCTCCACGCTGATCGGCTGTCCTGGCGCCTATTCACTTGAAAGGTTCAATTATTTCAACTCGAGCGACGAGCGATGGAGCGGCGGGCGGCAGCGAGTGGCAGTGCAAGTCGACGGGCACGCGGATTTTTCCCTGGAAACGCTCACCGCCGGCCGCTCGCCGTGTCATCGCTCGCGTCCGTCGCTCAAGGTTGAGCGACAATCGCGTCATTACATTGACTTTGTATGTAATCTCGTCGCCCGAAAAATTCGCGTCGCGTCCGGTGGAAACACACAGTTACACTCAAACTTACTGGAGAATAAACACACATGGTGAGCTCAGTGCAGCGCACTCACTTGCGCTCTATGTTCAGCAGACGAGGTGCCACTCCTCTTTATTTTTCAGTGACAAACCGGAAACCACAACAAAACAACACATCCTTCGAAGATTGTCTATTGCAACACAATGACAGATATCGCACTCCAACAGGGGTGCGTGCGTCCGCTCGAGGGCCCGGGGTAATGCGTGTGTTTGTGCGTGCGTGTTGGAATCCTCTCGCGGGCCGAATTGGACGGTTCGGCGGGTCACATTTGGCCCGCGGGCCGCTAATTGCCGACCCCTGTTCTACAAGAATGATTAGTTCATAATTAATAGCAAAGATAATAACTACTTCTTTCCTTTATGGCTCTATCTTCATAGAATAGGCACAAGCGCAGCGCACCTGGGAAGGCGAGAGTGGGGTTAATTCAGCCGAGTGTAATCTTGACCAATCAAATGAATGTCTCTCCCTTGGTTTATTTTTAAAACTGAAATTTTTATTGAAAAAAATTACGAGAAATAAATACATCCATCAGATCAACTTAGTCATAGTGTAAATAAAAAACGAACAAATGAAATGAGATCAATAAAGAGAGAAAAGAAAACCAACAGTGATATAGCAGTTCTCTCTGTTACGAATCAGTGCAGCTTCGCCCTGTTCTTTAAAGGGCAACTCCGGTTTTTAACACCTGGACCTTATTTATAGGTGTGTGCATGCTCTTATACTCACTCAGACAAACATCATGCAGCTCGGGGTCCTTCAGAAGTTATTTAGATCCAACCGATTTAGCGGGGGCCACGGCAAGGGAGCTCCAGCGCGGGACATAATCTCTGCAAAATTGCTCATTTCGGCTATATTTCTTCATCCATCGCCAGTGTTATCATAAAGTCAGCTCGTCTACCGTCTTCAGGTGGGTTATCTGACAGTTTTCGCTAAGTTAGCTACAATTAACTCCGATGGGAATGTTGGAGCCTGCAGCCCGCGTGCAGTGCACCTCCGCTGGGCACCGGAGCTCCGCAGCCTCCCAGCGAGTCAGACGGCCGGGGGGCGTGCCGGGCGGGGGGCCCCGTAGCAGGCCCGGGTTGCCTTTCAGTCCGGGGTTGGATGCTCAAAGCTCTGCTCTGCTCTGCTCTGCTCTGATGGGATCTGCTGCGCTTCGCTCTTCTCTGACACTGTGCTAACTTAGCCACAATGAGCTCGGATGCTGGAGCCTCTCCCGTCAGCGGCGCCGCAGCCGCGCACAGCGCTCCTCGCCCGGCTTGGAGACCTCCAGAGCTTCCCGCTGACGAGAGAGGCTCCAGCAGCCGCGGACGCGTGCGCGCCCCTCGGCCCGCACGCAGCGCTTGTCCGCCGGCTTGGAGACCTCCAGAGACTCTCGGTGAGGAGAGACTTCCAGGAGCGCCCCGCAGCCTGGGCGCAGTGCGCCTCCGCTGGGCACCGGAGCTCCGCAGCCTCCAGGCGAGTCAGACGCCTGGGCGCCGTGACAGCTGAGGTCGACTCAGAGTGCCTTTCTTCTGGGGAGAGGAGCTCTGCAACGTTCCCATCCGAGCTAATTGTGGCTAAGTTAGCGAAAGCTGTCAGCTGACCTACCTGAAGACGGTAGACTAGCTGACTTTACGATAACACTGGCGATGGATGAAGAAATATAGCCGAAATGAGCGATTTTGCAGAGATTATGTCCCGCCCTGAAGTTCCCTTGCCGTGGTCCCCGCTAAGTGCGGCTAAATCAGTTGGATTTAAATAACTTCTGAAGGACTCCGAGCTGCACCATGTTTGTCTGAGTGAGTATATAAGCATGCACACTCCTATAAATAAGGTCCAGGTGTCAAAAAACTGGAGTTGCCCTTATAATCCGCACATTCACTACGCTGTGAAATATTAATGCAAAATTACCAGATTGAGTTGTTTATGAGAAGATTGCTAAGACGGAACCACTGACTAAACATGGCGTCTGGGCATAGTGATTTCAAAAGAAAAAGTAGTTCCCAGTATTTGCTTCAGTGTAGTAACACTACAATACTATTTGTTGGTGTTCCACAGCGTAGTGAATGTGCGGATTATAACATGTCCACCAAAGTGTTTTGGGGTTGTTGGATTCTGTATTTGATGACATTGATGAGGGGAACCAAAAATACCATCCATTTCCATTGTGTCCGTCCGGAAAACCTTCCCCGACTCACCTCTGAATAAACAACAGCTCGCCCTCACAAAAAAAAGTAAGTATGCTGTTCGAAATGACTAAGGAATTGTGCTAAATGGGCCAATTTGCCAAAATGTTGAAGTATCCCTTTAAGTAAAATCTCTGGTGTCATCCCTTTTTTTTTTTAATATTCCATCCATTTTTCCCACTTTGAAATTTTCTGAGCTGTCTCTCGGGAGCAGTTATCATATGATGTGTGTATTGTATAACAGATTAGAGATTAGAAACTATAAAATTTCAGCAACATTTAGACTGATCAAGCAAACTTAAAGGTGCTGTAGGCAGGATTTTGCTAGTCAATGCTAATTTTTCTGTGTTTTCTTTGGATTAAATGTCAGAGTATCCATTGATAATCCTTTCGGAATGTAGCATAATTGCACTACCGCGAGGGCGCAGCGTTTCCATCTGTCTCTGTTCTGAGCTGAAAAGGAATCTTGACAGCTCCAGGTATGTTTGACCAATCAGAAGAGCCCATGAGGCTCTAACCGTGATTGGTCGAGGGGCGTTCGTCGCACGTTCTTGTGGGAGGGGCTTAACTTGCGTAAGGGTGTGATGTCAGAGAAAACAGGACCGGATTGGCTGTGCTGGGTTTCAAATGACCATCTTAGATGGGTCAAATCGCCATCTTGCTGATGGCGGAGATGCGGAATCCTGCCGACAGCACCTTTAAATATTTTGATGACTTTCTTGTTTCACTTGTAAATTTTCAAAGATATATTTTTTTTTTTTATGAGTTGTGTCAGAACTCTCCATAATTTTGTTCATCTTTTTTTGATGCAGAATCGGGAGTTTCACCTGGCAACGTTTATGACGGGTAACGAAATACAACCATTTAGTCAATTAGTTTGCAAAGCAGAAAAGGAAAAAAGACCCAACGCAGAAAATATGGAGAACTCAAACTGGGCAGTGGCCGTGTGGAGTTCCTCTGAGGGTTAGAGTCAAAACTGAGAGGAACAACTTGTAGATGTAGCGGACTGCTCACTTCTCCTGCTTTATTGACATTTATAAACATCAGTTTTATGATTGCTGAAAAAACATATTCATGCTGCATTAAGGAATCCAGGTTCCCATCATGTGTGTATTTATATATTCAAAAAGATGATACACCATTTCACACTGAGTTCCGGAGTGTGTGTGTGAGTGTGTGTGTGTGTGTGTGTGTGTGTGTGTGTGTGTGTGTGTGTGTGTGGATTGATATTCAGATAACTGTACCTGGTCCACCTGATGCTCGGTTCTGGGTTTCCCTCAGAAACACATTCAAAGGTGTCGTCTGACGTTTCTACGATGGTCACGTTCATGGGGGGAACTGCAAACAGGACAAGAGTGAGAGAGTTATTCACAGTCGCCATGCTTTAACGAGGATTTCACAAATAAAGTTTTAGTTACTGCAACCACAAGATGCTTTTCTCTGATGTGACTGAGTTATTTTACCTGAGCTTTATTTCTAAAGTATGGACAGCAGAAGCTTCAGTTTGTGCTAAATGTGAGATTTTTTCCTCATCCGGCTCCATTATAGCTGACAGCAAAAAAAGGCAGTAATTTTTCCACTCTACAAAATTTTTCAACCATCAAATTTGGGGTCAAACTCTAGTCAGGTGAAGAATAAAAAGAAACAAATGGACGAAAAACAATACAGACCTTGCCCTATGGGGCTCGGTCCCTGAAAACAAATGCTACAATTACAATAGACAACATGCTCTCTGGGGCTTGGTCCCCAATAAAAGAATCTTCAAACCAAGACTAAAGAGCACGAACAGCCAGTGGAGGGGAGCCAGGATGGGCGTTATGTGTTCCCTCTGGTGTGCTCCACTTAGCAGTCGGTCTGCAGCTACTAGAGACGTGGGAGTGACGACGTATACTCCAACAACTGCCTTATAAGCCTTCAACTGGTTCAATTCCCCCTGTGGGACAAATAAAGGACTTTCAATTCAATTCAATTCAATTCAAAAATGCTGCCGTAAGAGTTCTGACAAGAACCTGCAGGAGAGATCACATCAGCCCAGTATCAGCTTCTCTTCACTGGCTTACTGTTAAATCTAGAATGGAATTTAAAATCCTTCTCTGAACCTATAAAGCTCTTCACAACCAGGCTCCACCGTATCTTAAAGAGCTGTTAGTCCCATATTACCCAGCAGAACACTTTGGTCTCACAGTGCTGGCCTGCTGGAGGTTCCTCGGCTATTAAAAGTAGAACAGGAGACAGAGCTTTCATTTATTAATTAATGTCCATTAATGGCGATAACGTGCTGCGTTATCGCGAGAGTCTAATCGCGCGAGAAAAAAAATGTCGCCTTAATCTAATCTGTCCTGTGCTCCGAGCCCGAGAGTCACACCGCGCTCCAGCTGAGCGTCAAAAAAACACACGCGCGCTTTTAGCGGTGAAACACGGTACATTCCTTTACCTAGCCTATCAAATAAACTGTGGAAAACTTTACTTAACTTGTAGTTTTATTCAATATTCTATCTATTTAGTGTTTGTGAATGAACCACCAAGGTGAGTGGCACAATCTGGTTTTGCGCAGAGCTCCATCACAGAGCAGCATCTTGGTGGTGATTTGGCTGAACTTTAAAAGGCTCACAATGTCGGGAAAAAAGAAAAACAGAACTTCAGACCAAGTCAAAGATGATCCAAAAAAATCAAATGCAAATTGTGTCCTTTCATATCACTTCACCACTACATGGCTTTGCACCTTAAAGGGGAACGGTCGTATTTACAATCTGGACCTTATTTCACATTCATAACAACAACATTTACTCACCCGTTTGACTTTCGTGTGATTTGCAGTTGGTTCGGAGATAATTAGATGCTCCCATATCCATATAACGGCAGCGGGCGGGGCACCGACATGCAGCCATTACAGACGCTCTTTTCTCTTATGTTTGTTGTGGGGTGGTAGATATATGTAAATTTATTAAGTCAGCATCACTTAGCGCTATTGGGAAGTCTGTAAACCAGCTGGATTGAGAAACTCTCCGGGAGCTCTGAAGTGATGATGTCATCACACTGCGCCGTGGCGCACATTCATTCTGTTTGTTTACATGGAAGTAGCGTCTCTGCTCTGCAGTCAGACCACGGCATCTCCATCGGCTTTTTTAGGCAGTCAGAGTTTATTTTCAGCTGGTTGTAACTTTGGTACAATGGTTCCAGTGTGCATATATCCTGGTTGGTAAAATGACCAGCTGGACGTCACTGAGCTCACAGGCTCCCACTTCATGACCGGGATTTATTGAAGCTATGGCTAATAGCGCTCAACATGGACCCCAGCATCAAAGTTCAAACTTTGCAACGTTTGGATTATCGGGGGTGAAGTGCCCACTTCACATCTGAGGACTTCTTCCCAGTTCAGGAAAGAAATGAAGGCCAGAAGATCCAGAGAATGAACCTCAAAAAGAATGCCATTCCAGCGGCTGCAGGAGGAGGACAGGTCGAGGTAACGTGATGCTATGCTATTAATTTTTTCTTTATTAATGTCGAGAGGCTAGGACATTTACTGTTTAGTTAATCTGAGCAACAGTAGAGGATGATACAAGTATATCTGTCAAAAACAAGAGTTGTACATAAACAGTAAAATATTCTGGACACTGTTGGTAAAAAGGAGTAGGAAAAAGTTTATAACATTCTAGCCAACTCTAGACATTAGTAAAGAAAAAAATGAATAGCATTAGCATCACGTTATGTACTGTCCTGTCATGTGATTACATCAGTGTGACTATCTTAATTAAACTGATAATAAATAACAAAAGAACTGGAATGAGAACACCCATCAACAAGTGAGGAAGGAAAGTACCTACAGAAGACCTGTAAGGTGAAAGCCTCGCGGTGTTCTTCTGCCAGGGCTGAGCTGCTGACCACACACTGCACTTCATGACCGCTGATTTCTCTCCTCGGCACTCCAAACAGCGACGACACCGTGGTCGTGGTTCCATTATCATGCTCCGTGACGCTGGTCGTTTCCCTTAAATTCTTCTGAAGAGCGCCAGTGATCCACCGCAGCTGCGCAGCGGGCCGGGAGGCAGCAGCTGTGCAGGTGGCAAGAAGAACTTCTTCATTTCCCAAAACAAGAAGGGTGGAGTTGAGGCTTGTAGCTGGAGGGACTGGAGGAGAATGAAAGTAGACAGAAAGGTGAAAATACGAGCAAGAAGGCAAGACCGGCAATTTTCTCTCATGCACCCCACATACTAAATGTCATGTACCTTCTACTGGTAGAGGTATTTCTGTACTGGAAGTTCCACTGGGAAATAAATAAAAAATACACGTGTAGCTTCCTTCATCATTTAACGAAACATTGGATATTTGTAGAGTTCCATCCCTCTCTGCAAAATGTCCAATGAAAGTGATTCGAGGATCAGGACCATCGACAAAACTTTGACCGTTTCCTTCTGAAATGGTGAAAAAAAAAGGATTTCCAGGCATTCCTCTGGTCTTCCTCCTCCATGATATCTGAGTGAGTCTCTCCCTCTGCTCAGTCATCTTGCAGGGTAAAGTAACATCATGTCCCTCCACCACGGTCAGGTCTCCACCAGTCACTGAGACACCTGGAAGAACAACAACATCACTGAAACAGAGACATAACTACATAATTATACAGGAATCAAAACCCTGTGGGCCTGAACAATGAGGGAGTTGAAGTCATGAAGATGCTGCAGAACAGAAGATAAATTAAAGCAAATTACAGTAAGACGTTAATAATTAGTTCATTGTTCAATCATTACATACAAACAGAAAGAGTAAAGACATGTTCTACCAGTCTGTAAGTAAGGATGATTTGCAACAGCGACATAGAAATAGCAATGGTGTGAATAAAAACTGCACAAAATGAATAAAATAAAACACACAAACACAGGTCCTGTTGGACCTGAGTAAATGTTTTACTTGACAGTGTGGACGAGTTCTACAGCTTTAGATGTAAACCTTACTTAACTTCTGGTTATGAAATAAATTTAATGACATTTAGGAAAGCACAGAAGAGCAGATTGTTTCAAACGTATTATTCTAACTTAGTAAATAAAATAAAGGAAATCTTGAAAAACAACTGACACATTCTTAAAATCAAATGAATAAAACTGTACTTTGTATTTTTTCTTTGTGTTGCTTGTTCTATTCTAAATTTTCTAAGTTCTTTTTAAAATTGATTTTCTGAAAATCACAGAATTACAGTGAAATAAGACATGAAGATGGGATAGAGAGCTGGTACCGTGAATCAGCGTATTTACTTGATGTTTGCGTTCTTTGCTGTGTTTTGTGGTGATTGAACTTTGTGTGATTGGAAAAAACAGCATTTTATAACATTATGCTTCTTCCTACTCCTTTTTGAGCATGTTGAGGTTTTCCTTGCGTGTCGTCAATCTCTCTCTCTCTCTCTCTCTCTCTCTCTCACACACACACACACACACACACACACACGCACGCGCGCGCACGCACGCACACGAACGAACGAAAACAAAGACTCTGCCGTCTTGTACACAGTAGAATATAGGTGTCCTCCAGGATGTTCACCTTCAGAACAAGTCGACTTCACTCATCTCGTGATCTCTGCAGAACTTTAACTCTCTGTCGCTTTAATAACATTATATGAAGAAAAGACGGCAGGAAAAGCTCCATACCTTGTGTATTTCGGCTCCTGAAGATCACCAACATCAGAATCAGTAGGTTGCATGACGGAGCAAAACGATTCCGAGGAACATGATGACTGAACAGATCCATAAAGGACGGAGAGCAGAATGCGACTTCTTCCCATTTGCTGTCCGGAGCTCAGAGAAGACGGCGCGCAGGAGAGAAAAGTCAATCATCTCACTCACACCTTAAAAGACTGTTAGAATGAAAAACTCGCTTTTAAAAGGAGGAGGTGGGGACAACATGAGAGAGAGAGAGAGAGAGAGAGAGAGAGAGAGAGAGAGAGAGAGAGAGAGAGAGAGAGAGAGAGAGAGAGGTTCGTGTCAGCATTGGTTTCTCATATGAGACGAATGACTTTCAATATCTTGAAGTATATTCTGTGGTGAAACTTGTACTCACGTGTGGGGAAAAACCACAAGTAACATATTTAATAAAATGTTTGCTTTTGTATTCCCACTCATGGTGATGAAATAGATACAGTATTTAAAAAAGTGCCCAGGCAAGAAAAACGAGAAACATTGTTGATAAAACGGTTCCACAGTCATGTGTTATGCTTCCTTTTCTTCTGACAGTGTAACAGTCACAGACTATCTCACTTCTTTTTACATATATAACAGCTGTTTTGAAATGTCACCATATGATGTGTCTATTTTATAACTGATTACAGATTACAAACTACAAAATTCCAATAACATTTAGGCTTATCAAGCAAGCTGAAAAATGTTTCAGCCTTTCTTGTTTCACTTGTAAATTTTCAAAGATATATATTTTTTTCTGAGTTGTGTCAGAACTCTCCATAGTTTTGTTCCTCCTTTTTTGATGCAGAATCAGGAGTTTCACCTGGCAACGTTTACGACGGGTAACGAAATACAACCATTTAGTCAATTAGTTTGCAAAGCAGAAAAGGAAAAAAGACCCAACGCAGAAAATATGGAGAACTCAAACTGGGCAGTGACCGTGTGGAGTTCCTCTGAGGGTTAGAGTGAAAACTGAGAGGAACAACTTGTAGATGTAGCGGACTGCTCACTTCTGCTTTTCGAACATTTGCAAACATCAGTTTCATGACTGCAGATAAAACAAAATCAAGCTCCATTATGAAAACCAGGTTCCCATCATGTGTGTATTTATAGATTCAAAAAGACGACACATTTTCACATTGAGTTCAGGAGTCAGTAGTTCACAACATTTGATCATCTTTATGTGTGTGTGTCTGTGTGTGTGTGTGTGTTCTCGTATTTCTATCCTTGTTGGGGCCAAATGTCCCCACAAGGATAGCAAAACGTGGAACGACGTGCCTTGTGGGGACCTTTTTCCGGTCTTAAGTAGGAGAAACAGTGTTTTCTTGACCATGTTGTTGTTACTGAAAAAAGTAAAAGTGCAAAAACATTTCTTTAGGGTTAGGCTTTGTTTTAGTGTGGGTTAGGGTTAGGGTAAGGGTCAGGGTTAGGGGCTAGACATGAATGGGAGTCAATGGACGGTCCCCACAAGGATAGAAATACAAGACTGTGCGTGTGTGCGTGTGTGTGTGTGTGTGTGTGTGTGTGTGTGTGTGTGTGTGTGTGTGTGTGTGTGTGTGTGTGTGTGTGTGTGTGTGTGTGTGGGAGAGGTCTTACAGGATACAGGTGAATTTCAAGATCAAAACAAAATAGTCCAGTTTGATTAAAAGTGTGCAGATTGACATTCAGATAACTGTACCTGGTCCACCTGACGCTCGGTTTTGGGTTTCCCTCAAAAACACATTCAAGTGTGTCGTCTGACGTTTCTACGATGGTCACGTTCATTGGGGGAACTGCAAACAGGACAAGAGTGAGAGAGTTATTCACAGCAGCTCCAGCATGCTTTAAAGAGGAATTCACAGAAATAGTTTCACAGTTACTGAAACCACAAGATGCTTTCTCTGGTGTGACTGAAAATGAATCATCTCACCTCAACTTTATTTATAAAGTATTTAAAAACAAAGACCGCTGCAACAAAGTGCTGTACACACAGTAAATAGAGATAAAAAAAAAACTTCAAAGCATCAGGTGTGAGCAATAAAAGAATTTAAAAAACAAAACAAAACAATGAAATGGAGACAATAAAAAAAGGAGCCGAGTCTCAAACTGGGATAAAAGTCAAGGAGTAAAAAAGTGTCTTCAGATGAGTTCAGGGGTTCGTCTGACGGGCCGTGGCTCATTCCAACACTTCGGAGCAACAACAGGAAAAGCTCTGAGCCTCCGTCTGGACCTCGGTGCCTCCAGGAGCAGCTGATCAGCTGACCTGAGGCCCCGGCAGGAGTGGAGAGGTGAAGCGGGGCGAGGCCACTCAGAGATTTAAATACAAACAAAAGAATCTTCAATTCAAGTCGAAAGAGCACGGACAGCCAGTGGAGGAGAGGCAGGATGGGAGTGATGTGTTCCCTCTGGTGTGCTCCACTCAGCAGTCGGTCTGCAGCGATCTGAAGCTCCTGGAGACGTGGGAGTGACGACTGGCTGACTGAAACATAAAGTCACTGTCTGGAGCCACTGGAGCCAAACACTACCACCTCTTTTTTTCCTTCAAACATGAAAGTTATATTTGAAGGCACCATGTCCAAGATTTCCTCTAGTGAAGTCAGTCGTGTTTGAATTTGATTGGGTATCTTCCACCAGTTTACCACTACTGACACAGCCTGCAGCAGCTGAGGTGTAACAGATGGAAATGATGAGAGGAGGAGCAAACTGCCTCCTGCTGAACAACTCCCTGCTGACATGAGTGACTCAAGAAAGAACGCCCCACTTTACAATCGAAATGGGCTGCTCTCTGAAAAACAGTCCAAAAATGGTCCATAACCTTGAAAAACCAGAAACTGGTTTAAAATAAAAGCCCTATAACCCAGAAAATTGGTTACTGTTTCTAAAAAAACAAAAACAAAATTTAACCCAACACTACACACTAACAGATGTTGGGTTAACCCTAGTGTTGCTAGTGGGGGCCTTTCTGTGTGGAGTTTGCATGTTCTCCCCGTGTGTGTCCACACAAGTTAACCCAAAAAGGGGTTTGTCCCTTTCTGATCCAGCAGTTGGGTTAAAATGTTGTTATTTTATAGAGAGAGAGAGGTTCGTGTCAGCATTGGTTTCTCATATGAGACGAATGACTTTCAATATCTTGAAGTATATTCTGTGGTGAAACTTGTACTCACGTGTGGGGAAAAACCACAAGTAACATATTTAATAAAATGTTTGCTTTTGTATTCCCACTCATGGTGATGAAATAGATGCAGTATTTAAAAAAGTGCCCAGGCAAGAAGAACGAGAAACATGGTTGATAAAACGGTTCCACAGTCATGGGTTAAATGCTTCTTTTCTTCTGACAGTGTAACAGTCACAGACTATCTCACTTCTTTTTACATATATAACAGCTGTTTTGAAATGTCACCATATGATGTGTATATTTTATAACTGATTACAGATTACAAACTACAAAATTCCAATAACATTTAGGCTTATCAAGCAAACTGAAAAATGTTTCAGCCTTTCTTGTTTCACTTGTAAATTTTCAAAGATATATATTTTTTCTGAGTTGAGTCAGAACTCTCCATAGTTTTGTTCCTCCTTTTTTGATGCAGAATCAGGAGTTTCACCTGGCAACGTTTATGACGGGTAACGAAATACAACCATTTAGTCAATTAGTTTGCAAAGCAGAAAAGGAAAAAAGACCCAACGCAGAAAATATGGAGAATTCAAACTGGGCAGTGACCGTGTGGAGTTCCTCTGAGGGTCAGAGTGAAAATTAAGAGGAACAACTTGTAGATGTCGTGGACTGCTCACTTCTCCTGCTTTTCTAACATTTGCAAACATCAGTTTCACATTGAGTTCAGAGGTCAATAGTTCACAACATTTCATCATCTGTGTGTGTGTGTGTGTGTGTGTGTGTGTGTGTGTGTGTGTGTGTGTGTGTGTGTGTGTGTGTGTGGGAGAGGTCTTACAGGATACAGGTGAATTTCAAGATCAAAACAAAATAGTCCAGTTTGATTAAAAGTGTGTAGATTGATATTCAGATAACTGTACCTGGTCCACCTGACGCTCGGTTCTGGGTTTCCCTCAGAAGTTAATTTAAATGCTTGCAAAATGATTGTGTCTTTTTTTATGATCAACCACTGAAACAAAATGAGACGTCTTCAGTGGGCATGAAAATACTGAAAGACGTCATTTCCACAGACATTTAAAACAAAATTCCAGAAACAATCAAAATCAGTTATGGTTATAATGTTTGATGTGTAGGCTTTTGTGTGATTTTCTCAATAACAAATTGATGATTAAAAAAAAAAGTTCCATGTAAAAGCTGCATTTGAATGATCAGGCTCTCCATGGCTGTGTCTCTGTCATGTCACATGACGCACTTTGCACCAATACAGTTCCTTCTTTCTTTATGAAGTTTTCGAACATTTTGAACATTCATGACTGACGAGATGGCAACAATGTATCGAATTTAAATGATTTCATCATCTCATTTGACGTAGATATGAAAATAAGCAGCTATGATGTCATCGAGAATTTTCCTGACTGAATACAGATATTCCTACTCTGCTCCTCTCACTGCCAGATACTTTGACACAGTGGTGTGTGTTGTGGTTATTGACCAAAAAATGGAATTTATCAATCAGAATCTCAATGGCTGAACACAAAATCATTCAACAAATGTGTTGAGGTGTTTTGTTTAGCATGAACAAGTGAACTGTCAGTGTGACTCTGTTTGGCACTGCTATCAAAGTGTGAGCTTCTTCTACCTGTTTTTCTTGACACGCAAAAGTGTGAAGCTCTTGTGCACATATTCTGAAGAGATGTGACTTCCTGTGGTTTTAGCCTCAGCTGAAGGGTTGTGTTAAACATATACAAATGGAAATATGAATTACTAATGTCAATGAGGCTTTACTGCACTGTTACACACAGCATGTGAGTTTTGTCTGATGAATTCTGATTAAATGTTAAAGACTATTTAAAAAGTCAGAGGTTTTCTGCACCAAAGATCAAAGAGGCTAAAACAGATAAATAAAATATAGGTTTATATATGTAGTCTGGTGAAATTAAACCAGGACAGGACACAGGACGTTGCTTTTCAGGACTGCAGTGACTCTGACAACATGGAGCAACACTGATCATTGGTTATGCAAAAGGTTGGAAACATCAAGATGCTGAACATGTTCCTGCAACATCTCACAAGTTACAGACAAAACTAACCAACATTTACAAAACACACACTTATTTTTCTACTTGAAATAACATGTTTTAAAGTATCTGTTTTAGCAACTTATAAACCTAAAGCATGGCTAAAATGTCAGCCAAACTTCCTATAAAAGCTTCCTTTATAATATTCTGTTACACTCACAGGAGTCCAAAACAACACTGCCCTCTGGTGGCGGTAACAGTATTTTGCTAAAACGTCTGAGAGGTGAATTATCTAAACATAGAAACACTGGATGGTTTGACTCTGACATCCAGAACCTCCAGGACTACTTTATTCCACCTGAAATGTCCAGGAAGGGAGTGAAGGAAACTAAACTCCAAAACACAAGTTTGGCTGATGAAAATTTGGACTGGACATCACACATAAACTACACAAAATTAAAAATGTCAAAAACCATTGCTCTACTACACAATGAAAAGGACTTGTTGGATGATAAAAGGTCATACATATTATAAAACTGATTGTTCCATAACTGACCTACGGGGTTGAAGTTTGGGGAAATGGCAATAAGACAAACATCCAATCAGTATTCATGTTATGAAAAAGAACTAAGAAAAAAATGCAGAGTTCCAACAAACCAATTGTTCAGCCAGGTAAAATTATTGAAATTTCATTAAATTAGTTCATAGTCTGCTGCAAATTAATAATAATAATAATAATAATGCATTGGTTTTATATAGCGCTTTTCTGGACACTCAAAGACGCTTTACATTACGTGATTCATTCACACCATACTCGGTGGTGGTAAGCTACTGCTGTAGCCACAGCTGTCCTGGGGCAGACTGAAAATTCTGCGTAAAACTCAGGAATAAACTTTCCTCATCAATATTTAGAATAGTTTGCTCAAAGAGAAAGTAAATATAACTTAAAAGAAACAGAGATCTTCACAAAACCAACATTTAGGACCAAAATGAATGAATGTTGCATTTTGGTAAAAGGGGTCCAGTTATGGCAAAAATGCAGATAAGGACTCAAAACAATATAATTCACAAGGTAGATTTAAAAAAGGGATAAAATCCAGGTTATTAAAGAAAAGATGTAGGAGAATCACTGTGAAAAGAAATCAAGCTGATCAGAGTGAGAGTGGCTGTGCCGGCCGCTCAGAGTTTAGTTATTTTATTTGTCGTTTGCTGTTTGTTCTTTATGTTTGATGAATGTGACTGAATGAGATAAAGGGGCAGATCATTTCTATGAAAACCAAAATAGAGAAAAACATTGTTCTTTTAACTTCTAAAGCTCTTCACAAGGCTCAACCATATCTTAAAGTTTTGTTCATCTCATTTTACGTGAAGTCTGAAACACTATAAGGGGAAACTGCTTTTGCACTTTTAAGAGAGCAGGCCATTGTTTATAGTTTCATTCTTATGAGTATGAAGAAGCAGTCTTCCTGTGGTTGACCGAGTTCATCAGACATTTTCTTTTTCACATGTTGAAAACAGTGATGGAACAAACGCTCAAAACAGCGGCTAACCACTTCCTCGTGTGGAGCCTCCTCTGCAGATGCATTCAGGGCTGATGAAAGCCTTCCCACTCTCTATCTGAACGACACAATGTTCAGTTCAAACCAAGCAGCTCTGCTCTTCTTTCAGCTGCTGGGGATGCATCATGTCTTTGGAGGTACGGCAAGGTTTACATTACTGATAACAAATTTAATTCTACTTCAGATTGTCTTTATTGCTGACTGGATGTTTCCTTTTGTGAATGTTTCAGATCAGCAGAGGACGGCTGTGATGTTCAGAGGAGAACCAGTCGAGCTCAACTGTAATATATCAAGAAGAAATGCACCACAATTCACCTGGATGAAAGAATGAGACTATTTGTAAGCTCTCCTCTCCAAGACAAATCATACATCAGGACTCTTTTACCAGGTTCAGTATTCTGAATGCTCAGGCTGAAGATGAAGGACTTTATTCATGCTCTGTAACCAGGATGGATTGCACACATTAAATTGAATGGAATGTAACTGTGACTGATAAACCTGAAAAAGGTTGGTAAACCTTCCCAGCATCTCCACAGAAGATAAAACATTGTCCACTTGCTGCCTCGATCTCATCGTAGTTCTGTTTTGATGCAGATTCACTGAGATTTCTGGTTATATCCACCATATGATTTCCTCTCTGCTTCATGATATTAACTATCTGCATCTACAGGTGAGTGAAAGTATAAGTTTATCTCTGATTCAAAGTTTGATTCACTCATTCATTAAGTTCAGTTATCTGGAAGAAGCTGCTCAGTAATCTGGATGTTTGTGTAGATTCATGAAAGAACAAGATACAAAAAAAACAAAAAACGAAGCAATATGACCTCTGTTACAAAAGTTCCCTGATGTTCATTCAGGACCACAAAAGCATGACAGGAACTGTGGGTGTATTCATGTTACTTACAGTTGTGCTCAAAAGTTTCCATACACTTGGAAAGAACAATGTCATGGCTCTTTTGAGTCCCCAGGTATTTCTATAAGTCTGATTTTTCTTTGGTAGAATGATTGGAACTGATACTTCTTTGTCACAAAAAACATTGATGAAGTTTGGTTCTTTTATGACTTTATTATGAGTTCACAGAGAAGTGACCAAATCTGCTTGGTCAAAAACATACATACAGCAACATGAATGAGCAATTTTGGTGACTCAGAAAGCTGTGAAATGAGCTTCATAGCATGGCCTCTTACGTTCTTGTGAGTGATCATGAGTGATTTCCCAGAGGCCATTAAATAAGTCTCATTGGACACAAACGCCCTCAATCGGTACAATACACAGGTTTCAGTGTCCACAGTGTTTTGCATCACCAAGGACTGACAGGCTGCTGTGTAAGAAGGAGGCCCTTGCTCCAAAAGCAGCAACTGAAGGCTCGACTGAAGTTTACTGCTGATCACATGGACAAAGACAAGACCTTCTGGAGGAAAGTTCGGTGGTCAGACGAAACAAAAATTGAGCTGTTTGGCCATAATGCCCAGCAATATGTTTGGAGGAGAAAAGGTGAAACCTTTAACCCCAACAACACCATGCCTACCATCAAGCATGGTGGTGGTAGTATCATGCTGCGGGGCTGCTTTGCTGCCAATGGAACTGGTGCTTTACAGAGAGTAAATGGGATAATGAAGGAGGATTACCTTAAAACTCTTCAAGATAACCTCAAATCATCAAACCAAAGGTTGGGTCTTGGGTGCAGTTGGGTGTTTCCAGAGCCGGCCTGGGCTTGTTAGCTGCCCTAGATGAGCTCAAGACGAGCGCCCGTCGGACCGGTGGGGGTGCAGTGCAGTGCTGACACGGAGCGTCGGAGCGGGGTGTTGTGTGAAGTTAATATGAACCAGTAAATATATGTTATGCCTCAGCCAATCACAGGGCGTGTTGTTATCACATGATGTGCAATCAGGAAGTGATGCCTGTAATGTGTTGCTACTGAAGTTACAGTAAAGTGTTGAACTCGAGCCACTCTCTGCCTTGTTATTGAGACACAATAACGTAACATGGTGTCAGAATGAAGCTGTACTAAGTCCGGAGAAGGACGTGCTTCCATGAGTGAAGTCCGGAGTGAAGCGGTCTGTAAAGTCGGGAGAAGAAACTAGCGGCTAGCGGCTAGCACTGGTGGCTAACGGCGAACGCTAGGAAAAGAGCGCACCAGGAGCCTGACAGAGAGAGAGAAGAGGGCTTCCCAGAGGGAAAAGTGCGTCGGAAGAGACGTACCACACAATGGAGGATGGCAGACAACCCTCCACCCCCAGCAGGCAGCGTCCAGTTGACTCCACCCAGTAACTTTGACTTCAGTAATGCTAATGAATGGCCGAAGTGGATCAGACGTTTTGAGAGATTCAGAATAGCATCAGGCTTGGATAAACAGTCAGAAGAGTATCAAGTCAACAGATTGATGTACAACTTTGGGAGACGAAGCTGAGGATATTTTGAGTGTCTTGCCACTGACTGATGCACAGAGAAAGAATATTCTGCTGTAAAACAAGCTTTTGGGAACCACTGTGTGAGCAAGGAAAAATGTTCATTTTTGAACGTGCACATTTAACAGACCAAGAGCCAAGAGAAAGTGCAGAATCATTCATAACTGCTGTCCATAGCCTCGCTGAACACTGTGCATTTGGAGCTTTGAGAGAGGAGCTCATCAGAAACTGGCTTGTCGTAGGACTGAGAGATGCCAAGCTGTACGAGTCATTACAGATGGATCCTGATGTAACAATGGAAAAAAACAATAGACAGAGTGTGCCACAGTGAAGAAATAAAGAGGCAGTAGCCAATGATGCCTGGCAGTATGGAGGAGAGACAGTCTGTAAATGTGGACGTGATGAACATGTGCACCAAAGCACAAATAGGGGTCTGAAAGATGGACACAAACGCAGTGCACATGACAAAGCAGGAATACGGACCGAACCACAGGCTGTGGGCGGTGTGGAAATGCAACAAGCCACCATTGGAAGGACTGTCCTGCTCTAAAGATGTGGAGTGCCACAAATGCAAAGAAAAGGACATTTTGCACGGAAATGCAGGTCAGCTGGTGGCATTCATGATATCACAGAAGATCAAACAGAGTATGATTCAGACCTCAGCTTTCTCAGAGAAGTGACAATCCAACTTGGACAATGTGGATAATGAATTGACAGAAATCTGGAGTTAAAGGGAGAAATGCAAAGCGTTTAAATTAGATACTGGAGCTGGAGTTACAGGCGATCACTCTCACCACTACTCCAACCGACAAGCATGTAATATTGCAGCAGTCCCAAATACCACTGACGGTCCAGGCAGGCAGCCCTTGGAGGTAAAAGGGTACTTCAGAAGGCAAGCTGAGGTGTGAGAGACAAATACACGATCAAGCCATCTATGTGGTGAGCAAATTAACAAAACCACTATGGGACTTCCAGCATAAAAGCGTTGTCCTCTTGTGGATGCGTGTGCACACAGTCCAAGTGGAGACGACATCGTAAAAATGCTACCCCACGGTCTTCAAAGGACTGGGAAACCTGACGCACCATACAAGATCGAAACTGAAAACCAGACCGCTACAACCATACGCTTTATCTGGCCCACGTCGAGTTCCCCTCCCATACGTGATAAAGTGAAGAGTGAACTGGATTGGATGAGGCCATGGCGGTGATATCTAAGGTCCACACAACCCATGAGTGGTGTGCTGGACTTGTGGTGGTGCCAAAACCAAAGTCCAAGGAGAAACTGAGACTTTGTGTGGACATGACACGCCTGAACGAGTGTGTCAAGCAGGAGAGACATATTCTGCCAAAGTGGATCACTCCTTTGCGATGCTGACAGGAGCAAAAATCTTCACCAAACTCGACGATACATCTGGGTTTTGGCAGACTCCCCTGACCGAGGATAGTGCGCTCCTGACCACGTCATCACCCCATCTCGGCCGATACTGTTTTAACAGACTGCCGTTTGGACTATCCTCAGCCCCAGAACACTTCCAACGCTGGATGACGAAGATTCTTGAGGCTGTGAAGGTGTGGTATTCATGCTGCCGACATCTTGGTGTATGGCAAAGACCAGACAGAACATGATACCAGACTACACCGGGTACTGAAGAGACTTGGTGATGAGGGGCTGACACTGAATAAGGAAAAGGGTGAATTTGCTAAAAGTGAACTGATGTTTCTTGGACACAGCCTCTCAACAGATGGAGTTAACCCGACCCGGGGCAAAGTCAAAGCCCATACTGGACATGCCGGAGCCCACCTGCGTCGCCGATGTCAGACGAGTGATGGGTATGGCTAACTACCTGGATAGGTTCCTGCCTCATCTCTCCTCATACACACAGCCCCTAAAGATTCTTCAGTCAGAGAAGACAGCATGGTGTTCCGGGGCACAACAGCCAAAAAGCTTTTCAGCAGCTGAAGGCAGAACTGAGCTCACCCAGAGTCCCTGGCTGTTTACTCGCCATATGCAGAGACGCGTGTCAGCGGATGCGTCGTCTTTCGGGATTGGAGCAGTTTCTGATTCAGAAACAGCCAGAAAGCGAGGACTGGAAACCAGTAGTGTTTATCTCCAGACAACTATCTGAGTCAGACGAAAAAACCTACGCCCAAATCGAGAAGGAGGCACTGGCAGCGACCTGGGCTTGTGAACGGCTGCAATGCTACCTGCTAGGGACGAGCTTCACGATCGAGACTGACCACAAGCCATTGGTTCCTTTACTGAGCTCCAAGGAACCAGGAAAACTAACAAGGAAACAACTCATCACGGCAGACACGTCACGAGCATCCAGTGGGTCACACAGCCACCCAAGTCATAAAAGAACTAAACTCATGAGTGTTTTTGTGACAAAGAAGTATCAGTTCCAGTAATTCTATCAGAGAAAAATCAGAATTGTAGAAATAACTGGAGGACTCAAGAGAGCCATGACGTTAGGTTCTTTACAAGCGTATGTAAAATTTTGACCACAACTGTATGATGAACATCTTTCATGTTGTCGTCTGGACTGAGTTGAGGATTAATGAGACTTCCTCCAGTAAATGATAGTTTAATGTACACCACACACTATTAATATGTCTTCAACTAATTTCATTCATTTCCAACTTGTTAAAATTTAATGGATTGTTGTTTTTTATTTTCCAAAGAAGAATTTTCACATTTATTTTATAACAGCTTTACCAGTCTTGTCCCATTTAAAGCTAGGGTAGACGATGTTGTCCAAAAGCACTTTTTGTCATACTGCGTGAAATGCTCCTTGCTCCCTGAGAGAAGTCAATGCATTATGTGGGACGGAAAAAGGTGCTGAAAAAATCTGACAACTGTAGCGGCCAAGGACAGTTAAAAACTCCGACCAATCATAAGGTGCGGACCCGCTCTTCAGAAAACAATCAAATCCCTTCACCGTTTCTACCAGCCCCTGTGCGTACATTTCAATGGCGTGCGCTGGTCCTGGTTCAGTGCGCACGCGTGTTGCCAAGGCGCTCGCGGCGCTCGCGGTTCGCGTGAAAAATAGAACGAAGATGAGCGTGCGCGCTGCGCTCCTATGCGCGTTGTGTGCGGCCAGTCAGAAAGGTTAATTAACATTGGAGGCGATCACAACTCCGTGCGAGGTGTGTGCTCCTGCTGTGCTGCGCGCGGCGCTTCCGTGTCCAGTGCGTTCACTGCCAACGGGAGCTCCTCCAATGGGGTGGAGCTGGCGGAGCCTTGGGAGATGCTGCCTTCGTGCTACATGCTAGTTTTCAAGATTGCCAACCCCAGCTTTAAGATAAATAATTTTTTGGTTGCCCTGAAGTAAAAATGAGTTACCCCCTGTATATTCAGAATGTTAACAACAGCATTCAAGGTGTAATACAGGATTTTCTATTTGCTTTTAGTTCTGGGTGGATCATCAAAATAATGTTGGGTCTGTTGTCAATCATTCTGTCGAGCTGCTTTCGTCCAGCCGTTGTGTGCTTGCTCCCAATCACGTTCTACGTATTGCGCATTCAGAGTGTTTATGTAGCCGGTGAGCTTCGGTTTCAGCTAGTAGCTCAGGGCTGCTCAACTTACCATTGCTCGTGGGCCACATAGTGGAACATCTCTGTTTGCATGGGCCGCAACCTAAGTTTGCTAATTTATATGACTGAATTATGTAAAAGACATTTAAATAATGTAAGTAATATTCAATAATGAAACTTGAAATGCACTACAATAGAAAGACAACTGCATTAGTCTTTTGTAAAAGTAAAATAAGACTTTGTTGAAAATATATTACACTTAGCCTTATAGATCTATTTGTGGCTTTCTGCATTTCCAGGGAAAAGCAAAAAGGTGAAATGGCATGACATTTAAAAAAAGTCAGATATCAAATTAAAAAATTAGGCTTTATTCACAAAATAAGAATATACTTACTACACATATTAGCACTTTTTGTAACAAAACAAGTATTTTTTCAAAGTTTTTCAAAAAATTTTTAAGCAATGCTTTTGAGAAATTCACTAAATTATAACAAAAAAGCAGGCTTTTTTTTCCCACAAAAAAGTAAATAAATTAAGGGATTCTTTATAAAATAATTGGCCTACTCCTGCAAAAATAAATGAAGTAAAAATTAAATCTTGTGCATCACAAAAAAGATCACCGGTGGCAAAAAACCAATCATTGTAAAGCACAAACAGGTGACCTACTTTTGGAGAACAATGTATACCAAATGACAGAAGAAAAACACATAGGTGTGCATTACTCACAGAAATTTTGCACAACAGGCAGCCCTACAGAAGAGGTCAAAGCTAAAACAATTACATTCACTTGAAATCAGGACGATGCATCACATTTCTAGCAAAGTCAAATTCACGTAGGATTTATAATAAGTAAAACAAAACTTTCGGAAGTGTCTCAGTTACAGAATAGTGGCAGTGTTGTCACAGGTTGAGTGGCGCAGTCCTTGTGTAATAAATTCGTGACAGCTGTCATGGCGACGCTGAAGATTCGCTCGTTTAGGAATGGACGTTTTGGTAAAGATGGCACATGGCTTGTTATTTACCTCCACTAAAGCAAATTCTTCCTCCCATGACGGTTGAACTTTCCTGTGTTCATCACATAACTTTAGCTTAACTTTACCGGCGGCAGCCATGAACTCCACTTTGATCAGTCTTCTTTGAGTCTTTTGTTTTTGGCAGTGAGCAAACAGCCTATTGGCGCATTACCGCCACCAGCTGGTACAGCCCCACAATTGCAACACTTATCTGCCTGTTGTCAGTAGGTCAAACATATTGCCTTCTGGTGTCTGCATATCAGAAACATTTTTTCCTCATCAAAAGTAGATTTTTTTTTTTTACTGCTTACAATCAGCCATGGGCCGTACCGTTACAGCATGCGGGTCGTATGCGGCCCGCGGCCGCGGGTTGAGGAGCGCAGTAGTAGCTACTTACCGATGGCGACATAATGAATGAAACTGTAACTGTTTCGGAAAACAAGCTTTATGAGCGAGGCCGATCACCGAAACTGTAAACAGAGCCGTGCAGCCTGGAGAAGATGAGGACGTGCTCGCACGCTTCCGCCATTGTAGGCGTTTCCTGGGAGAAGCAGGAGAGCACTGTGGATGGTCTGGCGCATGCGCGTTTTTCAAAAAGTGAGTAATAGATGTTTGGCTTCGTCTTCTTGAGATAATCCTGTATTACACCTTTCAGTTTTAGATGGGGAGGCTAACACTACTTTTAAGGTTTGATTTAAAGGGGACATATTATGCTTTTTCACTTTGTGAAGAGTTTCTTATAGTATGTGTTGCCGTAGCCTCGTTATGACGTTCAAATTTGACAACTGTGTTTCCTCCCTGTCTTGCTGCACCACATTTTGTGAAACTGAAACTGAAACTGAAGCTGAAATGGTTGAGTTTGACTTTGCTCCGCTTATCCCGAAATAAGCGGACTTAACTGTGCCCCTGCTGTGTGTGTGTGTGTGTGGGTGTGTGTGGTGTGTGTGTGTGTGTGGGTGTGTGTGGTGGTGTTGTGTGTGTGTGTGGTGTGTGAGAGTGGGCGTGGACAGATGCATTCAAGTGCATACCGGAAAGCTGGCTCACAAACGGCCTGCTCTGAGGAGGGCTCATCAGAGCAACTTTTTAGACCATCGAAACTCCGAACAAACGATGAATTTGGGGCGAACAAACTTAAAGGTGTAATACAACATTTTGATTTCCGGGTGGATCACCTAAATAATTGGTGGGTCTGTTTGTCAATCATTCTGACGAGCTGCTTTCGTAAGGCGGTTCTCCGTGCTTGCGCCCAATCAGCTTCTCCCTTTTGCGCATGCGCATTCAGAGTGTTTATGTAGCCGGTGAGCTTCTGAGCTCGTACTTACCGATGGCGAGTCTGACATAATGAAACTGTAGCTGTTTCGGGAAAAAAAAAGCTTTATTTATGAGCGAGGCGGATCGCAGAAACTGTACAGAGCGTGCAAGCCGGAGAAGAGGAGATCGCGCTCGTACACTTCCGCGTTTTCTGGGAGAAGCAGGAGATGGTCTGGCGCATGCGCGTTGTTCAAAAAGTGAGTAACAGACGTGGGGCTTCGTCTTTTCGAGAAAATGTTGTATTCCACCTTTAACCATTACGTTTTTGGGCTTTTGAGACTGATATGACGTGACTGAAAAATAGCATAATATGTCCCTTTAAATCTTTTCTATTTAAAAAAGCTTACAGTCAGAACTGGCTCAGGCCACGTTGGAGCACTTTCAAGTTGAGTTTGGATAACTGGCTTGTGATGGCCAAGCGTTCATAACAACGTCGTTTTTTGTTCCTTTCAATGTCGGCTCCTCCTGTCATTGTGAAGCAGAATTCACCAAGCGTTGGATTGTTCACCCACTCATAGGGAACGTGAACTGGGGTTAGACCATCGTGAGACGGGTTTTTACCCTACTGATGATGTGTTGTTGCAATAGTACCGTATTGGCCCGAATATAAGACGACTCCGATAACACGACCCCTATTTTTCAAAGATCACTTTGTGAAAAAAAAAAAATGCTGAAGACAATAAGGTTACTCATAAAACAACTTTGGTAACACTTTATTTGAAGCCCCCCTGTATAAACATTATAAGTACAAAGTATAAAGTATAAGTATAAAGTATTATAATGCCATTATACATGTGTAGCTATAGTTGTTGAGACTTTGGGTGGCTAAAAGGAAAAAAATAAATAAAAAATAATACCAATTAATGGGTTTGGATAATTTTGTTACATTAAATTGTTTGAATTAAGATAGAAGTAATCTGAAGTAAGTAATGGGAAATAAGAAGAAAATAATTTATTTGGATATGGTGAATATATTTCTATTTAAGTGTGGCAATATGGCGGACTTCGGGTTGGTCTTATTTGAAAGGGTCATCTCCGCCAGCACCAGGAGCACACAGCCCGTCGGTACGTTGCAGCTACTGTTTTGATTTAAAAGCACTGTTGATGCTTATTTATGTGCCTTAACGTGTGCCTGATCGTCGCTTGAGCGTCGCAGCCTGCAGTGGGGTAAAAAACCTGGGAGTTGTGGCGTTTAGCGGCGTTAGCATCCGGCTAGCGGCGCTAGCGGCGCTAGCGGCGGCTCAAACTTGTTATTTCCTGTTGCTCGGCGTCTACTCTGCTCGGCGGCTTACAGCACTGGTAGCGGCGAGAAGCATTGGTGTCGATCTGTTTTAAAATGCTGCGCTTTGATGATCTAAGTTCCTATTTACTTTAAGAGCATGTTGTTTACATGGGAAGCGACTCGTGAGTGCCAGGCTCAAACTGCGCATGCCAGTAGTGCAAGGCATTCTGGGCAATGTAGTTTCTGATTGATTTAATCCGACTTTATTTAGTTTGATATTGCAAGCTTTTGCTTGATTAATGGTTACATTCAGGTGATTGTATATAATGCTTTATTTTATTGTATTTTAGGTTTATGACCTGTGGTCATTGGATTAAATAAAAAGAATACAAATGACAAACACGAGTTGTAAATGGTGTGCTTCCTGGTAAGCCTTTCGGAGGGCTCAAACCATAAAAAACGAACAATAGTTATAAACACTCAGACATGATCACAATGCCAGGACCTAACCCTAACCCTAATCCTAACTTTAATCCTCTGCTGTATAGTGCTGTATAGTGAGTTATAAAGCATTGTGATCATGTCTGAGGTTTATAACTACTTAATGTGTTATACCGGGTTGCAAAGTAAAGTGTTACAACTTTTATTATACAATTATTATAAACTCAAAAACTCACAACTGAGATGACATTTCATGAGATATAAAATGAAAAAATATACTACAGTATTGAATAAAAAATATATTCTCTTTCTCACAATAAGAAACAATAAGCAACAAATAAGAAGCCTCAAGGGGTCAAAACTGCATAAATGATGTAAATAACTTTCCAGTGCCTTTAGCTGAATCAGGCTCTGGTGGTGGGCATTCCGTCTTTCCGTTTTTCAGAGACGTATTCACTCACCCTTCTATCAGTCTCTCTGAAGCGTCGCTCTTGGGACCACGGAAAGCTTTCTCATCTGTAGGCGTTTTTTCCGTGCTTCCAATATTGAACTAGGCGCTCTGCTACACCAGATCTCCTGGCGGCTTGGCAGTTGTTTGATGACTCTGCTGCGTTGATCAGCATCAGTTTAAAGTTGGTATCATAACTTCGCCTCTGTTGTTGCTCAGTTGTCCAGCGTTCGAGCCCCTTTGTTCCAGATGATCCCTCATTTTCATCAGATCATTTGATCTCATTTCATCACTCCACTCGCTCTCTGCTCAGTGATACTTGGCGCCATCTAGCGGCGCGGATGCATATTGACTATCTACCTGTCCGCGATTATAACACGACCCCACTTTTGAGGATGCAATTTCTGGAAAAAAACATCGTCTTATATTAGGGCCAATACGGTAATCCTGCTGAAAGACATTCACCTGACTGAGCTTCTCTCCTGCTCTCCTTTCTGTCTCCAGACATATTTCCCCATCAAATGTCACCAACTCCTGCAGTCTAAACCTTTTCTGTCCTCTCTTCCTGTGGGAACTTTGATGGTGGAAACTTACAACGGTGAGTGTATTTGGTCATTAACCTCTTTTGAAAACTATGGTGTTGAAGGATCGTGGAATTCAGTGGTGTAAAAGCAATCTTTAAGGAGGGCTAAAGGTTATTTAGTGATTTTTGTTCCAAAGAAATGGTGAAATATGCTTGAGTTTGATCAGATTACTAGTGATGTTAACCGTGACACCGAAGCTTCGAAGCACGTGTTGAAAAAATGAACCTCTTCTCAGTGGAGCTTTGTGTCGGAGCTTGATTCGTTTCCTGATAATCACGTGATCTGTGACGTCTGAAGCTTCATTCGCGCACACCCACGTGACGCTTCAGCCGCTGCTTCACAGGTTTAAAATGCGCTGCAGCTGTTTGGGGTTGTGGAGGCGGTTTGTGAGTCGAGAGAGAGGGAGAGACAGTGAATATAGATTTGATATGGAGCCTGTGGCAAAAAGAGGACTTTCTGAAGTTTGGGAACACTTTGATTTGTCATTTCACCCAACAATGGTGTTATGAGCACATGTGTTCTGTCTACATTTTGTTCATTCTTAATGTTAGACTTTGAAATATATTTGGGGTGGTTGGTTGCAAGTTGCATATGTCATATGTAAAGTATTGTTTTGTCAGACCAAATCCCTTCTTTAAAAAACATCCCTCATTTGTAATTTATTTTTCTAGGTCCAGTGTTTAGTTTGTGGCCAGCATCTGCCAACGTCAATTCACTTCCACCATCTCATGATACCTAAATAATTACTGTGCTGTGTCTCAAATGATAAGTCAGCTTGCTGCTGACTTGTTATGTGAGACACAGCAAATGTACTGGTCACTTAAAACACATTCAGTCATACATATGAACACTCTGCTTTTTCATCCCCATCTTTATTCGAGTTGGCCTATGAACAATAGAAATGCTGACATCAAAATATTAGCGATACTAGGTTTTAGTGATGTGGACAAATCATTCAATAATTTAAAACATGTAATTACTCATACATCACATTCATTCATTCAGCTCTGACACATGACATGCTTTCCTTGACTTTCACCACCAGGGGTCCTTGTTGGGCTCTGATTTGAAAAGCTTCGAGTACTGAACCTTTTTTGATACAATTGTGTTGAAAGCTTTGTTGCTTCAGAAAGCTTCAGATTGCCATCACTACGGATTATCCCACATCTGCACTTCATTGTTGTATGCCACCTTTAAACCAGATAATTATCGTAATGAGAATCATTTCTGAATGAACTTACCTGCATAAGGTCAGGATCGATAGATAAATGGATAGAAAATTTTTTGTTCTATAAAAATATTCTGTCTTTGGGTTGTAATGTTCATTTTGCCCATATTTTAGAGACAGACCTGAAAACACTTAAAGGAATACTCCGAAGATTTTGGACCAACACCCTATACCTATCATTTACAAAGTGAGATAAGCTCATAAATACCTTTTTTGTGTCTGTGTGTCCAGCTGCTGGCTCCGAGCGTTAGCATCGTAGTTATTAGCTCAACTGCTGGAGGTGAAGAGGAGTCAGAGCCAGACTGACGAAAGTGGACAAAATAGTCCTTCCAGTGGTCCAGGGGATGGCATATTAGCACATTAAGTAAATCTTAATGGTTATAAAATGTTTTGAAAAATGTGTTTTCTTTTCAATCCATCAAAAATAACGTTTTGATACACACAGACCTGCGCATGCACAGCGATCCGCGGAAGGATATACCGGAGCACAGCAGTAGCAGCCATAGACTCAGCCGCTGATCTTCGGAGTATTCCTTTAATTTTATCCTCAAACTGATCACATATCATTGCATTGACTATTTAGTTTCTTCATTCTCACTCTTTCCCATCAGTTTATTACTCCTTCTGGATGTAGCTCTCCTCCTCATCCTCTCAACTTTACCCAGTAGTTTAGCTGTTTCCTGCACAAGTCAAGAGGCATTTCTCCTGTCTCAACTTACACAGTAAAAAATGGAGTGTCAATATTTCAGAGTCAAACTATTTTAACCTAGATAGAGTAATTACAACTCTATGGGGAGTAGACCAACTCCAGCACCAGAGTTAAAAGTCAGTGTAAAGTTCTGGCTGCATGCAGTGAAAATTCAACTCTACACAGTGATGGTTAGTGCCAGTGAGTCTGTGTACAATATTGTGGTTATGTTAAAGTTTTTACAGATGCTTCAAAAAGTCAAAACAGGAAAATTGGAGTGGCTTTTACAGTACCTGAGTTTAGAGTTAAAGTTGTAAAGAGAGTAAATGAAGAGTTGTGAGTTTATGTGGGAGAAAATGCTGCCTTTAAAAGTGGTGATATGCACAGATTCTAACTCATCTATAGTTAGCTTTCAGTACAGTCACTCAGACAGTTTTTGTTTTGTTTGTTGTTTGTTTGTTGGTATTATTTTTTTATTTTTGTACAAAAATTTAGTTTAGGCGACATCGTTGTCTAATCACACCAGTTGGTGGCGGTAATGCACCATTCCAGTTTGCCAACCACCATTAGAAGAAGAAGAAGAAAAAGAAGAAGAAGAAAAGAAAAAGAAGAAGAAGAGTCTGCACATGTGGAAGTGGAAGCCCTGCTGCAAATGGGTACATTCCCTTGCTGGTAAGATTGTTTAAAAATTATTTTTCAACTCAACACAATTTTATAGTTTCACTGATGTCGATTGAGTTCCAGTTTGGCAACATGCACTCATTGGTTTCACGATGTCAAATTGACTGTCAGAATCAGAAAAACGTCAAGTGGCTACGTGCTAACAGTTGCTAACATTGAGAAGTTCCGTTTCTTTTCATTGAAATAAGATGCACCTATTTAACTACGTGTTCTTCTGAATGGTGCTGAGATCATATTATTGCGGCTTGTTGAATGGCATAGCTTTAACAACTAAAATTTTATTTTTATGTTGTAAATGCTAATTAGCTTCCATCCTAGGTGAACGAACTTCTGGAAAAGCAGCTAACCTGTTACTGTCTTCATACTGTAGCAGCTCAGTGAAAATGATGCTTCTGTTTCGTATAAAAAACACCAATTCTAAAGCTAGATATCTCTGTTTAACCGTTTACTTGATTATCACCTTTTTTCTGTTTATTTGAACAGAATATGCTGCTCCGTGTTGTGTTTGGTGGGGAGCAGAAGTATGTTAGGCTGTCTGACCTAACATTTGATGCCTTTTTGAAAGAAGGTTAGTTAGAACATCAGGTTGAAACAATGATTAAAATTTTACGTGGTCAATGCACCTAATTGATCATAAAAACACTCCATCTGAACTCCCTAAGCTAATAATTGTTTCTGCTGTGCCTTACAATGTATGAGCATCATCTCTTGTCTTCAGCTTTGACTTAACATCATTTTGTGAATACATAGGCTCACTCTACTTAGTTAACTCTATGATTTTCATTCAGAGGAAATGCATGCCTCAATTTTCTTTTACAGTGTCTGTAATTTTTTTCCCTTTTCCTTCCTGTTGTGCCAGTATGCCTGAAATGTAACATACCTGAAGGCAGAGAGCTAGATATGAAGGTGTATGAGCAGTCTAACAAATAAGTTGATGCTGAGGTTTTTGAAGAAATAGTGAAGGAGTCACCTGGAACCTTCCGAGTCATGCTGAGCCATGAGCAACCAGGTAATCACTCACCATTCATATATGTTCATATAAATGTAAAGGTTGAGATAGGAACTTTAACAGTTCCTTTTAATGCTTCTGGTATGTTATTTTCCTTAATGCACAGGTGCCTCTCAGTCATCATCATCCTCAGCATCTCATGACACTGTCATTCTGAATTTCACAGTGTGTGACCCTCCTGAAGAAGCAGCCACTGCCGAAGGAAGTCAACCTAAAAAGCCATGCCATATAAACTATGAAGCAAAAGCGGTGGGTAGTCTTATCTGAATGCTGAACCATTTGATGTGGAGTTTTTTTATGTAATCGTTTTTCAATATCACTTTCGGTTTAAAATGTTCTGACTTCATATTTTGTTTCAATTTCAGTTGATTGAAAAAATCCTCACAACAAAGCCCGGCAGTGAACGCATCATGCAAGAGTATGCGAAAACCAAATCTCTGACAGATGCAACCAGAAGACAGATGATAAACATACTTACTGCGATGACAGAAACACATGGGTAAGAATCATACATGTAAAATATAGAGAAACGTTGTTAGTATCGGAATATTATAATTGTGATGTCCTATGCCAATTGAGTGATGATTATCTTCGAATTTATTTATTCAGGACATCTCCCCCTAAAAATGTAAGAGTAATGTATGCACTGGGGATAGTTGCTCTGTTTCATATCTGGAAGACCCCCCATTCACAACGTGGATATGTAAGTAAAAGCGTCCTTGCAACACTAAACACATCAGTTCGGTCAGAAATGTTGATGGCACAGCTTGTCTGCATTTGTTTGATTACATAGGAACATTACTATGATCCAGAGAGCGGTTCAGGATACCTTGCATGGCGGTTGAAGACCATTCAAAGGAAAACTGCAGAGGAAAGAAGTGTGTCAGCCACCAAATCTCCCAAAAGTAAGTATACTTATCAGTAACATATGATATTGATGGAATTTGTAGGCAGGAGTCAATATGTGTGTCTTCTTCAGCTGGAGGGCCAGGCCCGGGTCGATCCAGACTCTTCACCACTGACACACTGTTGTCAGATGAGGATGTAGAAGCAGCTATTGCTGTTTTGAGACACTCTGCTGATGAAGACACTATTCGTGAGAAGATGAAAGTTACCTTCATTTATCGTCATTCAGTGGTGATGATGATAAGAAAGTACAAGATGTCTTCTTAGTCTTCCCACGGTTCCTGGTCACACCAGGACTGGTAAGATATCTTTTACTGAATCACTGAAATATTCCATGCAGCATGCATTGTCACTCATCACTTTTTTCTGTGTACTGTATTTTTGCATTACAGATAGAACAGGACTCTGTTTGGTGAGGCCATTGCCAAGAAATTCTTGGAGAGGTGGCCCACCAATCTCAAAGCAAAAGTTATAAAGGAAAGCCGTGGACCTACCACAGAGCTCCTGGGTTAATGTGCAACGCTGAGTCGGCTGCTGAAGTTGAGAATGGTAGGACTGTGAATATTTTAATTTACTGTTGTTGGTTATATAGGTAATTGTGCCAATTTAATTATTTATGGCATAATGTTAATCTGTTGGTCTGCAGGCTGGGACAGTGACATGTCGGCTATCTTGCTGCTGCTACATCTGTTACCACCATCTGCGCAAGGACGAAAGAGACCAGGAAAGATGTCTGCATGTCAAGCTGTCGGTAATCTTATCAGATTCCTTAAGGTATGTTAAAAAGTTGTTCAAAATATACTTTCCATCACCTCCATTTTATGCACAGTGAGATAATCTGATCTGTTGTCAGAGGTGGTTACTAAACACTGCTGTTGAATGTGTCGTCGGAGGCTGGAACCAGTGTACAGCAGTATCGGGACATCACATCAAACCGTCAGCCCTACCTTCTTGCTCAGGGACCCACAAGAAGCTGCATTCATGCCTTCTTCATTGTGATCGACAAGCTTGCCCTTCCATGTAAGGCGACAGATTCAGTGGGAGCTCTTGATGAACTCTTCAAGACTCACTTTGTCTTTGGCACATCATACAGTTCTTCCCTGACCAACTTTTTCACTTTTCTGCAAACAACCATTTACAACATCGATGTTGGACAAACAAAGGCAAATCCTACAGTTGCAGAGTTGCGAGCAAGAATGCTGCATTAGTGTCCATTGAGATCAAATTTTAGATGCTGAGTCAGACTTGTCTTCAGGAGATGTAAAGAGTTGTGCAGCTGTAACTTTTGATCTAAAGGCAGCAGCTATAGGCCAACGTGTTGTGAATTCTGGAGTGAATTCCATTGAAGAGATTATAAAAGGGATGGTAAAAGGAGGTTCTGGAATTTCCATGGCGATGCAAGTGCCCAGTCGTGTTGAAGTTATGAAAGTGAACTGGGCTGAAGACAATGGGTTTGTTTACCGCTCACATTTGGTTATCTGTGGCAGAGTACAATCCAAAATGCCCCTGTTTTACCAGATTGAGTCTGTTTTGCTTAAACATGAGAAGCTACCGCTGGTCACTTTGTCTGTATGTACAGCAAGATTTCAGGAACATTTCCATGCCTATGAAGTGACCAGAACAAAGCAGGATTTTGTTGTCTTTGATTTCTTATTGAAACACATTAATAAAGGCTGTTACTATAACCTTGTATGTTTGCATTTCTTTCTTTTTTGATAGGTTAGATGACAGCAATTTAGTAATATAGCATCAAATGACAAACAAAACATATAAATAAATAAAAATAACACTGCAGAGAAAAAAAATGAAAGAAATATTACACATTAGGGTTATTTTTAAACTAAATTTGGAGTAAAAGTAGCTCTAAAAAGTGTAATCACTTATTCTCAACAGTGTGAAAAAAAGCCAGTGTTAAATATTTTTACACATTTCATTGTTAATTTTAACACTGAATTGAGTAGAATTTACTCTAAAAATTTGACACTGGCCATAGAGTAAACTTTACTATAAATTTGAGTGGGACCAAATGTTATCTGAAACGGAGTTAAATTCAACTCCATCAGAGTTAAAATAACACTCTGTTTTTACTGTGCAGAGAGCACACTCTGGTTTCACTGCTCCTCAGCAAACCCTCAAGGCCACAGCCTGAACTCCATCCAAACCTGTCAAAATCAAATAGCAATTTCCCAGATCTGTTGGCAGATTTATGAAAATATCATTCCTCATTATTGAAAAGAGTGTGGGACAGATGACACCCCCCCTGTGGCATTTCACTTCTCTAGGAAACAACTGACCGATAGTTCTGTGCCTATTTTCACTTCCTATAGTTCTTTCCTATCTAACCTCCACTCACATATTGTTGCCAATCTACTGGACTGAACCCAGCACTGGCTTCAACCCTAGATTTACTTCTATCATTTAAGCACACTAAATCCCCCTCTTTTAACAATTCTGTTATTACCTGTCCACTACTGTCAATCCTCTCACTTCCCCACAGTATGAAAAACCTCACATCAAAACACATCACTCTCCCCATGTTCCTCAAGTTAATTTAGTTGAAGTATTTACAGCTGTAAGGTATCCCTTACCTTAACAAATGTGATCCATCCTCTACTGATCCTTCTAACAGACACTTAAATCACAAGATCCAAATCTTTGCTGTGATGCTCCTTGCATTCCAGTGCAGAATCAGCATGATGATTATCAACCACATGGCTCCTGCCTGTGCTCTTACTTCCAGTTCCAGTTTACTTCTTCCTATTTCAGTCCTTATTGCTGTCACACTCGTCTGGATCCTGTCAGTTTTAGATTTAACACCAGCTGTTGCATTCATCACTCCTGCTATAAAAGTCACCAACTTCTTGTCTTGCTGTGCTTTCCTCTTTCTAATTTTCCTTTTCCTCCATTAGTTGTTCATTGCACCCGTTGCTGGTATTCTGCACACACATCTCATTTCAGTGTTTTGTTTTGGGAATTTTCCATGATTCTGTTTTCTTTACATTTGAGGTTTATGCTAAAAAGAGTGGAAATATTATCATGCCAAATATATTTCAAGAAACATTTCATTTCTTCCTCACAGACTGTCAACTTCAAGTTACTGCATTTAAGACTTGTGTTTGGTTTTTGCAAGCACTTTGATTACAATTGATCTAAGTTCAGCTGAGTATATTAACGACACTGTGCTTACTCCCAACCCTCCACCCCCACCAGGTTCCCACACTGTCACTACTCTCCTCCACTATCTAACGCTTCATCCTCCTTTTCAGCTGGAAATCTCCCGGACCTCCTCCACCGCCTCCTCTCCACTCCTGACCTCCTGCCTTGAATCAGCCAGCTCACTGCTTCCCTGTTTTTCACCAGTTCCACCACCAGGCGGCGCTGTGGTGCAGGATGGGAACCAGACTTCCTCAGCTGCTGTTGGGCAGTTTGAAGGATGAGTGAGATGATTGAATTGTCTCTTCTACATTGTTTATTTAAATGTATGTCATGTCTTTCGGTCCTGTTTTTTTTTATTAGTTCACTGTTTTTTTCGTTTTTCGAAATCGAGTTTCTTCGACTATTACTACTGTTGCTGAACCTTATATATTACCTTATATATTAGAGGTTCAGTATATGTGAACAGTTTACATTTGCTAAGTTTCTGGTCCCTGCTCAGCGATATTATGTAAAGACATTATATATTTCAATATTTATTGTATACATTGTTATATACATAGAATCGCAGTGATATTGTTTTTAGACAGCTCAGCAGTCACCTCATGAATTATTCAAAATGCAAAACATTATGTACTCCCTGAGTACGATTCATTGGTTCAGTTTATATTTATATTTATCTATTTATGAACAAGGAAAAAAAGACAAGCGACTGAATTCCTCTGCCTGTCTTCTTTATCTCTAGGTAAAAAAAAAAAAAAAAAAAAAAAATCAAGATCTCCAGTCATCGAGAGGCTCTCGTCTGCTCTCATCCATTTGTGCGCCTGCGCCATTCCGAGCTCAGGTGTTGTGCCGAAAACAGACTCCCTGCCGAAAAATGACTGTCCCGGGAAGGGAACGCGCATACGCTGTGCGGATGTTTCATAAAGTAGGCTCGGCGGGTTCCATAAACAATCATGACTTTTGTAGTTTGACATGCAGGCCCGCCGACAGCTTTTTTCTGGGCCTGGGACAACTTAATGGTTTAATGGGCCCTGTCCCGACGAGCGACGCGGCAGTGTAGGCTTGAGCGGTGGGTATGGTGGCGTTTTGTGCCATACACCGCCTGGTAGAAAACGCCGTTCAGAACGGCGCTTTTAACGCCGAGCGCCGCCAGGCGCTTTTATTTTGAAACGCCTTCCGGCGTCTCAAACGCCGAGCGCCGCCAGGCGCTTTAAAAACTGAGTGAGGAACTTTTTTTCATTATGTTTTATTGTCCACATGCCGTTTTGAATATTAAATTTATTAAAATATATTTTTTCCCTTCTAATCAATTTTTCAAAACTGAAATGGTTAAAAATAAATCTGAGATTCTCTATGTCTATGTTTGTCTGTTACAACATTACATTCTCAGTACAATTCAATTTTTGAAATAATATCTGAATGCATGATTAGAAGAATTATTTGAATATTCATTTGGCAGTAACTGTCAGGGATGCTGAACTACAAATCTTCACACTGGTTATGTGGCTCCCGCTTGATTATTATGACATGTTTTATTTTGTTACTGATTATATTTTTAATAATAAATCACAACATAAAACAACAGTTTAACTGGTACAAAGGCACAGATAATTATTTCACTTATAAACATGTTATTTGTGGCTGCAGGGACATTTTATCTCAATGATGCAGTCATTGGCCACCATGACATCTGGGGAGCCACCAAGCAGGTTGCTGTCAGAGAGGAACCACTGCTTTCCTGGATCTTCACAACCAGTTGGGCTTCATGTAATCCTCTTCCGAAGTCACAAGCCTGGGTCAAAAAAGATAATTTTTGCACAATGTGTATGTGTGATTACAATTTGTTATTAATAAATAGAGGGAGAGAAGGAAAAGAAATATGCTCAACCCTTCAAGATGTCTTTGTTTACACAAGACCCCTTTGTTTTTTTTTTCTATCACAGTTAGATCACACATTTTGAAAATGTGATCTAACTGTTTCAAAGGTAAAAAAAAAACATTCCCTGTGGGAACATTTACAATCCTTTGTCCGTTTCTGACTATTCGCAAACTTTAGCTGCTCTGAAAACATGTCAGATAAGTAATTTTTTGAACATTTTCCACCCCCCTAAGTCTCCTCATTGAGCTCACCCCTGATCAAAAGTATTATTTTTTATTTTTAAAATTTCAGTTTTGAAAAATTGATTAGAAAGGAAAAAATATATTTTAATAATTTAATATATCAAACGTCATGTGGACAAGAAAACATATATGGAAAAAAGTTCCTCACTCAGTGTTCAAGCGCCTGGTGGCGCTTTAAAAAAAAGCGCCTGGCGGCACTCGGCGTTTGAGACGCCGGAAGGCGTTTTCAAAATAAAAGCGCCTGGCGGCGCTCGGCGTTAAAAGCGGCCGTTCTGAACGGCGTTTTTCTACCAGGCGGTGTATGGCACAAACGGCCACCCATAGGTGGGGAGGCGCGGAGCGGCGCGGTGCCCTGCATGCTGCGTCGGGAGACGTGAGTGGGGTGCTGGATGCCCCCCCCCCCACCCCCCCCAACCCTGGGCCTGGGACAACAGACCCGTTTGTCCCCCCCTGTCGGCGGGGCCTGTTGACATGTATTACTTCCATTGTTGTCGTAGCGCCTCCTGTGAGATGCAAAGCATCTTGATTTGTAATGTGCCGTGGGATGTGCAACCGTTTTTTAACCTATAAATAAGTTTTAGCCTTAAGGTAATGCTAATGCAATTTGATATTTTGTAATACATTGTGTGTGTGTGTGTGTGTGTGCGTGCATGTGTGCGCGCGCGATAAATACATGTGTCAGATAATAAATAATAATAAATAATAATAATAATAATAATAATATAGTAATAATAATAATAATAATAAAGTAATCAAAAAATTGCAAAACTGAACAAAAACAAAGGCCTAAGTATAATGAATGTAGAAGAAGTGTTTTCCACTGAGCACATCAGTGATCAACTTTTTTTTTTTATTTCTGTTGATTTAATTGGTTTGTGTGTGTGATTTCCTAAAAAAAAAATACTCTTAAAAATATATAGAGAGAATACTTTATGAAACATTCGCGCAGCGTATGCCAGCAGTGGAGAAATAGAGAAACTCGTTGATGCGCGTTCCCGTCGGGGGCAGTCATTTTTCAGCAGGCAGTCTGTTCGGCGTTGCCAACTTGGCGACTTTCTCGCTAAATCTGGCGACTTTCCAAAGCCTCTTGGCGACTTTTTTTGTCAAAAGCGACTAGCGACGACAAATCTCGCGACTTGTTCTGGTGCTCTGGAGACGTGACAGGACGTCCTCGTTGCTGTCCTCAATCAGCGGGTGCTGCCGTGAACCCCTCCCCCGTCCCAAAGCACTCGCAAGCGGTCAGTGTCACGCAGCGCTCCCTGCCTGCAGTCAGAGCAGACAGGAACCCGCACCACTCCGCGTCCACACTTCAGATTAATCGAGAGTGCGCAAAAAACGCCACTGCTCCTGGGTCACAGAGCGGGATGGTCATGTAAATGTTCTTCTTCACTGTCACACTTTTGTCAGTTCATTTGTAGTTCTAAACATATTTAGGGTGTTTTTAACCTCACTTTTTGCTTCTCCCACGACGTTAGTTTCTCTCCTACAGCTTCCATTACATTCTCCATGCAAAATGCCAGCTATGCCAATTAGGTGATGACGTCATCGAGCGACTTCTAGGACAGCCAATAGCTACTTTCCTATTGGGAGCGAGCAGCACTGAGTCTATTTTCGGCGTAATTGTTTGCAGATGGAGAAAGGCGGTGTCCTGGCCCTCCGTCCTTTATGGAACCCTTTCAGTCATCGTATTCCTAGGATCGTTTTACTTCGACATTGAACCTGCTGATGCTGATGCTGGTGCTCTTCTGGAGTGGAAATACACAAGGTATGGAGCTTTTCTGCTGACTTTAATCCCGCTATAGGTCAGGCCGTATTTTTTAGAAAGAGACAGAGAGAGTTAAAGTTCCGCAGAGATCACGAGAGATGTGATGTTGGACATGTGAAGGTGAGCATGCCTTGAGGACACCGTGTACTGTACAGTGTACACGACTATGGTCGGCCCGATATGATCAAAAATACGGCGTCAGAGACGGGCTTTAAAGCGGCGTAATATGGCAACGCCGTTCACCGAACACCGTCACGGGACCAGGCCTGGCAAACACTCGCCAGCATTATAATTTTATTCTAATATTCTCCACCCCTGAAGTTTGTCAGCCATGATTAATTTATTTTTACCAAATCAGTGGAAACCTGGGGGAGACTGAAGCAGCTGCAGGATGAACTCGATCACTCGGCTGTGGCTTCCAGGACAGGAAGGAATATGGACTTCACAACCACAACATAATACTTGTATTAAATCACAACCACTGATAAATTACAAATGATTGCAAATTACTGATTACAAATGTATATGTTAACCTAACAAATGATTTATTTTGAATGAGCTTAAAATAATGTACATGAGTAAACAACCTCCCCTAGTTCACTTTTTCATTATCTTGCCTTTTTGTGGTTGAGTGAACTTGTTCAGTCAGTATTGATTTGCCCACACACACACACACACACACACACACACCACACACACACACACACACACACACACACACACACACACACACACACACACACACACACACACACACACACTATGCTTTCTACTGCTGTCCTTTCTATTGAAACTTTAAAATGCTTTCTTACAACTGTGAACTGTTTTGTTTTCTTTACTTGGGAAATTATAGCTTGTGAGATGAGTTCTTGATTTGATTGTGAAGCATTTGTTACATGAGCACAAAAAAATCTGACCTTTCTGATTGTTGAAGTTTGTAAGTTCTTTACAGCAAAGGCATAAAAGCGAAATTATAGATCAGCTCCCTCAACCAAGAGAAAAGGGCACTTGACCTCTGTGCATGAGAGAGAGACAGAGAAGGAAGCAGGTGATTTATTTATAGAGCACAATTCATATGTAAGGTACTCCAAAGTACTTTACAATTACATCAAATCCCAAGAAATAAATAAGATCAAGCAATGAAACATTGAACCACAGTGATGAGCGCAGACATCTCTGTGGTTAAAACTTCTTTGCTTCCATCTAGTGGGCGTCAACAGTAATAGCAACTGGGACTGTAAGATAAATTTTATAATCCAAACGATTACATTGTGTAAACTGTAATTTAAAAAAGTAATAAAAAATCAGCATAACCATAATGCAATACAAGTATTATGTTGTGGTTGTGAAGTCCAGATTCGATTCCTTCCTGTCCTGGAGCCACAGCGAGTGATCGAAGTTCATCCTGCAGCTGCTTCAGTCTTCCCAGGTTTCCAATGATTGGGTAAAATGAATTAGTTTTACTGGCTGGCCAAACTTCAGGGGTGGAGAATATTAGAATAAAATTATAATGCCAGCGCCTGGTCACGTGACTGCGTTCGGCGAACGGCGTCTGCCCATATTTACGCCGCTTTAAAGCAGAACTATGCAGCTTTTTTTTACCCTCAATAAATGAGTTTCAGAATCCCTGTGGGGGTAAACAAGGACTTGTCATGTTGATTCGCCGGTCCCTTCACTCCCCCCCGGGGTCTGTGTCCTGAAATCAGCGCTTGCAATTCAGAGGAGCGGACTGACCTACATCTCGCGACAACAAACCTGCTTTACGGCACTCATACGGGGAAGTACAAGTATAAAAGCGCTGAAAACAAACATGAACCAGCGCCACCCTTAGGTGCCACGGATGGCAGAAACCAAAAAAACTTTTTTCTGACGAGCGGAAAAAAGGAAACGGGAGTGGGACGCTCTCTGCATGCGGGGCGGGGGTGGGGGAGTATGGGTGGCCTTTTGTGCCGTACATCACCTGGTACAAAACGCCGTTCAGAACGGCGCTTTTGACGCTGAGCACCGCCAGGCGCTTTTATTTTGAAATGCCTTCCGGCGTCTCAAACGCCGAGCGCCGCCAGGCGCTTTAAAACTGAGTGAGGAACTTTTTTCCATATAAGTTTTATTGTCCACATGCCGTTTGATATATTAAATGTATTAAAAAAGCATTTTTTCCTTTCTAATCAATTTTTCAAAACTGAAATGTTTAAAAATAAATCTGAGATTCTCTATTGTCTATGTTTGTCTGTTACAACATTACGTTCCTCAGTACAATTCAGTTTTTTTCAATAATATCTGAATGCATGATTAGAAGAAGTGTTTTGAATATTCATCATGTCGGTGATCATAGTGATCTATCCCAGCCGCCATACACGACGGCGGTCTTTGTTTTGTTCGTGTTGTGTCTCTGTGGCCCGGTTTTCAACCATAGGAAACCGACCACAATGTCATTTGTGGCGACATTTTTTGTGTCCCTGACTGTGAGGGGAACAGTGTTTTCTTTGCCATGTTGTTGGTAATGATAAAAGTAAAAATGCAAAAACATTTCTTTAGGGTGAGGCATTGTTTTGGTCTGGGTTAGGGTTAGGGGTTAGATAGGAATGGGAGTCAATGGAATGTCCCCACAAGAATAGCCGTACCCAAGTGTGTGGTGTGTGGTGTGTGTGTGTGTGTGTGTGTGTGTGTGTGTGTGTGTGTGTGTGTGTGTGTGTGTGTGTGTGTGTGTGTGTGTGTGTGTGTGTGTGTGTGTGTGTGTGTTTGAGAGAGAGAGAGAGAGAGAGAGAGAGAATGAGGACAATGAATGCATTGATAAGGAAAACCTCAACATTCTCGAAAAAGGAGGAGGAAGAAGCATAATGTTGCATCCAATTTTTCCAATCACACAAAGTTCAATCACCACAAAACACAGCAAAGAACGCAACATCAAGTAAATACGCTGATTCACGGTACCAGCTCTCTATCCCATCTTCATGTCTTTTTTCACTGTAATTCTGTGATTTTCAGAAAATCAGTTTAAAAAAGAACTTAGACAATTTAGAAAAGAACAAGCAACACAAAGAAAAAATACAAAGTAGAGTTTTAGTCATTTGATTTAAGAATGTGTCGGTTGTTTTTCACGATTTCCCAGGCCCTGGCCTTAACCAATCCGGCGCCCGAGGCAAGATTTTAGGCGGCGCCCGAGCGTATACTGTATACTAACAAGAAACTTGATAGATTTGTCTTTGACAATTGTTTTATTTTAAAGGAAGATAATTCCCAATCAGCATAGTCAAGATAATAAATATAGATACTGTAAAATATATGCAAAATTAAATGAATATATGAAATACAATATAATACCCAACATGAAATAAAATCAAACATCAAGCTTCTTTCAGCAGAAGCCACTGGAACAGGAAGAGTGGCAGAGATTCTCAGTGCAGCCCACATATTGGGGTAAAGTTCTGCCAGCTTCTTCTCATGAAGGTGTAGCTCAGGTGGAGGCACCAGGTGGAGCGCTTGATTCTGAGGTGGAGGCACCAGGAGGAGCGCTTGATTCTGAGGTGGAGGCACCAGGAGGAGCGCTTGATTCTGCTGCATCCCAGGTGGACTATATTGCTGAGGTGGAGGCAGCAGCAGCAGAAGTGGTAGAAGGTCCAGGGGGAATTTAGAAACTTCAGCAGCACATCTGAAAAGAGTATGTGACTCCACTGAGTGTCTAATTATAGAAACACATAATTCCAAGAATAAAATGAAATGATATAATAAATAATAATAAAAAAAAACATATACATGTATGATGTTCACTATGGAGTGCATGTATAATATAAAATGCACTTGTTTCTAATTTGCCAATTCGATGTTCAGTTTTATTGTCAATGCAGTGGAATGCTGAATAGGAAAGGAGATGGGTGAGGAGGGGGCGTGGGGCGGGCAGCTGGGGGGCGCGGACGACTCAGTAAATAATATGGTAAACTACTGGAATTGATTAATTGTCTTTGCACGCTTTGTACAACGACAGAAAAATTGTGAAAGTTACACCTTTTCTTCTTTCCCATTTGTACTGCTGGCGCAGCAGCGCTGGCGCCCCCTGATGGACGGGGCGCCCTTAGCATCTGCCGACACTGCCTATGCCACGGGCCGGCTCTGCGATTTCCTTTATTTTATTAACTAAGTTAGAAAAAAAGCTTGAAACAATTTGGTCTTCTGTGCTTTCCTAAATGTAATTCAGTGAATATCATAACCAGAAGTAAAGTACAATTTGGTACAAGTGTTTTGTCTTTTTCAAAGTTACTGCAGCCACAGAAATAGCCAAGATCATCAACTTTTGTTTTTAACATTGAAGTGACTCAGTATCACAGAAGTCTTTCTGAATACTGAAAGATTTGCCTTCATTTGTTTTTACAACAATCCTATGAACATGATGGATGACAGGCAGAACACAGGATTGATCTTGTGTTGTTAAAGCCCAGAGTTCTCCCAAAATGACCTCAAACGGTTCACATCTAAAGCTGTAGAACTCGTCCACACCGTCCAGTAAAACATTTACTCAGGTCCAACAGTGTGTTTTATTTTTTTCATTTTGTGCGCTTTTTTTAATCACACACCATTACTATTTCTATGTTGCAAATCTACTTACCGGTACTTACAGACTCGTAGAACATTTCTACAGACATTTCTTTCTGTTTGTTTGTAATGATTGAACAAAGAATTTATTATGAACGACTTACTGTAATTTGCTTTAATTTATCTTCTATTCTGCAGCATCTTCATGACTTCAACTCCCTCATTGTTCAGGCCCACAGGGTTTAGATTCCTGTATAATTATGTAGTTATGTCTCTGTTTCAGTGATGTTGTTGTTCTTCCAGGTGTCTCAGTGACTGGTGGAGACCTGACCGTGGTGGAGGGACATGATGTTACTTTACCCTGCAAGATGACTGAGCAGGAGAAGAGACTCACTCAGATATCATGGAGGAGGAAGACCAGAGGAATGCCTGGGAATCCTTTTTTTTCACCATTGCAGAAGAAAACGGTCCACATTTTTTCAATGGTCCTGATCCTCGAATCAGTTTCATTGGACATTTTGCAGAGAGGAATGGAACTCTACAAATATCCAATGTTTCGTTAAATGATGAAGGAAGCTACACGTGTATTTTTTCTTTGTTTCCCAGTGGAACTTACAGTACAGAAATACCTCTACGAGTAGAAGGTACATGACATTTAGTATGTGGGGTGCATGAGAGAAAATTGCTGGTCTTGCCTTCTTGCTCGTATTTTCACCTTTCTGTCTACTTTTCATTCTCCTCCAGTCCCTCCAGCTACAAGCCTCAACTCCACCCTTCTTGTTTTGGGAAATGAAGAAGTTCTTCTTGCCACCTGCACAGCTGCTGCCTCCCGGCCCGCTGCGCAGCTGCGGTGGATCACTGGCGCTCTTGAGAAGAATTTAAGGGAAACGACCAGCGTCACAGAGCTTGATAATGGAACCACGACCACGGTGTCGTCGCTGTTTGGAGTGCCGAGGAGAGAAATCAGCGGTCATGAAGTGCAGTGTGTGGTCAGCAGCTCGGCCCTGGCAGAAGAACACCGCGAGGCTTTCACCTTACAGGTCTTCTGTAGGTACTTTCCTTCCTCACTTGTTGATGGATGTTCTCATTCCAGTTCTTCTGTTACTTTATCAGTTTTATCAAGATAGTCACACTCATGTCGTCAAGAATGTTTACAGCAGATAGACATGACAGGAAGTTTAAAAAGATAAAAGATTGTGATCAGTGTCAGAGGGAAGCAAGTTTGAATCATCTGTTTATCTAAATGTCATTTCAGGCTTTGAATTAATTCTTATTGCTCTGCATGTTGTATTTTGAAGATACTTTATTTTGTGACTGTTTGACTCACAGTCATGAAAACCCCAAGAAGTCTTCTGTGGTGAAGAAATCCCTTCAGTCACCTTTTAATTTTTGAAAACTCTTCTTTTACAAGCGACTTCAAAAGAGTCAATTCAAAAAATTGAAACCAGACGATATAATATCAAAAGGATGTGCCTGAATGAAGCATGTTTATATGGAAGATTTGTTTTTCCACCCAAATGTCTGCTTTTCAGTTCACTGCTGCAGACGAGGATCTGTGAGACTCTAACATTCTCCCCTCTGCTGTGGTTTGGTCTCCTCTTTATTCGGCATCATTCTAATGAAAGAAGTGCAGTGCTGTGGCTTTTTTAATTTGACAGTTCAGAAGTCGAAAGCAAAATTAGCACATCTGCATAAAAAGCTGCATCGACTGCTGAAAACTTTCACAGCTAAAAGTAAGATCCGATTTCTTTAAAATTTGCCAGTGAAGCAGAAAGAGCGTCTTTTCAGTGTCAGCTTCACGGACATCTCTCTTCAAATGTGTTACTGAGTCGCTGTGCAAAGGCCGAACCTGTTTTGATCCAGTTAATCTGTTTACACTGCAAACTCAGTGTTATTTGGGACATTCACAGCTGCTCTGAAAACAAAAAAAGGCAGAAGTTTCACCAGGATCCAGTTCAATTTTTGTTCATTCACAGCAGCATTTCAATGTCAGCACTCTTTTAGTAACACAAACCTATGTGTTGCTGAGCAGTAAAAAACATTTTTGTATAAAAAATAACAACATTTTAACCCAACTGCTGGTTCAGAAAGGGACAAACCCCTTTTTGGGTTAACTTGTGTGGACACACACGGGGAGAACATGCAAACTCCACACAGAAAGGCCCCCACTGGCAACACATACATTGGGTTAACCCAACATCTATAGTGTGTACTGTTGGGTTAAATTTTGGGTTTTTTTTTTTTAGAAAGAGTAACCAATTTTCTGGGTTATAGGGCTTTATTTTAACCAGCTTCTGGTTTTTCAAGGTTTTGGACCATTTTTGGACTGTTTTTTCAGAGAGCAGCCCATTTAGATAGTAAAGTGGGACGTTCTTTTCTTTCTTTCTTTCTTGAGTCACTCATGTCAGCAGGGAGTTGTTCAGCAGGAGGCAGTTTGCTCCTCCTCTCATCATTTCCATCTGTTACACCTCAGCTGCTGCAGGCTGTGTCAGTAGTGGTAAACTGGTGGAAGATACCCGATCAAATTCAAACACGACTGACTTCACTAGAGGAAATCTTGGACATGGTGCCTTCAAATATAATTTTTTATGTTTGAAGGAAAAAAAGAGGTGATAGCGTTTGGCTCCAGTGGCTCCAGACAGTGACTTTATGTTGCAGTCAGCCAGTCGTCACTCCCACGTCTCCAGGAGCTTCAGATCGCTGCAGACCGACTGCTGAGCGGAGCACACCAGAGGGAACACATCACTCCCATCCTGCCTCTCCTCCACTGGCTGCCCGTGCTCTTTCGACTTGATTTGAAGATCTTTTGTTTGTATTTAAATCTGTGAGTGGCCTCGCCCGCTTCACCTCTCCACTCCTGCCGGGGCCTCAGGTCAGCTGATCAGCTGCTCCTGGAGGCACCGAGGTCCAGACGGAGGCTCAGATCTTCTCCTGTTGTTGCTCCTAAGTGTTGGAATGAGCCACGGCCCGTCAGACGAACCCCTGAACTCATATGAAGACCCTTTTTTACTCCTTGACTTTTGTCCCAGTTTGAGACTCGGCTCCTTTTTTTATTGTCACCATTTTATTGTTTTGGTTTTTTTTTTTTTTAATTCTTTTATTGCTCACACCTGATGCTTTAAAGTTTTTTTTTTATCTGTATATCCTGTGTGTGCAGCAATTTATTGCAGCAGTCTTTGTTTAAAAATACTTTAGAAATAAAGTTGAGGTGAGATGATTAATTTTCAGCCACACCAGAGAAAAGCATCTTGTGGTTGCAGTAACTGTGAAACTATTTCTGTGAATTCCTCTTTAAAGCATGCTTGAGCTGCTGTGAATAACTCTCTCACTCTTGTCCTGTTTGCAGTTCCCCCCATGAACGTGACCATCGTAGAAACGTCAGACGACACCCTTGAATGTGTTTCTGAGGGAAACCCAGAACCGAGCGTCAGGTGGACCAGGTACAGTTATCTGAATATCAATCTACACACTTTAATCAAACTGGACTATTTTGTTTTGATCTTGAAATTCACCTGTATCCTGTAAGACCTCACACACACACACACACACACACACACACACACACACACACACACACACACACACACACACAGATGATCAAATGTGAAATATTGACTCCTGAACTCAATGTGAAAATGTGTGTCGTCTTTTTGAATCTATAAACACACACATGATGGGAACCTGGTTTTCATAATGGAGCTTGATTTTGTTTGATCTGCAGTCATGAAACTGATGTTTGCAAATGTTAGAAAAGCAGCAGAAGTGAGCAGTCCGCTACATCTACAAGTTGTTCCTCTTAATTTTCACTCTTACCCTCAGAGGAACTCCAAAAAGCTCACTGCCCAGTTTGAATTTTCAATATTTTGTATGCGTTGGGCCTTTTTTCACTGTAAATTCTAACAAGTTAATTTTACTCAAATGAATTTAGGAAACCGATTACCTTGGGAAATTTAAGTAAAGGAACTTAACTGTGTCAAGTAGAGTGAAATTATCATATCTGAGTGAGCTTTTTCTTTTAAAGTTGTGAGCACTGAAAGCATCTGAGTGATGTTAACTTCCAGCCAAGTTTTTTGAACTAAAATTCCTTGAGTCAAATTAAAATATTCCATCAAGCAAATTGTCACACGGTCTGAGGATCAAACCCATGACCTTCTGACTGTAAGGCAAGAACGCGAACTGCTCAGCCACCGTGCTGCTGATGATAAGTGACATGGACTTCAAACACTGTGTGAGCAGGTCTTAAAGGGGCGGTATCATGCAAAATCCCCTTTTTGTATGTATTAACCTTGTTGTATAGTTATGTACTCACCAAAAACACCCCTAAAGCATTTTTTCCTCCGTGCCTGCATGTTTAAGCTTTCCTCGTGTTTCTGCTGCTCAGAGAGGCAGCCCCTCCCGCACCCGTGAAAACGCTCTGTTTCCCACGTTCACGTCACACTGTGAAGACGGCTCCCCTGAGCCCCCCTCCCGCAGGCCCTCGGCAATCAGCGTTGCCGCTTTTTGTAACTCCGATTACGGAGATAAACTTTAACCATCGTCTGAAAGCAACAATCAAGCAAGAGCAAGAGTCTGAAGGGTCTGAAGGGTCTGAAGGGTCTGCGCTTGGTGAGTTTCTAACAGGAAAAGACGTTTTCGCGTGTCTTTGTGTGTGGAGAAGCTCGAGCGAAAGAGCTAAAGCTCGCCAGCGTGTTTGTTTTGAAGCTCCGATTGGTTGAAGTTCGCTGTCAGTCAAAGTCCACAGGGGGAGAGGTGGGACTTTCAGTGAAACAGAGCGTTTTCTCTTCCGGGTTTCAGAATTAGCCCCAGAAAGTCTTTTATTTCACACAAAATGACTTTTACTTAGCACCAAAAATAAACTATTAAAAATGTTAATGCCATTTCTAGGGTTTGGACTAGCTAAAAAAGCATGATACAGCCCCTTTAATACTAAATAAAATGCACTTCATGTGCCGTAGTTCAGCTTACTTAAAAATAACTCCCAAAAATAGCTTTATGAAAACCATTACTTATTATTTATTGTTTTTTTGTGTCCGTATTCACAAACAGCAGCAACAGTCATCATAGGTCAGCTTTGGCTGAAACGTTACAGATTAAAGCATGGTGGGTTTACAAGGACCTCCCCAACACCATGTCTTCATCGGGAGTCCGTACTTTCAAATTACAAACAAAAGTCGGAATCAACGCCAGCCTGTCGTATTGGGGCTCTCTGCACTCGGGGTGTCCTCAGATAGTCGACGATTCGACGATTCGTTCGAAGGGGCCTGATTCGACTACCAATCACGCAGTCGAAGCATCGAAAAAATGTGGTTATTAAACGAGGACCATTCCATTACAGCTGCATGGGGGTGCTGAATGACTGATTTTACATAGAATTGCTTGGTTTTTTTTTCCAAATAAACATGATATAAAGCCTATTTGATATACATGTTAGTCTATCAAATATACTGTGGAAAAATTTACTTAACTTGTAGTTTTATTCAATACTCTATCTATTTACTGTTTGTGACTGAACCACCATGGTGAGTGGCACAATCCGATTTTGCGCAGAGCTCCGTCACAGAGCAGCATCTCGGTGGTGATTTGGTTTAACTTTAAAAGGCTCACAAAGTCGGAAAAAAAACAGAACTTCAGACCAAGTCAAAGATGATCCAAAAAAAAAGTGTCCTTTCATATCACTTCACAACAACATGGCTTTCCGCCTTAAATGGGTCAGTAGCCAGATAATTGGGCTAATAAAAGATGGTTCTGTTACTCATTTCTCATTTTTAATGCTGACTTTTATTTCGTTTAATTGTAATATTTTAGGTTATTATTATATTATTTTTATTTATCTAAAAGGCTAATTCTATTTAATTTAGTGTTTGTTTTTGCATGGATGTTGCGCTGCGAAACGGACCGACACAGTGCAATTAAGCCTATTTCATTTAATTTGAGCAGATAATGTGAGAAACTGTTTAGCCAAAAAATGTGAGCTTATCTGCAGAGACTATAGATATAAATAAATAACATGCTTTAGCCCGTTTGTTAGAAGTGGGTTTGATTCTGGTCATTTGAACTATACTTCATTTGTTTGATGTTTAGAGTCACCGACACTTTGTTCCAGTCTGTGTTTCAGTGTGTAGGGAAAAAAATAAGTGTTGTTTTACCTGGCTGCACTGCTTTTTTTTTTGTCATTGTTTTGGGTTTTTTTTTTTTTGGTTTTGTTTAATTTTTTTATTATTAGTGCAATCAGGGCCGACTGTCGGCATAGGCGCCCGTGAGCACCGCTCTGCACTGTGCTGCGCTCCGACACCTGTGTAGGCACACTTCACCGCCCCCCCGCCCGCTCCTCCAAACAAGATGAAAGATTCGACTATCAGTCGACTATTGGCAGATTCGGACGAATCAGATTCGACTATAGAAATCCTTAGTCGGGGACACCTCTACTCTGCACCGCTTCAACAGCTTGCATGTTAATGCCTCGTTCTTCTTCGTTGGTAAACGTGCGCCAAGCGGAAATGGTCACAAACTATGCCACACACTCAGAAGAGTCAAGTAAATATCACTGAGTGGAACAAGTAGGCATGGAAAAAGTACAGAAAACTTGGAGAAACAAAGTAAATGTAACCCTGGTTACTATGTAATAACAGAGCACAGGTAAATAATGAGCAATGATAACTGGACCAATAACAGAAGACCTAAATTTGTAAGAGCCCTATATGTTTAAGTACCCAAGAGACACAAACGACGATGAATTTGAGTTTAGTTGATCACTTATTATTAAGAATTGAACACACAATGAAATTTATGCAACAGTCATATAAAACCTTCAAGGAAAATAACAAACTAAAATAAATGCCGGCAGAAATCAAAACCCTCTGTTCTCAAAGTTAATGTTGGGGCCCTTGTGTTCCTTTTGTCCTACCACACAATCCGTGAGAATAGGGGGGAAAGAGTCCAGGAAATCCTTCTCCAGTAGTTCAACTTGGCTCGCCACCCAGCTCCTGCTGGGATTCTAAGGATCTCGCAATCTCTGATCCTGATGTCTGGATGATCCAACCCAGCCTCAGCTGGAACTGTTCCAGTGGATGGTGTGATGAAACTGATCTCTCTCAAAGATGTCCTCACAAAAAACCTGACCTATGGGCAGGTCAGATGAGATCCAAATATTACATTCACACACTATTTAAATCATATTACTTCCCTAAATTCTCATCTCTTATCAATTAATCACACTCAATTGCATTAATTAATCAAAATCATGTTCTCAATTGGTAAGTTGTACAACAAAAATCTATCTTTAGTTCAAGAAATCATTTACAGTTGTGAAACCATAAATACATTTCAAGTGCACATTGTAATCATGTTCAAGTACTCAAAAAACACTGCAGTTACATTTAATAATTAATATTTAACCAACAGAAAACATGGTGAAGAGCTACTTTAATAAAAGAAAGTGCATTAAATGCAGTAAACATCCATGATAACCTAGAGGCATTAAGGCTGAGCGTGCTTAGTTATCTCTCCCTGCACCGGTAACAGAGAGAGAATGCACTAAATATTTTACCCCTTCAATCATCATGAAAATAAACTACACATCAATTAAATGGTCTCACAAATGATTTTTTTTTCCCAACAACAAAAAACAAATGACACAGTAATTTGCATACAACCCTTAACAATCATGCCAGCTAAGTGGCCACACTCAAACTAATAGTCTGTTAGCATATTCAAACAGTTTTAGGCGGCTAGCGCCGTTAGCATGTTTTTTCTGGCTATCTGTACCAGTTAACACAACACCAACTGCTTTATCATCACCCAAACAGGTCAAACATGAGTGTCACACACTTAACAATTAACTGAACAGGCAAAAGAGCGCCTTAACTCACCGCTGTGTCAACATATGCATGGACTCTACTGCATTTCACCTCGCCAGATCGGCGAAAATCATCCGTTTCTCACGCGGCTCTATAAAGTCCAAACGCAATAATACCGCAGTCAACAGCTATCTAACATCATCAAGATTTGACAGAAGTCCATTTAAAAGATTATTTTTTGTATCTTACCCGATGGATGGCCATGAATTTTATCAGAACCGGGATCAAAACAGCAGACGAAACGACTAGCAAGAAGGCTAACAGGAAGTAGCGTCCCAGAGGCGGAACTACAGGAGTCACGTGAGACTCACAGGACTCACTGATTGGCTTAACCATCGAGGTCATTTCTCAGTGCTTTTTTTCTCTAGAACCACACACAGAATAACACTGGCCATAAATAACCTTTCTTCTATTTTCCTCTTGTGTTAAACACTTTTTAATATTTATGCATTTCAATATAAAATTAACTCTTTTTTTTTTTTTAAAGAATTCCTAAGGCCATTCAAATGAATTGTTTTATTTGAAAATGAAATAAATTTGATCAAAATGGCATTTTAAAACCTGGGCTACATAAACTTAAAAAAACTAGCATGAATTAAGTTGAATATACTATTTACACCTAAGTCATGTCATTGTTTGCATTTACAGTGTTCCTTTTCTGCTTTGCAAACTAATTGACTAAATGGTTGAATTTTGTTGCCCATCATAAACGTTGCCGGGTGAAACTCCTGATTCTGCATCAAAAAAGGATTAAAGCGATACTTCGACATTTTGGCAAATTGGCCCATTTAGCGCAATTCCTTAGTCATTTTGAACAGCATACTTACTTTTTTTGTGAGGGCGAGCTGTTGTTTATTCAGAGGTGAGTCGGGGAAGGTTTTCGGGACGGACACAATGGAGGTGGGCGGTATTTTTTTTCCCCCTCGTCAAACTCATCAAATACACAATCCAACAACCCCAAAACACTTTGGTGGACACGTTATAATCTGCACATTCACAACGCTGTGAAATATTAATGCAAAATTACCAGATTGAGTTGTTTATGCGAAGATTGCTAAGACGGAACTACTTACTAAACATGGCGTCTGGGCGTAGTGATTTCAAAAGAAAAAGTAGTTCCCAGTATTTGCTTCAGTGTCGTAGCGCTATAATATTATTTGTTGGTGTTCCACAGCACGTGGATAAACACGTCAGGTAGAGCAGGTGGTCTTATAACCGGAAGGTTGGCGGTTCGATCCCCGCTCCCGCAGGCGTAAAACTGTTGTTGTGTCCTTGGACAAGACACTTCACCCACCTTGCCGAGTATGAAAATTGTGAGAGTGAATGGTTGGTGGTGGTCGGAGGGGCTGATGGCGCAGATTGGCAGCCTCGCTTCCCTCAGTCTCCCCCAGGGCAGCTGTGGCTACAGTAGTAGCTTACCACCACCCAGTATGGTGTGAATGAATAATGCAATGTAAAGTGTCTTTGAGTGTCCTGAAAAGTGCTATATAAAACCAATGCATTATTATACAGACAGTTAAAACCGTTTTATACAAGGTTTGTATTGCACATCCTCCTGGATCACCCATGCTCACAGGTTTGTGTCTCTTTGAGCCATATTTTTCACTGGTTCTTAAATGTGGAGAGACTTGTGCATTCCCTCACTTTCAATGGAAAACTATTCCAGGTCTTTGTAGCCTGAACTGACAGGACATTTTGGGAAAAAGCAGTTCTTCTGAACAGAGGTTTACAGTGTCCTCTGGCTGAGGCTCGAGTCACTCGAGTCGAGTCACAGACTGAATTCTGGTGGATGAATTTGTTCCTTGATGGAGGGGCCAATCCATTTAAAACTTTGTAAACCAGACAGGATGATTTGAACAATTTGAAATATGTGAAGTTTCATATTTTTGGAGGATTTGACAGTGATGATATGAAAAGGGTTTCTTGTCTAAAATTTTCAATGCCTGCTTGTAGCAAGATTCAAATGGTCTAATGACAGACTGAGCAGCATAAGGCCAGCTGGTGATACAGTACTCAATATGAGACAGTATCATTTATTCATGATCTAACGCTTACTCCCTTTCGGGGTCGCGGGTGGCTGGAGCCGATCCCAGCTGCTGTGGGCGAAGGTGGGGTATGCCCTGGACAGGTCGCCAGTCTGTTGCAGGGCTGACATATACATACATATGTATGTGTATATATATATATATATATATATATATATATATATATATATATATATATATATATATATATATATATATATATATATATACACATACATATATATATATATATATACACATACATATATATATATATGTAGACGTACAACCATTCCCTCACACATTCATACCTCGGGGCAATTTAGGATGACCAATTAACCTGACATGCGTGTTTTTGGACCATGGGAGGAAGCCGGAGTACCCAGAGAGAACCCACGTGGAGAACATGCAAACTCCACACAGAAAGGCCTGAGCCCCGGCCGGTATTGAGCCTAGGACCTTCTTGCTGTGAGGCAAGAGCGCTAACCACTGCCCCACCGCGCAGCCTCAGACAGTATCATAGAATGTAAAAATGTAAGCACTGCCTTATCAGACAACGATGGTCTATGATTAAAATTGCATAATTTAGAATCTTTACAACTTTGTGAACATGTTTTTGAAAAGTCATTTTTGAATCTAATACAACTCCAAGGTACTTAAAGTGTTCTACAGTTTGTAGCGCTTCTCCTCCGAGGTAAACTTTTGCTGGTACCAAAGTCGTTTTAGGTTTCGAAAAAAAACATTGATACCGTTTTTTTAGCATTTAAGCAGAGACAGGAATCAACGAACCATTTCTGTAAATCCTCCAAAGCTGACGAGAGTTGTAGAGCTGCTTCTTGGGCACTTTTTACTGTCAGGACCCGCACAGCAGCAGCCTCCTCGTGGTGCTGTGCAGGTTCTGGTTTTTGTTTTTCAGGTGGGTGGAGCTGGAGAGGAGGCTTGCTGCAGCATGGGTTCAGCTCGTCAGCAGGATGACTTTCAGCTGCTTGGGACACTGGCACTATTTAAGTAACACCCAGGTTGAGAGTCAGCGCTGGATCGTAACATCTACGCCCGTGTGTGACCACTTTCAGCTTAGAAATAAGAATAACTAAGTTAACTTGGGTAGCTACCCAAGTTAACTTAGTTATTCTTATTTGCAGTTTGAACCGCGATCAGCCTGCCACAGTGCCCAGCAGCTCTCTGCCTCTCCAGCCGCCCACCTGCCCCGGACTGTCTCAGGACGCAGAGCCGGGACACCACTACTGAAGCTCGCCACCGACGATTTGGACTGAGCCCCTTCAGATCAGCCGCCTGGACTCGCAGGTTCCTGACCCCCCGGAATAAACTGTTCTTGCATCCTTCAGACCCGCCTCCGTCTTGCTGTCTGCGTCTGAGCCTCTGTACAGACCGTAACAGTACGATCCAGCCAGACAATGAGCTCAGCAGACCGCAACCCCGGGGGTGAGCATGGAGTTGCCGCTCAGCAGAACCTGGTTTCGAAGGTGGCCGACCACGATAAGGTTCTGGGAACATTATTTGAGCAGGTCTCTTGTCTGTCTGACCAAATTGCCAAGATCACCACCCACCTGTCGTCCCCGCCAGCAGGTCCTGCTGGGGGCCCCATGGGCCCGGCTCCATCTCCGCAGGCGATGGTTCCTCCTCGGGAGCCGAACGCGCCTACACCGGAGCGCTACGCCAGAGATCTTGGTTCCTGCCAGGCCTTCCTCACCCAGGTTTCACTAGTGTTTGAGCTGCAGCCACTGTCCTACCCCACCGACCGGTCCCGTATAGCCTACCTGATAGGCCTCCTCTCCGGCCCGGCGAAGGCCTGGGGAACGGCCTTGTGGGACAGTCAATCGCCAGTATGTCAGTCCTATCAGGCCTTCATGGAGGAGATGAGGAGAAATTTTGATCACCCGGTGAGGGGCAGGGACGCTGGCGACCGGCTAACGATAATCCGTCAGGGAGGCCGCAGTGTGGCCGAATACGCCTTTGAGTTCCGGACCTTAGCTGCACGGAGCGGGTGGAACGACAGCGCTCTTCAGTGCGTGTTCTTACGGGGTCTGCAGGATCATTTGCAGGATGAACTGGCCACCCGAGAACGACCACCAGATTTGGAGAGCCTTATTTTTCTGTGCATCAGCATCGACAATCGTATTAGGGAGCGCCGGCGTGCGCGCTCACTTCGCTCCCCAGCACCCGTAGTTCCGGCTTCATCTCGGCCAGCGGGAGCAGAGGCTTCGTCTGTGCCTCAGGATCCGGAGCCCATGCAGATCAGCCGGGCCCAGATGTCATCTCTGGAGAGGAGGAGGCAGCGCCGGGCCACGAATGCATGCCTCTTTTGCGGTGGGGTTGGACATTACTTCGCTGAGTGCTCCAAGTGGCCATTAAAAGACCAGGCTCCCCAGTAGACGAGGGGCTGCGGGTGAGCCGAAACCTCCTTCAAGTCCGCTCAACGCCTTCAGGTAACCGGTACTCTCTGCTTTCACTCTCAATCCATTCCTGTGGCAGCTTTGGTGGATTCGGGCGCTGAAGAGAGTTTTATGGATATCCAGCTAGCCCATCAGCTAAACATTCCTTTCGTTCAGCTTGAGTCGGAGCTAACTGTAAGGTCACTGAACGGTCTCCACCTTGCTCAGGTCAGTCATAAGACCTGTCCGGTGGTTTTGGTGCTTGCTGGGAATCATCAGGAGACCCTAACCTTCCACCTCATTGATCATTCGCAGCCGCCGTTGGTGCTAGGTTTTCCTTGGCTGCGTAAACACAATCCCCAGATCGACTGGATTAAGGAGGAGATTAATTCCTGGAGCCCGTTCTGTTTGAATAACTGTTTACGCTCGGCGCTCACCCCTGATGTGTCTCCGCAGTCTTCTCCCCCTGAGCTTGTCGACCTGTCTGCAGTTCCCGAGGATTACCACGACTTGGCTCAGGTTTTCAGTAAGAGTGAGGCCCTTTCGCTGCCGCCACACCGTCCGTATGACTGCCCTATTGATCTGCTTCCAGGAGCCACTCTGCCCCGCAGCCGGCTGTATAACCTGTCCCGACCCGAGCGCGCTGCCATGGAGACCTACATTCGTGAGTCCCTGGCAGCTGGCATAATACGCCCGTCCTCGTCTCCAGTTGGTGCAGGGTTTTTCTTCGTGAGTAAGAAGGACGGTTTGCTCAGACCCTTCGCATTGACTTTTGGGGACTAAATAGCATAACAGTTAGAAACCGCTACCCCTTACCTCTGCTCAGCTCCGCCTTCCTCCCCCTCCACGGTGCCACGGTGTTCTCCAAGCTTGATCTACGCAATGCCTATCATCTGGTCCGTATCCGGGAGGGAGATGAATGGAAGACGGCCTTCGACACACCACTGGGTCACTTCGAATACCTGGTTATGCCGTTTGGACTGACAAACGCCCCGGCAGTGTTCCAGAATCTCATGAACGACATTCTGAGGGATTTCATTGATCGCTTTGTGTTTGTCTACATTGATGATGTCCTGATCTATTCCCGCAGCATGGAGGAACACACCCAGCACGTTCGCCTGGTCCTGGAACGACTCCTTAAGAATCACCTGTATGTCAAGGCGGAGAAATGTGAGTTTCACAGGGCCACTGTGTCTTTCCTTGGCTATATCATCTCGCAGGGAGAGACACGCATGGACCCCTCCAAGCTGACGGCTGTACAGGAGTGGCCCCAACCAGTGGATCGGAAGCAGCTCCAACGTTTCCTTGGGTTCGCTAACTTTTACCGGCGGTTCATCAGGGATTACAGTAAGGTCGCTGCTCCTCTAACAGCTCTCACTTCCACTTCACGGCCGTTTACTTGGACTCCCGAGGCCTCCAAGGCCTTCCAGGAACTCAAGGCCCAGTTCACCTCGGCACCAATTCTCATTCAACCTGACACTAGCCTCCAGTTTGTGGTGGAGGTGGATGCCTCTGACTCTGGTGTGGGGGCAGTTCTCTCTCAGCGAGCTGTATCTGATAAGCAGCTCCATCCCTGTGCCTTTTTCTCTCGCCGTCTCACTCCAGCAGAACGAAATTATGACATCGGGAATCGTGAGCTGTTGGCAGTCAAGTTGGCTTTGGAGGAGTGGAGACACTGGTTGGAGGGGGCAGAGCAGGCTTTCATTGTTTGGATAGACCATAAGAACCTGGAGTATGTACGCTCTGCGAAACGGCTGAACTCCCGCCAGGCCCGCTGGGCGTTGTTTTTTGGGCGCTTCAACTTTACTCTGACTTACCGTCCGGGTTCCCGTAACATCAAGCCCGACGCCTTGTCCAGACAGTACGCCACTGAGGACGCCGTTTCTGAGAATGAACCTATACTACCCCGATCCTGCACTGTGGCATCGCTCTCTTGGGAGGTGGAGTCCCTAGTTCAGCGGGCCCAACTGCAGGAGCCCGGCCCAGGTATCGGACCCGCTAACCGCTTGTTTGTGCCCACTTCTGTCCGCTCTCAGGTCCTGCAGTGGGGACATTCTTCTCGGCTTTTCTGCCACCCTGGAGCTACTCGTACGTTGGAGGTGCTGCGACAGCGGTTCTGGTGGCCCACCATCAACAAGGACACGCGGGAGTTTGTGGCTGCCTGTGTGGTCTGCGCTCAGAACAAGACTTCTAATCGGCCCAGTTCTGGTCTGCTTCAGCCCTTGCCGGTACCCAGTCGGCCGTGGTCTCATATTGCGCTTGATTTTGTCACAGGCCTGCCCCCCTCCAGTGGCAAGACCGTGATCCTGTCCATTGTAGACAGGTTCTCTAAGGCTGCCCACTTCGTCCCCCTCGACAAGCTCCCCTCAGCCAGGGAGACGGCTGACCTGCTTGTCTCTGAGGTGGTCCGCGTGCATGGCATTCCCGCCGACATCGTGTCTGACCGGGGACCCCAGTTCACGTCGGATGTTTGGAGGGCATTTTGTGCTGCTCTGGGGGCCACCGTGAGTCTTACCTCCGGGTTTCATCCCCAGTCTAATGGCCAGACTGAACGTTTAAATCAGGAGATGGAGGCCCTGCTCAGGTGCGCGACGGCAGAGGATCCTTTGGCTTGGAGTGCTCACCTTCCTTGGGTGGAGTACGCCCATAATTCCTTGGTCTGCTCTTCTTCTGGCCTGTCTCCGTTTCAGTGCTCTCTGGGATACCAGTCTCCTCTATTCCCGTCCCAGGAACGGGAGTTGGCTGTGCCCTCGGTCCAGGCTGCCATGAGGAGGTGTGAACGGGTTTGGAAGAGGGCGCGGGCTGCGCTGCTCAGGTCTTCGCGGCGAATGGAGCAGCAGGCCAACCGCAAGCGTACCCCCGCTCCCTGCTACTCTCCTGGGCAGAGGGTTTGGTTGAGGGCCAAGGACCTCCCTCTCAAGGTGGAATCCAGGAAGCTAGCTCCTCGCTATGTGGGACCTTTTGAAGTGGACCCGATCATCAATCCCAGTGCGGTGCGCCTCAAGCTCCCTGCATCCATGCGCATTCACCCCACCTTCCATGTTTCTCAGATCAAGCCTGTGAGTGAGAGTGACCTGGCCCCCCCTGTCCGTCCCCCGCCTCCGCCCAGGATGCTGGATGGGGGTCTTGTTTATTCGGTGCGGCGGCTTGTGGATGTTCGTCACTGGGGCCGGGGTGTCCAGTACCTCGTGGATTGGGAGGGTTATGGTCCTGAGGAGCGCTCCTGGGTCCCTCGGGGGCGTATTAAGGACCCGGATCTTATACGGGAGTTTCATCGCCGCCACCCGGATCGGTTGCCGCGTGTGCCTGAGGGCCCACGTAGGGGGAGGGGTACTGTCAGGACCCGCACAGCAGCAGCCTCCTCGTGGTGCTGTGCAGGTTCTGGTTTTTGTTTTTCAGGTGGGTGGAGCTGGAGAGGAGGCATGCTGCAGCATGGGTTCAGCTCGTCAGCAGGATGACTTTCAGCTGCTTGGGACACTGGCACTATTTAAGCAACACCCAGGTTGAGAGTCAGCGCTGGATCGTAACATCTACGCCCGTGTGTGACCACTTTCAGCTTAGTAGCTACCCAAGTTAACTTAGTTATTCTTATTTGCAGTTTGAGCCGCGATCAGCCTGCCACAGTGCCCAGCAGCTCTCTGCCTCTCCAGCCGCCCACCTGCCCCGGACTGTCTCAGGACGCAGAGCCGGGACACCACTACTGAAGCTCGCCACCGACAATTTGGACTGAGCCCCTTCAGATCAGCCGCCTGGACTCGCAGGTTCCTGACCCCCCGGAATAAACTGTTCTTGCATCCTTCAGACCCGCCTCCGTCTTGCTGTCTGCGTCTGAGCCTCTGTACAGACCGTAACATTTACACGCGTAAAAATTACTGTGTCGTCAGCATACATAATTGTATCCACATTTTTACATATATTTGGTAAGTCATTCACTTATAAAGAGAAAAGTAGGGGACCCAGGATTGATCCCTGCGGAACACCTACTGAATAATGAAGATAAGGTGACTTACTGTCCAGGATTTCTACACAGTTTTCTATCTTGTAAATAAGATTGCACCCATTTAACTGTATGATCACTAAAATTAAGAGCAGTCAATCTGGAAAGCAGCTTTACGTGATTCACAGTATCAAATGCTCGTTTAAAATCAATGAAAACAGCAGCAGCACAGCTATTTTTTATTCAAGTATGATTTAACCTTTTCTACAAAAACACAGACAGCTGTTTCAGTTGAGTGCTGAGGCCTAAACCCAAATTGCATTGGGTGTAGGCCTGGGCCACTATGAAGATGTTCAGTTATTGATTTGGCCACCCATTTTTCAGCAATCTTGGAGATCAAGGGCAGAATGCTTATTGGCCGGTAGTTGGAAGGGTCTGTTTTATCATCCGACTTATAGATCGGAATCACTCTGACCGTCTTCCACTTCACAAGTTAATAAGATGTGTTATGGGATGTAAAAGGGAGGATTTATAATACTTCAACAGATTGGTATCTGTTCCATGATCATCCCTGGCTTTTGAGCTTTTTAACTTGGAGATTATATTTGACACATCAATCTCTGAAATTATTTTTATATTGAGCTCTGAGTCAGGTGTAGGATAAAGTAAAGTACCTGCATCTAGACTTGTCCCGCCTAAATTTTGATGACGATCACAAGAAGTTCTAAAGTGTTTAGAACTACTTGGTTTACTGTGTTTTGAAAATACTCATTAAGTTTTGTTGCCAGGATAACAGGCTCAGATACCAAATCATTATCAAATTCAAGTTCAAATTCTTTTACATTAGTTTTCCTTGTTTGACCAGTCAGTTTATTTTTTTTATATATATTTTCCCAGATAAGTTTACAGTTTCCTTTTGCATTATCTATCAATGTCATAAAGAAGTTCGCTTTTGTTTTTCTAAGAGTCTGGACAACTTAATTTCTTGCGGAGACAAAATTTAATCTGTCAGTGGTTAAGCCTGAATGTAAAGTTTTTTTTAAGAAGTTTGTCTCTTCGTATCATTAGTTGTTTGCATTCATCATTAATCCAGGGCAAAGCCTCTTGTTTTTTTATGAGATCCTTTTCTCTGAAATTGTTTTAAGACATCATTAATTGAAGGAAACATAAGATCACGGCAATTGTTAACATTTGAGCAGAAGGTGATTTTAGACCAGTCAAGGCCATTTAAAGCTGTAGCAAAGTTTTGCTCTTGGTTTCTAGTTATGAATATTTGTTTAGAATTATAACGTTTGCAAGTGAGATGCTTTTTTGTAAGTTTTCGAGAAAAAAAATTGCATTGTGATCAGACAGGCCAGTCAGAAAATTATTTGTTTTTATTATCCTTTGTGGTTTGTTAGAAAACACCAGATCTATTTGAGTTTTAGAACGATTTGTTATCCTGGCATGGCCATTGATAATTTGTGTAAGATTGAAATGATCTGTGATCTCTTGAAGTTTTTTCCTCTCATTTTTTTTTTTTCCCAGTTTATGCTAAAGTCTCCCTGAAGGATAACCTCTTTATTAAAGTCACAGTTTTTTAGTAGGACCTTAAGTTGTTCATAAAAATCTACTTTTGCAGAGGGTGCACGATAAAGATAAACATAAACATAAACATATTACAATAAAAGACATCTCTGCAGACAGTGACATATTGATTCCAACACATTCTATTGAAAGATCAGTAGGCAATATTATTTGTGTACATTTTATCACATCCCTAACATATAGTAAAACCCCACCACCCTTTCCCTGAAGTCTGTCCCTCCTAAAAACATTCTAACCTTGTAAAGTCACAACTGCGTCTGGAGAGGAAGAAGTAAGCCACGTTTCCGTAAACCCCATGAGATCAACATTAGAGTTTAAAAGAAGATGTTCCAGTTGTTCTTTTTTTGGGGTCATACTACGTATATTGAGATGACCACAAAGCAGCCCTTTGCTTTTGTACTGCGCATCCCATATTGTTCTAGCTTGATTCAGAGTTTGAAAGAGTTTAACAGTTCGGTGCTTCTTAAATACAGTGTTTCTGTGTCTTGGTGTAAGTGCAGTTGTTAGCTTACTTAGTCCCGTTGTTTGTGGCGCGTGACATCGATGCAGCCCCAGAGAGATCCCAGGCGGATCCACCGGTGCTATAGGCGCCTCAGCCCGCCGGCTCTCAGCATCACTAGGTCCTTTTACCGTGACCAACCCCTCGACAGCAGCGCGTCGGGCGAGGCCATCCGATGACGCAAAACGCACTCCGGTTTTGGTCTTTGACGTCCAAATCCCGAACGTCATTATGACGTCAAAAAACGGTCCAATAATGTAGTCTGAATCTTGGACCTATTTTGTAAGTCTTGCGGACGTCGAGATATGGTCTTTGACTGACCGACCCAATAATGACCTGATCTGCACGTCTTCCTGACATCAGGTGTTTGGTGGGAAGGAGCTCCCAGTCAAATAACTAAAAAAACCCCAAATAAATCCCTTTTAACTTCAACTTGAGGGTGGAAGAATTCTCAACATGGATACAAGACTAAACTCAAAGACGAAAGCAAAGAGGATGAGGTCTGAAATGCAAAATCCAAAGGTGCAGTTTGGGAGCGCGGCTAACACAGGGCTAGCTAGCAAAGACTAGCAGCCCAGCTGGGTGAAGAAGATACAAGCTAAAGTGGCTGAAATAGAAACTGGACAGAACAACGTGGATGCTAAACTGGACAAAATCAGCAAACAAATGGAGGACACCTGGAGAGGAGCGCATGAAGATTTGGGACAACTGAAAGACAAACAAGGGGATGAAATGAAACGAAAGTTGGACAGCTACAGACAAGAAACAAAAAGTTTGAAACCGTGGACGAGGAAATGCTGAGGAAAGATATTGAACTTCTGGAAGAACGTATAGCTGAGGGAGAGGAGCGGCACGCTCATGTCCATGACATTATTAAGATGTTGCTGGAAAAACCAAAAAAGCTGCAAGAGAAATTGACAGACCTGAAACAGAGAATGGGAAGGAATCATATTTGCATCTGGGAGCTAAAGGAGGGAGACCCGGTTCAGGAATATATGGATAAACTTATTTACACAGAGTTGGGCGTGGCCGAGGACTTTAAACTGGAGATACAATTTGGCGAGTTTCCACTGGCCTTACTCTCGTCGGCTCAACTCCACCCCACTGCACTCGACTCCACTGGACTCATCTGGTTGTGTCTCCACCAGCCTGGTTTGTCTCCATGGAAACCCGTCAGTGGGTGGGCAAATCAGATTATAAACATTTCGCCCCTCAGTGGACAAGCTAAGGACACAGACCGTCATGTTTCGTTTTTCTGTTTTGCAGCGTTTCTTTGTCAGAAGAGAGTCATAAAATGTTACAAACTGTGAGAAATAAAGTGAAAGAAAAGTACAGAAGAGTCTGGGAGGCCCTCCAGCAGAATCAAGCCGAAGACCAGTTGTGAAGAGCTTTGAGAAGATGACGGCTCCAGGTGAGTTACCAATCTGAAACTGGAGTTATAAAGACAAGTTTGTGCTTTGAATTGTTTTATTTGCAATATTCTAACGATGAGGTCACTTCAAGCAGTACAGTCACTGATTAGCATTAGCTTCAGTAATTAAAGAGCATTTCTGTTCTGTTGTCAGCAGCTCAGAGGAGTGTTAAATGCTGAGATCAAATTTCAGATCCACTGTTAAGCGTCCATTTAGTGCACACAACAAACCCAGGAAAAGTAATAAGAATTTCATAAATAATTAAATTAATAGCCCCTCTTCAATGATTAGCCTTTCTGTTACATTAGAAGATCCAGGTTCTCAACAGTGTTCCTTACATCAACAAGGCATTAAGCTATAATCAGGCTGGAACAAACAAAGGTAACTATTAATATTTAATAGCAGGTCATGTCAGAACACAGAACAGCCAGATTGAAAGCAGTATGGCGTCACTGTCTTCCTTCCTATTCCCTGGATTCTCCAGCATCACTAAGGAGCAGTCCAGATGTTCAGCATCACTGGGGAGCCGTCCAGATGTTCGTCTCGTTGGATTCAGTTCTGCCTCTACAGCTCAAGATCCTCAGAAAGGATTCTGGCAGGACAGCAGAGACGTCTGGCTGGAGCAGGGCCCTGTTTCTCTGGCCTAAACAAACAGAGTGATGAGAACTGATATCAAATGTTGTTCGATCGCTCATCATCTTCTAGTTGTGATGGTTTTGTGTAACTACTTAAAATTACACACTCTTTTACAAATCCCATTACTGCATTTATACCACTGTGTGACTTGAAAAAATATATAAATATGTGGAGATTCAGATGTGCCTTCACATTTTGACTGAGGCATTTGTCTTGATATCAGTGTTTGTTACTGAATAGCAAATGGATTTCCCCCCTGTGCAATTTAGAACATATATGTCCATGTATTTATAAAGCTGTATGAAGAAACAGTTGGAAGGAAACCTTCGATGCAGAGCAGCTGGTGGAGGAGACGGTCCCTGTGCAGGTGGAGAAGGTGGTGCTGGTGTTGATGCTCTGGCCGGCAGAGAGGCTGAAGCTGCTGTCATGGCAGGGAGTGTGGGAGTTCAGGTGGGAGACCAAACCCTCCTCACTGAATGAAACGGAACACACACACACACACACACACACACACACACACACACACACACACACACACACACACACACACACACACACACACACACACACACACACACACACACATACACACAAAGAACAATAAAGTCATTGTCGTTCAAACTCAACCCTGACATGTTCTACTCATTTTGAAAATCCAACTTCCTCCTTAGGAGGGGCTTTAAAATGTATCTGATAACTTTAATGGAGCAATGCTGTCAAAAAACTAAAAAAAAAAAAAAAAAAAACCTGTGAGCCTCCAGTCGATAGGAGGGCTTTAATAATGACTATCTCAAGTCGTTTTTTACATAATACTGAAGGGAAAAACACATTTCATTTCACTAAGTGAAGGAAAAGAATCAGACACAGGATCTTTATTCATATGCTTAAATTAAAAATGCCTCAGAAAATAAAACTTTGCCCAATGGTTTTATTTTTATTATCAGGTGTTATATTTGCCATCAGCTGGCGTTGACTGCTGTCATTCTGAGTGTGATTACGTTACTCCGAGTACAATGACTGTAAACTCCTGGGAGTAGCAGCGTCTAAACTGTCAATCCAGATAACACATTTTTCTACCTTATAACAAACTGAACGAGCCCCCGAGAGCGATCATTGTAAACGTTCTAATGTTAGAGATCACAGAGAGCATCCTCAGGATGGCCTCAGAAGAAGGAGGTGAAAGTCGAAGGACAGAGAGAGACTTTTGATCAGCATTATGCGGCCAAAGCAGCTTCAAAATGTGGAAATACAAAGGGCTCAAGAGAATCCGTGAGAGCATGGGATCCGGTTCCAGTCACCGATGGACACATTGAGGGTCCGCTGTCCTGAGGGAGTCCAAGTTTACCACAACGCCCAAGATGTAGCTGGGGCGATGCGTCAGAAAGGATGGCAGATACCGGATCCCGGAGATGAGGAGCCGACACCGACAGAGACTGGAGGCAGCGTGTCAGTGGATCAGAGCGGAGAAATGAGGACGAGAGGACCAGAGAAGACTGAGAGGGACGTACTCCGACACAGGGTGGAAGAGAAGCAAGGAAAAAACAAACACCTGGTTAATCCTAAAACTGAAATATTTCATGTTTGTTGTTGTTTTTTTTACTTTCCCAGATGGATTTTGAACAACCCGCAGATGAGTAACATAGAAAATAAAGCTCAATGAACATTACATTATGCAAAGTAATTTAGATTCTTGGGTTAAATATTGTGTCTAGTGTGACCTCGTTATGTTCAGAAATATAGTTACGTAGTTTCTTGAGTGAAGGAAATTACGAAGGGTTCATTGGACCACCTGTGATACATATATCATTTGATAGAGTGAGGTGGACGTATCTATATAATGTCCTTAAAAAACTTTGTTTTAGTGAGGACTCTGCGTAATGTATTGAAGCATTGTATCAAAAGCCGACAGCAAGTGTGAAGGTTAGTGCGAATCTGACTGGTCGAATTAAGTTGGAGGTCAACCAGACAGGGATACTGTTTATCCCCAACACTTTGTGATCTATTTATAGGACCGCTTCCACAGACAACCAGACAGAAGCAGAATATTGAGGGCGTGGAGGTCGGTGGATCAGAGCACACACTGGGTTTATTTGCTGCTGATGTGTGAGCAAACATAGAACAACCAGATGTCAGTTTCCCCAGACTAAATAATAAAGGGAAGATGGACAGGGGGATTTCAGTACTGTTTCAAGCTCTGTTGTAGAGTGGGCAAATTTCAAGATGCAACATTCAACCTCTGGGTCAAGATTGTAGCGGGACTTCAGTTGGAAAATCATCATCAGATTCTTCACAACCCCAAAGATAAAAGGGAGGTGTCTTCCAGAACAGAAGAGGTGTTAGATGTTATGTGGATAGGAGGAGGCGGACCATACTCATGTTTTGGAAGAAGTGTTAAAAACTAGAGGGATTTTGGGAAGGAGTATGGGGAGTATTAATTCCCAGTTGACAGATCCTCCTTGTCAGCCTTGCTGGTAGTGTCCAACGGAAGGGACAGCCCCACACGGTTGGAACCAAATTGGCCACAGCAGTTGCCAGAAGGTGCCGCAGTGCGAGGACCAACCGCCTTTGGGGCTCCACTCCGGATTTTTCTGTAGGGGGGTCTCCCTCAGCCTTTGTCACTTCCATGACGACCACAAGGCAGTGGTGCTATTTGACCCAGAGCTGGGGGTTGCAACATGCAGCCAGGGAAGACAGGAATCGAACCAAGAACCTCTTGATTGTAAGACAACAGTGGCCCCCCACTAATCCACAGCTGCCCCCCCCCCTTTTTTTTTAATGATTAATCTATCAAAAACAATGAAGTCAGTCCTTGTAGTTTCTCTATTTTCTATGACAGACTGAAACATTTGTGCAGAATTTTGCCTTGTTGATTAAATCAGTGTAATTAACATAAGACATATAGAACTTAAAATAGCAATGAAAGAAAAAAATAAACATTTTGAAGAATATTAGTTGTGTCTGAAAACAGCTGCTGGTTGCACAACCCCAGAGTGTGCTGCAGTGACTCCAGATCAGGGTTTGCTTCACTCCTCCTGGATCTGGATCTCTAAAGGACTGACTTGTTGCAGCAGTCCTGAACCTTCAGCAAATAGCTTGGTGTCAGTGAAGCACAAGATGATCACACTTTCTGTAACGATGCGAAGCAATGGGAGGATTTTTACAATGTGGGCTTTAGTTCATGAGCCCCTTCTGTCCCAGAGGTGGGACAGTTTGTGTCTCCATGATTTAAAGAGCCCAGTCCTCAAGGCAGGGTTTTCCATGCTGAACAGGTCAGAGACGAGAGACCAGACAGACTTCATAAAAGCCAGAAACGTGCGCCGGAAATGCAACTCAATTAGGATAATGCATTAAAAACTGTCCTGTGGTCCAGCTCTTTGTTGGTCTGATTCCTCTCTCAGACCCTCCACCTCATGCTGTGTCTTATGTCTCTCTTTCAGATCTAACAAGACTTTACCCGAGTCTGACTTCAGAGTTGATGGTGGGAAGCTGACGTTTCTACGATGCGCTTCTGATCTGAAAGGCTTCTATCAGTGTGAGGTTTCAAACCCATACGGACAACAAAGCCAGCAGTTCTACTGGACTGTATGTTCAAGTGAGGCTCAGGCACAGTTTTACATAGTAGATTGGTGTTGCTGATGTTTTTAAATAAACATAGTATTTTTCTGTGATGTTGTGGTTCCAGAGACTTGATAGGATAGTGGGCCCAGAGGGAACGACTTCTGTTCAGGATGAGAATTTATTTTCTCTTCTTTCAATGAACGACACAGAAATGCTTTAAAGTTTAAAGTTTAACTCAGAGCTGACAGAAGTGGCGACTTTAGTCTGTTACCAACACAACCGAGACTAATGGCTTAATGGATGACTGCTCACCCTCCACCCAGTACACAACAGACAGTGGTTGTTCCATTAAGAACTTACAGCAAGTCCGGTCATGTTAATAAAGCTCATGGTCGGTAATCGACCCTTTGATGCTTTGGCTGCTCCAAAACTTGTCTCAACAAGAATATTGCTGTGTGTATCAGAGTTGAATGGCTTTTGGAGACAATGCTAGTGACCTTAATGTCATGCGAAATCTAAACATGAAGGTCACAGCCAGAGCAAAAAATGGAGCAAAGCGGTAGTTCTGACAGGCACGGAGTCAAGCTGCTGGCCGAGCTCCCACGCATCAGGGGCGGCCTTAACACCTCACGTCAGGTGATCAGTTCCCCTCCCAGGCAGATCAGCTGATCTATTGGGTGTGTATTTAAACCGCCCCAGTCTACCTGAGTGTCTGGCCGTCATCTGCACGCTGCTCGTATCTATCTCCTCTTTCTGTCCCTGCACCCAACCGGAATAGCAGAAAACCGCCACCTCTGAGCCTGGTTCTGCAAAGGTTTCTTCCTGTAGAGGGAGTTTTTCCTTTCCACAGTCGCTTATGCTTGCTCATGTGGATCTGTTGGGTTGCGCTGTAAAGGTGTCAAGAATCAACCATGTTGAAATTGGCAACTCATATAAACTGACTTGAATTGGATGCTTGCTCTGTTCCGGGGGTTCTTGCTGCTGCTCTCCCTCCCTCGTGCCCCTCCAAGTCGGCACTTGGAAGGCAGGGGGGAGTGCTCTCCCTGCCTCAAGGCTTTCCTCACAGGCGTGGGGAAGGGGAGGGAGGTCCCAGAACAGAGCCACACCGCCAAGTTCAATTTGCTGCTTAAGGTTTTGTAATTCCTTAGTCATCTTTTACTAACGCAACATTATTGTCGTGTTATCTAACAATGGGTTGTATTTATGTTGTGCATATTGTTGTTCCAATGTTCATGCTTCTGGATTGTAATCAAATTTTGACAAAGTGATCCTGGCAGAACTAAATATAAAAACACACTGAAACACTTTAAATGTTGAACAATGTATTTCCTAATTTAGAGTCCGAGTTAACCAAAATCAGCCATTTTCTTCTAAACACCTTAAATAAGTCATAAATGTGTTTCTTTACAACATATAAAAGCCATTCCTCCATTTATGATTTAATTTTGGAGGTAGACTTCACAGACTTTTTTCACCGCTTCTGTGTTCAGGATTTAATGGGCGGGTCAGAAATGAGGGCCGCGTTACGTAACGCGGCCCTCATTGGCATAAACCCGCCCCCCAGATACTGAGCGATATAAAAACATCTAGCGTATTAGCATCGGTGGTTTTCCCGCTAGCTTTCGAGTCTCGGATAGCATCTCGTACGACAGTTTGCAGCTAGCTAACCAGTCAGCCAGTCAGCTAACCAGGCATATCATCTCCACTTCGCTCGTGCAGCTTCCCTGCGTGCCACAGTGTGCAGGGTAACGATGCCGTGAGCTAAATACACCCGCGCGGCCCGCCTCGCGGGTTGCCCTCGTCCCCCGGGGGGCGTCGGCTCACCCCGGGCCCGCCACCGCGCCGCGAGGCGCGGCCGGGTCAGGGAGACCTTCTCCCCGGGGGACGCGGGGGTTCCTCCGCGGCGCGGTGTCCGACGCCGCCGCGGAAGGCGTGTCGGTTTCGGAGGGGGTCGGGTCGGCGGCGGCGACTCTGGACGCGCGCCGGGCCCTTCCCGCGGATCTCCCCCGCCGCGGACCCGGAGCCGCGGGTCGACTCGGCTGGCGCCTAGCAGCTGACTTTTGGTGCGGACCTGGGGAATCAGCCTGTTTAATTAAAACAAATAAATGACCATTCTGATGGAGACTGTGAGGAACGAGGCTGAGCACTCTCGGCATCTGACTCAGATTCAGTTTTGGCTCTGATGGCTCAAATTGGTAGGGCTGGGTCCATCTGGGTCCCAGCTGGAGGCGGCTCCCCTCCCGCGTGTGGTCGTCACTCCAGCGCTTCTAACTGACACGCCCCCAGCGTTTCACAGCAGAGAGAAGTGCAGGTTTTTACATGATTTTGAGACCTTATTTTATATACTTGTCAATTTTTTTAATCACTATAATTTGGCTCAGTTGTTAATGACACATGTTTATGCAGTGTGACAAACTCGTAACACAAATTTATTTCTGCTTAACTCGGACTTTAATGACAGATGCTTGCTTGAAGTCATTCTTTATTACCTCCACCAAGGAGGTCATGTACTCACTGCAGTTCGTTGGTTTGTTGGTTTGTTTGTTAGCAAGATTCTGTAAAAAGTAATGGACGGATTGCAATGAAACTTTGTGGAAAGGTGGGTCTTAGGCTAACTTAGAATCCCTTAAATTTTGGTGATGATCCGGATCACTGTCTGAATCCAGTAATTTTTAAAGGATTCTTTATCATTGAGAGATAGGGCAGTCTTTGACATCGTTGGACATAACTCAACAATAAATGACAAGGGGGCTCTGTGGCGGAGGTCTGTGCTCTCTGAGTGCCAAATTCTAGTTCTTTTTGTGTTTTTTGCTTCCAGGATCCAACCCTGCTCCTTGGATCTTATTTGGTCTTTCGTTTTTCCTGAACGTCATCGGTGCAGTGTGGTACTTATATAAATCTGGATACATTACAAGGTACTCAGCCCAATACCCCACAATTTACTCAATGAAATGTATGAATGTACATGGATATATGACGTGGAACTTTTGTTGTGTGATTCTTGTTTTTCAGATACAGTGGGGTCCTCAGGGTTCCGGCTGATTCCAACTCACCAGAAATGGTTAGGTTTGCTATATTGTCCAGTTTTTTCATGTCTCCCTCTTTAAGTACAATTTTTTCCTGATGGAATTAATGGAGATATGTTGCATTTTACCTCTGGAGCTTTTGATGAGGAGCATTGCAGCAGGTTTTTAGATGTTTATCTTTCTTGGAGCTTGTGGTGGAGGGGCTTGGCTCAGCTGGGGTGCAGGACGGAGGGATGGCTGCAGTGGCTGCAGACGGGGATGTGGTGAGGGATAACTGTGATCTCCTGTGCCTGATTACTGACTGGCCCTCAGCCCTCCTTCTCCCAGGGCCGGCAAAGTTTTAAAGCCTCTCCAGCAGACAGTGAGGGGGGAATGGATGGCAGCAAGGGCGAGCGGCGCTCAGCCGACGTCGGAAAAGTCGCAGGACTTGGTAGCTGGAGGTCACCGAAAGAGGGCCTCCAGCTGTTCTTTAGTGTCTTGGATTTTGAAAAGCCTCCCCAGGTGTTGGGGTTTTGTGTTTGAATAAAGAGACTTAAACTCGCCATTGGCTGCCTCCATTCATGCTGCAGAACCCCGCAGATGGTCAGCGAGCCGTTACAGAGCTGTTGAATCGCTGTTGTTTTAATGCTCTTTCCCTTTTGAGTGTTTTAGTCTTGAGATCTACAGACAGTCTGTAGAAAAGCCTTTCTGTTGGAGATGTTATTTTGACCACTTGTTATTGGCCCAGTTTTCATGGGTGTTTTTTACAATCCGATTGAAAACAGTCTAATTAAACGCGTTTGTGTACATGGACGGCATATAAAGTGATCCTCGTTCAATCGTCGTATAAATGGGCCCTGGCTGAAGAGGATTGCATGGTGTCCTCCACAATGGATGACATATCTGTAACATGCACGTCAGGTTTCTTGTGGAACTTTCAGCTTCTGATCTTTAGTTTTGCAGTCGGCAGTCCTCATCGCCCGGCAGTGTGGTTTAATCTGCTGTCACTGGCCGGCTGGCTTCTGTCCCACGGGGCTCCGCTCCGCCTGCCGGCCCTCCGCTCTGCCAGTCATAGTGGTCCGCCGGTCGTCTACCACGAAGCTCTTTGAACACCTTGCTGTTGTGCGATTTGCGGCCATCTCGTCTCTCCATCCAAAAGTTGTTCTCAACCACCGTCCAGGTCTTCTGCTTGTGTTTGACTTTCCTAATTCCTGCTTCCTGTTTACTGCGCTCGTCACTGTCACTGCATACGAGGGAACGCATGCGCAGAACAAATAAACCCACACAATCTACTCTTCATCACCAGCTGTTTGTACGAGCCGTACGATCGGCATAGATGACCTCGTGCAATCAGATACGAAAGATAATCCGCTCTGAGTGAAGCGGATCCACTCAGGTGTTTATATGAAACATTTACAATCCCACCTTCACCTTAACATCTGATTATAAGGAGGATTTTGTGGCCCATGTCAACGTGCCTAATGTGTCTGTCCCCAGGTACCAGGCACTGGGAGAGGAAGGGATTCTTCTGGCTCACATGAAATGGTGAAGTTTAATCTGTTAGTCTGTATTTCATGGCTTCATTTTCAGTACAGCTGAAAGAATTGCTTGAGCTATTTTGCATTTTACATGTGAAGCTTTCATTTGTCTGTTTCCAGGTCCCTCAGTGATATCTGCGGCTTCCTGATGCAAGAAGCTGAAAGCCGGTTGACCGAAAGCTTGTTGTCGTCGTTTCTGTGGCTTTTAATTGATGTGAAATTAAAGGGATACATCAACATTTTGGCAAATTGGCCCATTTAGCGCAATTCCTTAGTCATTTCGAATAAACAACAGCTCGCCCTCACAAAAAAGTAAGTATGCTGTTCGAAATAAGGAATTGCGCTAAATGGGCCAATTTGCCAAAATGTTGAAGTATCCCTTTGAAATCTGATTGCAGAGTTTGGCAACCTTTTAAATTCTAGTGTAGCGAACAGCTGAATGGTAGTTATTCCCTATTGAAACAATGACATAAAATACGATGAGTAATTGATCACCTGAAGTAAAACAGTATCTGGTTGTCTTGTTGTATTAGTAGCCTTAATCCTTTTCTATCAATATACGTTTGTGGAATATTCAGTTAAAGTAAGAAAGTCAGTGTGAGTCATGCATACCATAACTCTTCATATCAATATTGCAGCACTGGTTCTTTTCTCGACCTGTTAATCATTTATTAATTAGTGAGTACATTGTAGCTGTATAGGAGCCATAAAACATGTTTCGGTAACGCTTCCTTTTATGGTACGGTAATTACCATGTATTAACAAGGTAACTGCAAGGTAAGTACCATGTAATTAGGAGAAGTTACTGTAAAATTACCATGTAATTACAGGGTAACTATGTTGCTAATTACCTAGCACTTTTAGAGTAATTACCAAGCCAATTCCAGGCAAATACCAAGTAACTACCTGGTAGTAAGTATTAATTACTGGGTAATTATAATGTATATAGCAACAATGTTGTTAAAGGTGCTGTAGGCAGGATTTTTCTAGTCAATGCTATTTTTTCTGTTTTCTTTGGATTAAATGTTAGAGTTTCCATTGATAATCCTTTAGGAGTGTAGTATAATTGCACTACCATGAGGGCACAGTACAAATCCACTTTAATAACTATGTAGTTTCCAGGTAGATTTTTTCTATTTACTGGGTAACAAATAAGCAATTACCATGTAATAACATGAAAACAGACCTCACTTTCTTTTACAGCACAGTTGCACTTTAATAACTGTAATTTCCAGGTAGATATTTTTTTCTTTACTGGGTAACAAATGAGTAATTACCATGTAATAACATGAAAACAGACCTCACTTCATTTTACAGCACAGTTGCACTTTAATAACTATGTAATTTCCAGGTAGATATTTTTTTATTTACTGGGTAACAAATGAGTAATTACCATGTAATAACATGAAAACAGACCTCACTTCCTTTTACAGTACAAATCCACTTTAATAACTGTATTTTTGAGGCAGGTATTTTTGCAGTTCCTGGGTAACGAATAAGTAGTTACCAGGTAATAACATGGAAACAGGCCTCACTTCCTTTTGCAGTAGTCTACAGTTCAACCGTAATTTCCAGGTAAATGTTGTAGTTACTGGGAAATAATAATAATAATAAGTTACCGGGTAAGTAGTAAAAACCACTTGACTAATGGGACGTACATAGCGCACACACCCAGCAGTACCGAGTAATACCTAGTAAAAAGTCTACATTTCCCAATGATTACATGGTAATTACTTAGCAATTACTTAGTAAGTACTTGGCAATTAACAACATAGTTGCTATATACATTATAATTACCCAGTAATTAATACTTACTACCAGGTAGTTACTTGGTATTTGCCTGGAATTGGCTTGGTAATTACTCTAAAAGTACTAGGTAATTAGCAACATAATTACCCTGTAATTACATGGTAACTTTACAGTAACTTCTCCAGCGACAGTAGCTGAGAGCTGACAGAGAGCGTGAAGGCTTCAGGTTACATCGACGTGTCAGACCTCCTTTTATTTACATGTTAGATGCTTTGTATAGTACAGGGTTTCCCAACCCTGGTCCTCGGGGAACACTATCCTGCATGTTTTGGATGTTTCCCTCTTCCAACACACCTGATTCCCTTGACGAGCTTGTTATCAAGCTCTGCAGAAGCCTAGTAACAATCCTGATCATTTGAATCAGGTGTGTTGGAAGAGGGAAACAACCAAAACATGCAGGATAGTGTTCCCCGAGGACAGGGCCGGCGCGGGCTTCTCAGGCGCCCTGGGCAAGCCCGACACGAGTCGCGCCGCGAGAGTTGTTGAGCCTAATCGCCGGCCCTGCCCGAGGACCAGGGTTGGGAAACCCTGGTATAGTAGAAGCTTGTAATTGCACGTTCCTCTAAGTTAAAAGTTGGTCCAGAATATTTCAGTTTGAGCCGTCATAGTGTGAAAGTGTTCCAAAGTTGTTCTGGTTTTCTGATCTCAGACCTGCCAATCAATCACTCCAGCATTAATATGTATTTTGACTTTCAGTCATTCTGACCGGCTCAGCTAAATTCCAAAGCCGTCCACCTTAACCTTCACCACAGGTTCCTCACCCAAACAGGACCTGAATTGATTAAAACTCTATTCAATTGTTATCAGATAAATAATTTTGTGACTTTTTATTCACAATCGTCGGTATTTGTACACATGATTCAAATAGATGTGCATTATGAAGGTTAAGCTAACCAACTTTTAACATCACCGTAGGGTGACCAGATGTCCCGCTTCGTGCGGGACAGTCCCGCGTTTTGAATCAATTTTTAACGCATCCCGCAAATTGAGATCATGTCCCGCATTGACAGCGGCACCTGATTCTTTTGAAATGCAGTCTCACCGAGGCTATAACCTGCCGCTGATCAAACAGCTGTGTGTCTGTGGTCGGGACATGGGAGAGCCGTCCTCAGGGGACAGGGTGGGCTCTGGGATGATCTGTCAATACAGCCAGATGCGAGCAATTTTTCCGTTTTACATGGAGGTGAATATGAAGTGAGACGACACCAACAGTTTGCGACTCACAAAAAACATGTGGCTCAAAAGAGCAGTTCCCATTCCATAAATATGTTCCTGCTGAAACCCAAACAACTCCAACACAGATAAAGTGACAGCAGCTGAACTAACAAGCGTCTGACACGACGTACAATCCTCCGTTCATACAGGTCAACACTGGCAGTGAGCTACAGTACGTCTTATTTGAATATGAGTTTCAGTATTGTTCTATCAGGACAAACACTTTAATAGTGTGGTGTTTGTATTTTGTATCTTTTTGTGCCTTCAGTACCACAATGTTTATTCATTTATTTAACATTTTATTCATAGAGGAGTAGCCCCTTGAGATGCACCATCTCGTTTTCAAGGTGTTCCTCTGAAATAAATGACAATTAACATAAAGAGCATGGCATAAAATGTGGCGATGCACAGTAAATAACAGGTTAATACATCATTTAAAATGCATTTGGTAGAGGTCTAATTGGTCTGCTGTTCTGAACTGCATAAGTGAGGTGAGCTCCTCGCAGCATTTTTTTATTCAGATTGTTGGATTTGATTTGTTGAGCCTGCAGGTGAATGGAGCTTCTTCAGGAGCCACATCTTGTACTTGAATATGTGGTTCATTACTGTTCAGAACAAACACTTTAATGTGGTGTTTGGAGTTGAGCAAAGGTTTTGTTGTTATCTTACATGAACCTGGGAAAGTTGCATTAAAATGAAATATCATATACTTGAGCAGAATACCTGTACAGTTTTTAAAACAACGTGACAACCACGACATCTTGGTGTCCCACACTGTCCCACTCAGATATAGTCTCTTTCCCACATGTGGTCAATTGGGATCTGGTCACCCTAACGTCTACCTGTCTGAAAACATGTTTATTTGAAAAGCAGCTTTTGTTTCTCCTGCTGTGGTTGATTCGGATGTGTTCAATATATCAAAAAGAGAAGCAGATTTTTTTCAGTTTTCTTTGTAGTAAAGTTTTTATTTACTGACTTTGCTGTTGCTCATTCTGATTAGATGTGTTTGTATTGTTGTCATTTAATGATTTTTTTTTTTTTTTGCTATTTGTAATTACACTTGTTCAATTGTAATCTTCTTTCTCTTGAATTTCTTGTTAAAATGTAAAGTTGAAATGCTCTCACTGCGCTATACTGGAACTTGTCCAGTTGAATGTCATTTATCAGTTATGGCCAAATCGCTTAACAACGGAAAAGGAAACGCAGCTGAACTTAGATAAAGACCTAATGCATGAAATGCAAAATGAAAGGAGAAAAGCTTCATGAGCACAGAATCTTTCTGAAAATGTCACAATAAATAGATGTTTGACTGTTGCTTCAGCGAGAATTTCCTCAGCCACAGGATGGAGTAAAGGATTTCCTATTACATCTGGTCGTGCATTTCTGTCATTGCTGTTAAAAAAGTAGAAAGTCTCCAAATTTTTCACTTTACTGGTGGGGAAGTCATCTCTGGAGGAGGCTGGATCTTCAGGATGGGATTTTTACAAAGAGTCATTAATATTTAAAATATAAACACTGGTGGAATGGGGCCGCGGGGTGGCGTGGTGGTTAGCGCTCTTGCCTCACAGCAAGAAGGTCCTGGGTTCAAATACCGACTGGGGCTTGGGGCCTTTCTGTGTGGAGTTTGCATGTTCTCCCCGTGTGTGCGTGGGTTCTCTCCGGGTACTCCGACTTCCTCCCACAGTCCAAAAACATGCTTGGTAGGTTAATTGATCACCCTAAATTGCCCCGAGGTATGAATGTGTGAGTGAATGGTTGTCTGTCTTTATATGTCAGCCCTGTGACAGACTGGCCACCTGTCCAAGGTGTACCCCGCCTTCGCCCACAGCAGCTGGGATCGGCTCCAGCCACCCGCGACCCTGAAAGGGACCAGCGGCAGAAAAATGAATGAATGAATGGACACTGGTGGAATGAAGTTGACTGGGAGATAATCACCAGGAGGAATGATACACTTAGCTTGAACATGATCAGACAAAAAAAAGTGAAATATTGATTACACTGTAATTTGCTTCTGGTGTGTGATCTCTGCAGTCATTGTGAAGCATTCAACTTACAGATATTTTAACTTTGATGTGATGTGAAAAATATTGAAAAAAAATCATATTTTTCTTTCACAAAAAGTATTTGGGGCCTGGGGTCGAGGCAGTAACACCACAATGAATTATTGTCAGGACGACGTGCAGCTGGTAAGTCAGCTGCCCTGCAGGTGTACGGATATGATTTGATAAAAACAGGATCAGGTCCTTGACTGTGAGCCAAGCTCGGCCTCCTCACTTCAAACGGTAACAGTAAGAATGATAAAGTACCAAGAACAGAACAGTCTGTCATTTCTGGAAACAACAAAACTGTAAGTTTTGCACTAAGTGCAGTCCAGTCCGTGCAAGTGCCACTCTGTAATTATGTGGTAAAAAAAAAAAAAAAAAGGAAAAGAAGAATAAAGTGTATAAAAACTGCATGTTCCACAGTGTTGCTCTCAGTTCAGGGTTTTAAAGAGAGCAGTAAAATGCCTGAAAAGCATTCAGAGTAAAAAAAAAAAAAAAAAAATCAGTCAGATCATGACCTGTCAGCAGAAACAGAAAACTGTGTTTCCTCAGTAAATATTTACCAGCGGGTTAACTGACATGTGAAGGCAAACATTCAAAGCTGCCTTTTTTTTTTGTGTTTTTTTTTGTCGCTTCCTGTCACTGTAAAGCAGAACCCGCCAGCTTCACACTTTAAGCCCACTAACAGGAAACGTGGGCTTGAGACATTCTGACTCTGTCATGTGACACAATCTGTCCCCAGTTCACCTCACTCAGTTCCTCAAGCTCATCCATTTTTCTCACTCTTTGGACCTCAACTTTGAGGACAAAACGTTCTCTTATTGTCCAAAGTATCATTTAAGCTTCATGTTACGACTGATCGTTTCATATAAAAAAAACTCACATTTAAGATCATATATTTTGCATGTTGAAAATTCCTTTTGATGAAATGTTGTGATTATTACGTCAGCCTTTTCATTAATGCTTGAATCGTGTTTGTGGATGAAACTGTTGAGTCTGTTCAAAAAGAAGACCGAAGTTACTGAAGTGAAGAGTTTTGGTTTAAATTAAAGGGCAGCTGATTGAGCATAAAAGAGAAGAGTTTTCTCTCCAGCATCGCCTCTTGGTTTATCATGAAACCTATTTTATGTGTTGCCGTGCTGCGATTTTCCACTTCACCATCTGATCCTTTGTAAAGTTGGACATTTTCATCACTTTGATTCACGGCTTGTCATTCAGGGACCAGCAGAGAACCGCTGTGCTGGAACACCCCAAGAAAAAAACAACTTTTTTTCTGCAATCGAGTATCGAGTGTGACGACCTCCCATGTGGCAGGCAGAGCAGTGTTTCACCACAGTGAGAGGGCGGGTGGGGATGGGCGGGGCGGGGTGGCTTCAGGTCACAGGCAGTGGAGTCGTTGCTGATATATCATATTTTCATATATCATTTCACATAAACAGTCATTTTATCTTTGGTGCGGTCAGGACAGCTGCCATTTTAATGAGACTGAGATCAAATGTATGTTATGTCAGTAACCCGCTTTCAAGCATTTCACGAACATAAGAGGAGTTTCTATAACATCCTCCTTTATTTTGTTTTTTCTGTTATGTAGTTACTGACTTTGTGTAGTTATTTAACATTTAATTCTTCTGTCCTTTTGACATTTTAACTTTCCATTTTATGTATTCTGTGTTCTACCCTATGTAGAGTAACACTGCAAGATATTTTACCGTGGGATGAATAAAGTATTACTCTTTTTTTTATCATGTTCTCCAGGAAGAAAAGAGACTTTTCTGCTGAATTCCGTCACTCCCTTTAGCTGACCTGCAGCACTCTGCTGTGGTTTTACTCCTGCGCCGTCTCTCCTCTAATAAACAGGGTCTGTAGGAGTACTGAAACTCCTACAGTCTGGCGACAGCTGTTCGACATTCCAGATGTCTATCACCCTGATCTGATGGAAAAAATAGCAATTCTGACATTCAGTATATACCTACAGAAGGTTTGTTTTGTACTATTTAAAAATAGAGGAGCCATGTGGCAGAGGGAAGGTCTGTCACCTGACCTGACTCATAGAAACTCACGGGACAGGATGGAAACAGGACTGAGGGTAAAGTGTCGTCAACATCAGAACAACCAAGATTTATAGGCTGTAGTTTAAGTGTTCAACATGTCTTCTGTTACGCTGTTTCCTCTCTTCTCAGGGCTGATTTCATCAACTGTGGGATTTAGTTCCTCTTCCAGTCATGCTGTGGCCAAACACACAATGAATCAGCTCATTTTAACCTAAAACACTTTGAAAGAATGTTTTGTGATAAACTGATGATGAATTAGGAGGTGTCTCAAGAATATTGATAACAGTGATTACTTTTAAGGTGCATTTAAGTGCTCACCTATTAGACTGTCAGGTCAGTGTTTGTGGTGGTGTTAAATTGGACAGCCAAGTGAGAATGTAAAGGAAGTGGAAACTGTTAGTGTTTGTGTGCAGAATGGTTGAGCCTCTGATATAAAGAACAAGCCAGCAGGAAGTGTGGATATTTAGTTTAATAAGTAAGAAAAGTGAAAAGTCATCTGAATAAATAATCCTGGTAATGTCCAGGTGACCCGGCTGGAGACACATCAGCAAAGTGCAAATCCTTTATTTGCTGCCTGTACAGGACCACAGCTGAGCAGCTGAACTCTGCAATAGCAGACATTATCAAAGCTTTATCAGAGGCTTCTAAAGTCGTTTGATGCACGGCAGAAGCAATGCTTCATGGGTACTGAGCTATTTTTACCTCCCCACATCCTTTATGTTTTAGACTTATCACCACCGAGAACAACAAACATCTGCTTCTGCACAACTCTTCACCTGCTTTTCACCTGTACTAATTTATATTTTACAAAACATTTTTTTCCAGTGAAAAAAAATGTTTGTGCTTCAATAATGGAGGCAAGTCCAACACAAAATGTAGTCCCTACTAGATAACATATGATGAGCTAATAATTCTACATTATTGAAGATTTTCAATTTCATGATGAAAAGTGGGACAATAGATAAAATGTAAAACATGTAACATTTCTAACCATTGCAGCTCTTCTCCCTTATAAACTCTAAAAAATGTGAAACTGTGAATCAAAAAGTAAATGTTATCAATAGATTATTCTGATCACACCTTTACTTTTGTGACTGTTGTTTGATTTATGCTGCAGCTTCCTTTAATTCATTACCAGCCACTTTACTGAGCATGTGGACACTCAGAGTCCTGTCTTTCTCTTTTTTCCCCATCCATCCATCCATCCATCCATTCATCCATCCATCCATCCATCCATCCATCCATCCATCCATCCATCCATCCATCCATGCATCCGTCTTGCTTTTCATTCCACAGGGTTTGGCAGTGGAAACTGAATGAGTCAGAAAATCCTGTCCAGACCGCCGTCACTGGCCCCTCCCAGAGGAGACAGATGTGTGTTGGTAGTGGGTGGACAGGAGGTGTGTGTGTGTGTGTGTGTGTGGGATTACAGTCAGGTCGGCACCAATCCGCAGCCATGGCCGCAGCCATCGTGATTAAAAAAAAGAGGCTTTTGGCCGAGTTGGTAAACAGCTTACAGTCAAGTCGGCACCGACCAACTCGGCCACTTGAGAGCCCCCCCCCTCGTGAGGCCGACTTGGCTTTGATGCCGACTTGACTGTATCCCGGAGGCGGTGCCGAGCTGGCCAGGGCTGACTTGGATTGGTGCCGACCTGACTGTATCCCGTGTGTGTGTGTGTGTGTGTGTGTGTGTGTGTGTGTGTGTGTGTGTGTGTGTGTGCACGCGTGTGTGTGTGTGTGTGTGTGTGTGTGTGAATAAACTTGCTCAGCATGAACTCACAGCTCCATGAGGATGAAGGACAAAGTGTAAAGCCAGGTTTACACTTGCACGACTTTTTGCTACGATGTTGTCGTGGCAAGGCGTGCCAATCTGGAGTCACACAAACTGGCAGGCTCCCGCACTGTTCACGACCAGTTCACGAATAGTTCACGAATGCGCACGAATGCACAGCCGTCAGTGTCACAAACTGGCACGACGCATCATGCATAGTTTGAGCATTGTTTACGTGTTTCCCGCATTGGCACGACGTGGTTGCACAATTCGGCACGCCATATAAAAAGGGGGCTTCCCCAACCCCAGGTCATGGCATGGCAGTGTGTGCCACAAAATTCTCATCCCAACATGGCACGCAGTCACGACGGGTTTACACACACTTCATTGCACTTTACGAGTAGTTTGCAACTCGATTCGTGCCAATGCGTGCCACAGAATCGTGAAAGTGGAAACCTGGCTTAACTTTCCCTGAAAGTCTCAGTTTAAGTTAATTCTAAGGACAGAGGTGATCATAGCTCCTCCTGCTGGTGTGTAGTACAATTATAGCACTTCTTCACTGAATGAGAAACTTTTTAACTTGTATTCTGTATGAACCCTCCACTGCCATTTCCCTCTGTCCATCATTTCTGTGAAGATATTCATACTCTGATCCTCTCAGTCAGATGCTTTGACACAGTGGTGTGTGTTGTGGTTATTGACCAAAATGAAATTATCAATAAAAAATAAGAATGGCTGAACCGAAAATGATTCAGCAGGCGTATTGAGGTGTGTTGTTTAGCATGAATCAAAGAACTGTCAAGGTTTTGTGAGTCTACTTGAAGTCCGGCACTAATGGGTGTGACTCTGTTTGGCACTGCTGTCAAAGTGTGAGCTTCTTCTACCTGTTTTTCTTCACACATAGAAGTGTGAAACTTTTGTGTGCATATTCTGAAGAGATGTGACATCCTGTGGTTTTAGCAACAGCTGAAGGGTTGTGTTGGACATTTACAAATGGAAATATGAATTACTAAAGTCAGTGAGGCTTTACAGCACTGTGACACACATCATGTGAGTTTTGTCTAATGAATTCTGATTAAATGTTAAATTAAGACTATTTAAAATTAAGAGGTTTTCTGCACCAGAGATCAAAGAGGGAGGCTAAAACAGATAAATAAAATATAGGTTTGTGTATGTTCAAACCAGGACAGGACACAGGATGTTGCTTTTCAGGACTGCAGTGACTCTCTGACAACGTGGAGCAACATTCATCATCAGTAATGCAAAAGGTTTTAAACATCAACATTCTGAACATGTTCCTGCAGCATCTCACAAGTTACAAAGTATAGCCATGATTACAATACACACACACACACACACACACACACACACACACACACACACACACACACACACACACACACACACACACACACACACACCATTTTTTAAAATAAGAGCATGTTTTAAAGTCTCTGTTTTACCAACTGTAACTGTCTAAAGGACATTTTTGCTGAAATTTATTTGAAATGTTTATTTTCCATTCTTGTCATAATCTCCTTATTTTAATTATTGGCTTACTAAAAAGTGATTGAAAAATATATTACCTTTAAATTTTTTTTTTTCTGGCAGTCCATCGATTTTTTCGATGAGGACGAGCTCCGTCGATCTCGAGAGAGATCATGGACAAGCCGGGGCCAAGTTTATGGAGGAAATGAGATGCCCAGTCGACAGATCCCCCTTCTCAGCCTCGCTGGTAGTGTCCAACGGAAACGACAGGCTCTTACAGTCGGTACCAGCTTGGCCACAGGAGTTGGCGGAAGGTGCCGCAATCCAAGAACCAACCGCCTTTGGGGCTCCACTCCGGATTTTTCTGTAGGGGGGGTCTCCCTTAGCCTTTTAAAAAATATCGGTTGATTAAAGAATGTATTGTTCCTCATGTAAAGTTAAATTTATTTGATTTGGAGGATAGGTCACGTCTTCGAGTTCAGAGGTCACATGTGTGGTGGACACCAACATGGCTAAAGAGTGAGTGATTACGGCTGCAAAATACTAACTGTCCACATGGTCCAGGAGGCACACATGGTAACTTTAATTTTGAACATTTATATTGTGTTGTATGTGTTCATAATGTTGAATAAGTGACCCTGGAAGGAACAACTGAATGTTTCCTGTTGATATGCTGATGTGATGGAACCTGTCTAAATGCTGGACGTTTTGTGAGACACTTTAAGAACAGAAGAGTTGTTTTGCAAACGTTTTTTATTTCTTTATTTTTGTAGTTCTCATGGTGTCTAAGGAGGAATAGAGATAGAATAAAACTGGAAAAAAGACATCTGTATGTCTGCCTGGCCTTTCTTTGGACGGTGTAGCTTCACCAACTTACAACTGTATAATACTGCGTTCCATCACAGAGGGCCACATGCAACACTGCCCTCTGGTGGCAGTAACAGTCTGTGATAAAACATCAGAGAGGTGAATTATCCAAACATAGAAACACTGGAGTGTTTGACTCTGACCTCCAGAACCTCTGAGAGGAACCTGGGAGTTACTGTTGACCAGGACTCATCCTTCAACTCCCAAGTCAAACACGTCTTGAGGACTGCTTTATTCCAGCTGAAATGTGAAGGAAACTAGACTCCCAAACAGGTAGATGAAAATTTGGACTAAAAAAAAAAAATCACACATAAATGGCGCAAAGGTAAAAATATCAAAGATAATTACAGAATTATACAAGGTAAAAGACTTGTTGGATGACAAAACACTGTACTGGTTTACATCCTATCTCACAGACAGGACTTTTATGGTGAGTCTGGACACCTGTTCTTCAAGGGTCCATGGGGTCACATGTGGGGTGCCCCAGGGTTCGATTTTAGGTCCTATACTTTGTAACCTTTACATGCTCCCTCTTGGCGCTGTCATCAGGAGACACGGAGTCAACTTTCACAGTTATGCTGATGATACACAGCTGTACATCTCTGTGTCTCCTGATGACACAAAGCGATAGACGCACTTTTCAACTGCATTTTCGATATCAAATCCTGGATGGCAGAAAACTTTCTCCAGCTTAACCAGGATAAAACTGAAGTTTTGGTCATTGGTCCTGAGGCCCTAAGAGAGAATATTTTACCTAAACTACAAGAATTTTCTATTGATCCATCATCGCAAGTGAAAAATCTGAGTGTGATCTTCGACTCTGAGCTGAATTTTATCCAACACATTAAGAACATCACCAGAGTCGGTTTTTATCACTTAAAAAACATAGCCAAAGGGGGGGGGGGGGGGGGGGGGGGACGGGACGACTCGGCAGCAGTTGTCGAGGGGCGTGAGCCACCGAACCAAGCAGTGCGCTGCTCAAACGGCCGTCACAGCGGCGCACCCTGCGCCTCACGGCCTCATCAAGCGCCCCCTATGGCTCAGCGCCCTGGGCAAGTGCCCCGGATGCCCAGCCTAATCGCCGGCCCTGGGTGTGTTGAAGGAAGAGATGTTGTTCGGGCTCCAGGGACAGGAGACCCCGCTCCAGTTTAATCCATCTGTGCGCATGCGCACCGTCTTCTCTGAGCTGCAGACAGCAAATGGGAAGAAGGCGCATTCTGCTCTCCGTCCTTTATGGACCTGTTCAGTCATCATATTCCTCGGAATCGTTTTGCTCCGTCATGCAACCTGCTGATTCTGATGTTGGTGATCTTTTGGAGCCGAAATACACAAGGTACGGAGCTTTTTCTGCCGTCTTTTCTTCATATAATGTTATTAAAGCGACAGAGAGTTAAAGTCCTGCAGAGATCACGAGATGAGTGAAGTTGACTTGTTCTGAAGGTGAACATCCTGGAGGACACCTATATTCTACTGTGTACAAGACAGCGGTCTTTGTTTTCGTTCGTTCGTGTGCGTGCGGGCGTGCGCGCGCGCGCGTGTGAGAGAGAGAGAGAGAGAGAGAGAGAGAGAGAGAGAGAATGAGACACGCAAGGAAAACCTCAACATGCTCAAAAAGGAGGAGGAAGAAGCATAATGTTATAAAATGCTGTTTTTTCCAATCACACAAAGTTCAATCACCACAAAACACAGCAAAGAACGCAAACATCAAGTAAATACGCTGATTCACGGTACCAGCTCTCTATCCCATCTTCATGTCTTATTTCACTGTAATTCTGTGATTTTCAGAAAATCAATTTAAATAAGAACTTAGAAAATTTAGAAGAGAAAAGGCAACACAAAGAAAAAATACAAAGTACAGTTTTATTCATTTGATTTTAAGAATGTGTCAGTTGTTTTTCAAGATTTCCTTTATTTTATTTACTAAGTTAGAATAATACGTTTGAAACAATCTGCTCTTCTGTGCTTTCCTAAATGTCATTAAATTTATTTCATAACCAGAAGTTAAGTAAGGTTCACATCTAAAGCTGTAGAACTCGTCCACACCATCAAGTAAAACATTTACTCAGGTCCAACAGGACCTGTGTTTGTGTGTTTTATTTTATTCATTTTGTGCAGTTTTTATTCACACCATTGCTATTTCTTTGTCGCTGTTGCAAATCATCCTTACTTACAGACTGGTAGAACATGTCTTTACTCTTTCTGTTTGTATGTAATGATTGAACAAAGAACTAATTATTAACGTCTTACTGTGATTTGCTTTAATTTATCTTCTATTCTGCAGCATCTTCATGACTTCAACTCCCTCATTGTTCAGGCCCACAGGGTTTTGATTCCTGTATAATTATGTAGTTATGTCTCTGTTTCAGTGATGTTGTTGTTCTTCCAGGTGTCTCAGTGACTGGTGGAGACCTGACCGTGGTGGAGGGACATGATGTTACTTTACCCTGCAAGATGACTGAGCAGAGGGAGACACTCACTCAGATATCATGGAGGAGGAAGACCAGAGGAATGCCTGGAAATCCTTTTTTTTTTCACCATTTCAGAAGAAAACGGTCAAAGTTTTGTCAATTGTACTGATCCTCGAATCAGTTTCATTGGACATTTTTCAGAGAGGAATGGAACTCTACAAATATCCAATGTTTTGTTAAATGATGAAGGAAGCGACACGTGTATTTTTTATTTGTTTCCCACTGGAACTTACAGTCCAGAAATACCTCTACGAGTAGAAGGTACATGACATTTAGTATGTGGGGTACATGAGAGAAAATTGCCGGTCTTGCCTTCTTGCTCGTATTTTCACCTTTCTGTCTACTTTTCATTCTCCTCCAGTCCCTCCAGCTACAAGCCTCAACTCCACCCTTCTTGTTTTGGGAAATGAAGAAGTTCTTCTTGCCACCTGCACAGCTGCTGCCTCCCGGCCCGCTGCGCAGCTGCGGTGGATCACTGGCGCTCTTGAGAAGAATTTAAGGGAAACGACCAGCGTCACGGAGCACGATAATGGAACCACGACCACGGTGTCGTCGCTGTTTGGAGTGCCAAGGAGAGAAATCAGCGGTCATGAAGTGCAGTGTGTGGTCAGCAGCTCGGCCCTGGCAGAAGAACACCGCGAGGCTTTCACCTTACAGGTCTTCTGTAGGTACTTTCCTTCCTCACTTGTTGATGGATGTTCTCATTCCAGTTCTTCTGTTATTTATTATCAGTTTAATTAAGATAGTCACACTGATGTAATCACATGACAGGACAGGACATAACGTGATGCTAATGCTATTCATTTTTTTCTTTACTAATGTCTAGAGTTGGCTAGAATGTTATAAACTTTTTCCTACTCCTTTTTACCAACAGTGTCCAGAATATTTTACTGTTTATGTACAACTCTTGTTATTGACAGATATACTTGTATCATCCTCTGCTGTTGCTCAGATGAACTAAACAGTAAACATCCTAGCCTCTAGATATTAGTAAAGAAAAAAATAATAGCACAGCATCACGTTACCTCGACCTGTCCTCCTCCTGCAGCCGCTGGAATGTCATTCTTTTTGAGGTTCATTCTCTGGATCTTCTGGCCTTCATTTCTTTCCTGAACTGGGAAGAAGTCCTCAGATGTGAAGTGGGCACTACACACCCGATAATCCAAACGTTGCAAAGTTTGAACTTTGATGCTGGGGTCCATGTTGAGCGCTATTATATTTATTGAGCCATAGCTTCAATAAATCCCGGTCACGAAGTGGGAGCCTGTGAGCTCAGTGACGTCCAGCTGGTCATTTTACCAACCAGGATATATGCACACTGGAACCATTGTACCAAAGTTACAACCAGCTGAAAATAAACTCTGACTGACTAAAAAAGCCGATGGAGATGCCGTGGTCTGACTGCAGAGCAGAGACGCTACTTCCATGTAAACAAACAATGAATGTGCGCCGCGGCGCAGTGTGATGACATCATCACTTCAGAGCTCCCGGAGAGTTTCTCAATCCAGCTGGTTTACAGACTTCCCAATAGCGCTAAGGGATGCTGAGTTAGTAAATTTACATATATCTACCACACCACAACAAACATAAGAGAAAAGAGCGTCTGTAATGGCTGCATGTCGGTGCCCCGCCCGCTGCCCTTATATGGATATGGGAGCATCTAATTATCTCCAAACCAACTGCAAATCACACGAAAGTCAAACGGGTGAGTAAATGTTGTTGTTATGAATGTGAAATAAGGTCCAGATTGTAAATACGACCGTTCCCCTTTAAGGTGGAACGCCATGTTGTTGTGAAGTGATATGAAAGGACACAATTTGCATTTGATTTTTTTGGATCATCTTTGACTTGGTCTGAAGTTCTGTTTTTCTTTTTTCAAGACATTTTGAGCCTTTTAAACTTAAGCCAAATCACCACCAAGATGCTGCTCTGTGATGGAGCTCTGCGCAAAATCAGATTGTGCCACTCACCTTGGTGGTTCATTCACAAACACTAAATAGATAGAATATTGAATAAAACTACAAGTTAAGTCAATTTTTCCACAGTGTATTTGATAGGCTAGGTATGTCAAATAGGCTTTATATCATGTTTATTTGGAAAAAAACAAGCAATTCTATGTAAAATCAGTCATTCAGCACCCCCATACAGCTGTAATGGAATGGTCCTCGTTTAATAACCACATTTTTTCGATGCTTCGACTGCGTGATTGGCAGTCGAATCAGGCCCCTTCGAACGAATCGTCGACTATCTGAGGACACCCCTAGTTTCTATGAGCACTCACTTCCTCAAACTTCATCCTATCTCCATGACAGCCTAAATTCAGTCACGCCAAATTTTGCCTCATACTTACCTTTATTAAACCAGATTGTGTGTTGAAGGGAAATGTACTTTATTTTTGCGTGTTTTCAGCGCCTGAAAAACGCCACCTGGCCGAAACGCTGCACCGACAAAACACGCGATGTAAGTTTCACTTTCATTTTCTTCATATTTGCGCTCCTTATTTCAGTTTGCGCCTCATACCAGCTTTTTCCTCGTGATTTTTCTGATAGTTCGGCCGAGTTCAATATGGCAAGTAAAGAGGAATGTACCGTGTTTCACCGCTAAAAGCGCGTGTGTGTTTTTTTTGACGCTCAGCTGGAGCGCGGTGTGACTCTCGGGCTCGGGGCACAGGACAGATTACATTAACGGCGACATTTTTTTTCTCGCGCGATAAGACTCTCGCGATAATGCAGCACGTTATCGCCATTAAAGGAATACTCCACCCAAAAAACGATTTGGCCTCATTTTCTACTCACCCTCATGCTGAGAAACACTCTGGAGCACTTTTTTGACGTTTCAAATGCAGTTGGAGATGTTTGGGGATTTTCGTTGTCAACAAACAGGGACCGACAGAGCCCGACAGAAAAAATGGTCCATAAAATCCACAAAACGTTCCCATTTTCCTTCATACTGCTCGTCCGCTGTAATCCAAGTGTCCTGAGTGCGTAACGTCCATAATTAATTCTTAACGAGGTCATTTAGTACATTTTAAGAGCCCAAACAGGGCGCTCTCATACAGCTCCATTGCATGTCTGCACGCGCACCCTGAACTACGGAAGCCGCGGCAGACCAAGCCAGACGCTTGTGCCCTTTCAGCAGGACACCGAATTCAAAGCTTTAAAACAGCAGCCAATCACTTTTGTGATTGTCCACAGCTCGGTCACTCACAGCAGAATATATACAGCGGAACTTCTTCTTCTACGCTTGCAATTTAGAAAAGTAGTCGCTGAAAGCGCGCAAGCGTCTGGCTTGGTCTGCCGCGGCTTCCGTAGTTCAGGGTGCGCGTGCAGACATGCAATGGAGCTGTATGAGAGTGCCCTGTTTGGGCTCTTAAAATGTACTAAATGACCTCGTTAAGAATTAATTATGGACGTTACGCACTCAGGACACTTGGATTACAGCGGACGAGCAGTATGAAGGAAAATGGGAACGTTTTGTGGATTTTATGGACCATTTTTTCTGTCGGGCTCTGTCGGTCCCTGTTTGTTGACAACGAAAATCCCCAAACATCTCCAACTGCATTTGAAACGTCAAAAAAGTGCTCCAGAGTGTTTCTCAGCATGAGGGTGAGTAGAGAATGAGGCCAAATCATTTTTTGGGTGGAGTGTTCCTTTAATGGCCCAGCTATAAATGAAAGCTCTGTCTCCTGTTCTACTTTTAATAGCCGAGGAACCTCCAGCAGGCCAGCACTGTGAGAACAAAGTGTTCTGCTGGGTAATATGGGACTAACAGCTCTTTAAGATATAGTGGAGCCTGGTTGTGAAGAGCTTTATAGGTTCAGAGAAGGATTTTAAATTCCATTCTAGATTTAACAGAAAGCCAGTGAAGAGAAGCTGATACTGGGCTGATGTGATCTCTCCTGCAGGTTGTTGTCAGAACTCTTGCGGCAGCATTTTTGAATTGAATTGAATTGAAAGTCCTTTATTTGTCCCACAGAGGGAATTGAACCAGTTGGAGGCTTATAAGGCAGTTGTTGGAGTATACGTCGTCACTCCCACGTCTCTTCTGCTGTCTATACTTTAGAAATAAAACTCAGGTAAAATAATTCATAGTCACATCAGAGAAAAGCATCTTGTGGTTGCAGTAACTAAAACTATATTTGTGAATTCCTCGTTAAAGCATGGCGACTGTGAATAACTCTCTCACTCTTGTCCTGTTTGCAGTTCCCCCCATGAACGTGACCATCGTAGAAACGTCAGACGACACGCTTGAATGTGTTTCTGAGGGAAACCCAGAACCTAGCGTCAGGTGGACCAGGTACAGCTATCTGAATATCAATCCACACACACACACACACACACACACACACACACACACACACACACACACACACACACACACACACACACACACACACACACACACAGTCTTGTATTTCTATCCTTGTGGGGACCGTCCATTGACTCCCATTCATGTCTAGCCCCTAACCCTGACCCTTACCCTAACCCTAACCCACACCACAACAAAGCCTAACCCGAAAAAAATGTTTTTGCACTTTTACTTTTTTCAGTAACAACAACATGGTCAAGAAAACACTGTTTCTCCTACTTAGGACTGGAAAAAGGTCCCCACAAGGCACGTCGTTCCATGTTTTGCTATCCTTGTGGGGACATTTGGCCCCGACAAGGATAGAAATACGAGAACACACACACACACACACACACACACACACACACACACAAACTGATGATCAAACTATGTTGTGAACTATTGACTCCGGAACTCAGTGTGAAATGGCGTATCATCTTTTTGAATATATAAATACACACATGATGGGAACCTGGATTCCTTAATGCAGCATGAATATGCTTTTTCTGCAGTCATAAAACTGATGTTTATAAATATCAATAAAGCAGGAGAAGTGAGCAGTCCGCTACATCTACAAGTTGTTCCTCTCAGTTTTGACTCTAACCCTCAGAGGAACTCCACACGGCCACTACCCAGTTTGAGTTCTCCATATTTTCTGCGTTGGGTCTTTTTTCCTTTTCTGCTTTGCAAACTAATTGACTAAATGGTTGTATTTCGTTACCCGTCATAAACGTTGCCAGGTGAAACTCCCGATTCTGCATCAAAAAAGGAGGAACAAAATTATGGAGAGTTCTGACACAACTCAGAAAAAAAAAATATATCTTTGAAAATTTACAAGTGAAACAAGAAAGTCATCAAAATATTTAAAGGTGCTGTAGGCAGGATTCCGCATCTCCGCCATCAGCAAGATGGCGATTTGACCCATCTAAGATGGTCATTTGAAACCCAGCACAGCCAATCCGGTCCTGTCTTCTCTGACATCACGCCCTTACACAAGTTAAGCCCCTCCCACAAGAACGTGCGACGAACGCCCCTCGACCAATCACGGTTAGAGCCTCATGGACTCTTCTGATTGGTCAAAGATACCTGGAGCTGTCGAGATTCCTTTTCAGCTCAGAACAGAGACAGATGGAAACGCTGCGCCCTCGCGGTAGTGCAATTATGCTACACTCCTAAAGGATTATCAATGGATACAGTCTGTAGAAAAGCCTTTCTGTTGGAGAGAGATGTTATTTTGACCACTTGTGTTTAGGGGTGTGCCATCTAAGGCACCTCACGATTCGATTCGATTACGATTCAGGGTGCTACGATTCGATTATTCAACGATTATCACGATATTAATGATAAAAACGATTATCATGATTTTTTTGTGCATTTTTTTCCCCCTCACTTAGTGCCCACTTCATACTTTGAAACAATGTACAGCTGTTTCTCGGTATACATAAATCTTTTTTTTTTTTTTCCCCTTGTCCTGTTCGGCAGCTGGGGCGTGCAATATTGTATGATTGTAGCCTTTTACTATCCAAACAGATTTTAATGTTAGCTGTACATTGTTTCATGCTTTGAAACAATGTACAGCTGTTTCTCGGTATACATAAATCAAAGTAATCAAACAAATTCAAATCCAAAAAAAGTATTTTTTATTGATGTCAAGTGGTCCATCAGCAACCATGGCATAAACTTTGTGCCTGTAGCTGTGGCCTAAAGAGCCAATACAACAAAAGGCTGCCCCTGTTGACAAAAGATCAACAGTTACCTCCCTTAAGTGCAAACAATAGCAGATATGTCATATATGCAGATATATGTTCAATTTGAATTTACTACTTGGCGTGCAGCATATCTAGACACCTACATCTAGATATCTATGTCTATATGTCTAGGCGGTGGTGGGACGTCAGCAGGAGCTACGGGAGCTGCAGTGTTGTTGTGTGCGTGTTTTTTCGACTGCCGATGCTCACGCATGTTTCTGATCCCTGCTCTTGGAATAAACATCGTCATGCTGCCAAACGCCTCTGGACTTCTTTCAGGCATATTACAGAAATAAATGTTTTGGTTGTGTTGTTTACCTCTGAACTGAAAGCTTTGTTTACGGCGCCGCGCCATGCGCAGTACGGCTCATTGTTTCCGGGGCTACATGAGGCTACACGGTGCTTTTTGTTCCAGTGTAGCGTAAAATGGACGAATATCTATTGGATGAAGATGTTGTGGACGAGAACTTTGAATGATTTTCTCCTTAGCAAAAGCAGCGTTGGCATTTAGCACTAGCTTTTAATCCAGAAGAATGAATCTCACACTCTGTTACTGTAGCTAAAGAGCTAGCTGTCGCCATATTAACCGGTCCGTCACTACAGATGTCCGGGTGGTGCGCAGGAACAATACTTTGGTTCCGCAAGTGGCGTCCGTGCTCCTGGCGTGTAGTTATTATGAAAAATAATCGATTTTAAATATTTATGAATCGTAATCGAATCATTATGTGTCGGATCACGATTAATCTAATAATCGATGTATCAGCACACCTCTACTTGTGTTAATGTGTCTGTCCCCAGGTACCGGACAGTGAGGGAGGAAGGAACACTTCCAGCACATCAAATGGTTGGGGTGGCAGCTGGAACGGCCACACACCGTCCCCTTGCAGCTAACGGGGGAGAATCCCCGCTGCAGCGTTGCCACAGGATCAGCCGGTTGCTGCCCTTCAATGCCTGAATGTTAGAGGTGATTGTCCAGTAGGGGAAGAGCTGACCCCAAGACACGCCTGAAAGACCGCCTCCTCATTTACACACTGAGGCAGAAACGCTGACAGACATGTGAAAAAACTAGAGACATGAATAAATACGAGCGGAAGAACAATAGAGGGAGAAAATCCAAATTGGAAATAATGAAGACATAAATGTGACGGTGAATAAAAAAGTGTCAAAAAAAAAACAATCTCAGATGAAAATGAAATACAGGCACATTTGGAGGAAATAAAATGTGAAAGTCAAATCATGCAAATACAGGCATGAAAATTTATCAGGAAATTATTGAGAAAATTAAATACAGAATAATGATAAAATAATTGTCAAATTAATAAGTGATTCCGTGAAGTGAAAATGAAAATATATATATTTTAGTCACATTTTATAGGTTTTTACATGAAAAAAAAAATGTTGCTGGCATATAAATTGAATGATTAAAAAACTGCATTTGCCACAGTATGATTCAAGGTGGAGGGTTTTAAAGAGAACAGTAAAATGCCTAAAAAGCACTCAGGCTCAGCTAAATTCCAAAGCTGTGGACTTTAACCTTCACCACAGAAATGTAGTTTCTCCTGCTGTGGTTGATTTGGATGTGTTCAATATATCAAACAGAGATGCATTTTTCTCTTCTCTTAGTAGTGAAGCTATTATTTGCTGACGTTACTGTTGCTCATGCTGACTAGATCTGTTTGCACTGTTGTCATTTAATAATTAACTTGTAATCTTCTTTCTCTTGAACTTCTTGTTAAAATGTGAAGACGGTTACTTGATGCCAAAACTTCTCTGAGTGTTTCGACTGCACGATACTGGAACTTGTCCAGTGGGATGTCAGTTATCAATTATGGCCAAAATCACATAACAATGGAAAAGAAATAGCAGCTGAAATTAAATAAAGACTTAATGCATAAAGTAACTGAAAAGAGCATATCTTACTGAGAATTAAGAAGCTTTCTTTATCTAGCACTTTTTAACTGTTAATTGTTCAGTGTCACAACTCAGGTTAAACAAGAAGCACAAAAGCTCAGAACAGAGTTTTTAACCGTTTATTTAAATCAGTTCTTGAAGGCAGAGGTGTCCATGGGATAATTTAAAGAGAAGTTAGAACCAAAGCCCAAATCCAAAAGGGAATGTACAGGGTGAACACCAAGAAAATCGCGAGACCTCAATGAACAACTGGTAAAAATCACAGAAGTTTTTACCAGAACACACTCCATGAACACATTCCAAAGCCCCTCATTAACGTGTTTGTTATATAAATGGAGATTGTCTGAAAAAAGATATCCTGGTTTGAGCCTTCATTTTTATACTATGGGGCTGTGAACTTCAGACATCTGGTCACCTTAGTCTGTGACGAGACAATTTAGAATTGTTTCTCCTCAGTTTCAGGGATTCTTTCATCTTGAAATGTGTTTCCTGAACAAAGGCTTTGTCGACTTTAGATGATTTCAAATATGCCAGAATTTTCCTTTTCTTGATCACATTAAAAACTGTCCACTTTTAACACTGACAGAACCATGTGGACCATGTTTTATTGTGCTTTTATTGAATCAGTTTTTCTCTTTCTGTCTTGTTTCATGGTTTGGAAAAGTGTCTTTAAAAAACAAAAACTGTTTGATCCAAGTGGTGAAATGGTCCAGTAAGCTGATGGAGAGTCTCAGCTTCATCAAGAAGTCCTTTACACAAACTGCTGCAGTGAGAGACGACTCCCATCCTCTGAATGGAGGGTTTCAGCTGCTCCCATCAGGTCGGAGGTTCATGGTACCTGCCTGGGAAACCAAATGCTGTAAAAACAGTTTTGTACCAGCTGCTATCCGTGCTGTTAACAAATGTGAGAAACTGCAACAGAAATAAAATATTTATGTATTCTTTGGACTGTTTCTTTCATCTTGTTTTATGAATGGCACATGAATGGTTTTGACTTATTTTTAGGCCTGTTTTTGTGAAGATTTTTTAACTTATCCAGCTTTTTACCTTTACCTTACCTTTACCATGTATTTGAAATGTATATTTTCAATTCTTGTCATAATTTCCTTGTTTTAATTTGTGGATTATTGAAAATTGATTTTAAAATAGATTACATTTTAAAAGTATTGGTTGATTAAAGAATGTATTGTTCATTATGTGAAGTTAAATTGATTTGATTCAGAGGATAGGTCTTGTGTCTGAGTTCAGAGGTCACATGTGGTGAACACCAACATAGTTAAAGAGTGAGAGCATACGGCCACAAAACACTAACATTCTGCATGGTCCAGTAGGCGCACACGGTGACTTTCATTTCATACATTTATATTGTGTTGAATGTGTTCATAATGTTGAATAAGTGACCCCGGAATGGACAATTGAATGTTTCCTGTTGATACCTCATGTGTTGGGACCTGTCTAAATGCTGGACATTCTCTGCTGGATGTTTTTTGAGAGACTTTAAGAACAAAAGAGTTGTTTTACAAACGTTTTTATTATTTGATTCTCATTGTATCATATAACTGACCTACTGAAGCTTGGGGAAATGCCAGCAAACATCAAATCAGTATTAGTTTTGCAAAAAAAAAAAAAGAGTTAAAAAAAACTGGGTAACACTTTACTTTGAGCACCCGGTACAACACATTATAAGTAGTTATAAACACTCCTACATGATCACAATGCTTTATAACTCACTATACAGCACTATACAGCAGAGGATTAGAGTTAGGATTAGGGTTTAGGGTTTGGTCCTGGCATTGTGATCATCTGTGAATGTTTATAACTACAGCTACACGTGTTAGAATGGCATTATAATACTTTATAAATGTACTTATAATGTGTTATACAGGGGGGCTTCAAATAAAGTGTTACCAAAAACTGCAGAGATCCAACAAACCAATTATTCAGTCAACTGAAATGATTGGAATTTTCATGACAGAGTCGATGTGTGCAGCAAAAAGATTTTCAAAAAGGCAAAGAGTTGAAGCTGACTTGAGTAATCCAAGTAATCTTCAACTGTAGTATATTCAAATTGGACATAAGGAGTTAATAGTTAGTTCTTCTGGACTCATGAAGGAGTCACTGCACAGATCATGGTGGTGTCCTGTCATTCAGTTGTTTCATTTGGTAAATGGGACTTTATTTTGTCAGTTGTTCATCAGTTCGACAGTCGTTGCTGTCTTTGCAGTTTAAAAGCTTTCATTTGAATTTTAATGGTGTTTACTGAACGTTTTTAAAACAAGAATTCTGACTTGAATATTCTGTTTTATTTCAGTAAGTAATTCTTTTTTTCTAGATTCCAGATTTTTCTAGTAGCACCCAAACAGCCAGCAGCCACCCGGTGTGCTCGTCCATATGAGACTATTGTTCATACGAAAGTCTACATAAATTTAAAATTTCAAGATGGAATTGTATAAAAGTATAAATGCAAACACTGCTTTGGATAAAATAACTGTGTTTTAATTCACTGGCCTGAAACTGATTTTAGTCACAGTTTAGAATTCTTCGTTTTATCATTTATCCAGGAAATGAAACTCTAAAATCATAACGAAATCACAAAATGGATCATTATGGTTCATAATAGATGTGTTTAACAGGCACCATGCAGTTGTGTTTCGGGTCTCTGAATGACTGTCAGCTGTCCTGCTTCAAGTTGCGGAACTTTGGATTGAAACAGTTTAAAGTGAGAGTTCCTGTATATTCAGATCTGACTTTAATAACATGTCTCAAAACATTCAGAACATTTGATTGATTTGTCTCACAAAAAAAACTTTATTTGATTTAAAAGGAGAACAGTCTATTTAATTAATCAATTCTTTGGTTCTTGGGCAAGGTCTCATTCTCAATAAAACTCCATTTTAGAATAGAAAACGTGCAAAAATTAAGATCACCAGTGGGGGGCAGTGTCATATAAGGTAGAGTTATTGAATTGAATTGCAAGTCTTTTATTTATCCCACAGTGGACAATTGAAGCACAGAGAAAAGAAATACAAATACAGTAGAAATGTGAAATGTCAAAAAATTCCAAACCCAAGATATATAGAAAAATTAAAGATAATTTAAATATAAATTTAAGATAGATATAATTAACTAACGGATATAACTAACAGACATAACTAAATATAATTTAAATATACATTTAAGACAGACACATATGCATATTATAATAATAATAATAACAGATGTAAATTTAAACAGAATTTAAATCTACATTTCAGGAAGACACATATGTACAATATCACTGAAAAATGTGAGAAACACAAAAAGATATAAATACAGGAGTTTCACAGAGCTGAATGGATGATGGATGGTTGCACTTGATAAATTAAGGTGAAGATTGTCTTGACACTGAGTGTGTGGTGTGTGTTTGGTTTAACTGGAGCAGAGCTGATTGTAGAGTCTGATGGCAGCAGGGAGGATGGACCTGCAGTAACGCTCCTTCACACACCTTTTTCTGCAAGCCAACAGCTTTTGATCCAAATTTTCTTTTCTTTCTTTTCATTCTTTCAAACACACAGAAGTGAAATAACTTATATACCCATACCATAGTTTCATTTTATCTAACTGATTAAGTTATAAGTTCAAACGTTTCTGTAAATCCTCACCACCTTCTAAAGTGTTTGTGTCCTCTATAAATAACGAAAAATGGACACGTTTAGATTCTTTGAATATGTTGTATTCTAAACAGGTTAGGTCCCAGCACTGGCCCCTGGGGAACGCCTCACACAACATCCAGTTAGTGACAGTCTCTCATTTTCACAACCTTCACACGGGTGTCAGATTGGCCCCGGGATCCAAGTTCCGCTGTGGAATATGAGGAATATCTTCCTGATCATTTTCAACTGTCTGTGAAAAATGCAACGAGCATCCCCCGGAGACATGCAGAACCTGTTTCTGTCTTTACAAATAGCAAGCAGCAGCTTGGGCAAATAAAACCCAGAACAAAAGAACAGACTAACTGAAAGACATTATTTTCCACAGTTAATTCTTTTTAACTGATGAAACATGGATACACTTTCAAATACTGCCACCAGAAATAATTTATTCAAATTTTTATTTTTTTTTTACAGAAAACATTGAAAATTACTGATGACAATATTCATCCAACATATTTTATTTCTGTCAGTATTCCTATGCATATGGAAACATGTGAGAAAAGCAGCGTCCTGCATGTAACATGGAAGATTTAAGGAGTATATTGTTTTTTATTAAAACAAAAAACAAACCAAAACACCAACCACACCCCATTGATAACAAATATCTGTTCACTTATAGCAAAATATATACATACACCTGTAGCAAGCCATAAACATCAGAGTGGGGGGAGGTTCTTATTCCAAATGTCGGTCCATTTACAATCTCACACCGGCACCGTTTGTGAAACTCATAGTGAAAGGTATTCCTCTTCAGGGAGCTCATAATGCAGGACTGTCTTTGGATAAATCTCCAGCTGCCTCAGAAACATGAGAAGGGAAACAGGAACAAAAGACGAGATCAAAAGCCTGAGCCACACCTCGACTGTTATCTACATGGGGAACCCAACGCTGTGCCACAGGTTTCACCACAGAGCTCAGCTTCACTTATATTTGCCTTTTCAACTGATCATCACAAAAGCTAGCTATAAGGTAGTACAAGGTGTGAGTGTGGAAAAGATCCTCTCAGTTTGAAGCCCTTTAAGTTCTTGACAAGCTTTTACCCTGGGAGGAAAAAAACCATCAAACTCAGTCAACACAAACATAACCTTGAGGAGAAACGTTTGGCTACAAGGACAAGACTCACTTGGAACTTGAAGCAAACACAGCAGAACTGGCCAAACTCACTTTTTCTTCTTAAGCAGTCGTATCACACATGCAAGGGTAAAAATATTTTACAGAAGGTTAAATAACAACTGTGAAACATAGTAAATAAGACTTTTGTCAGAAAGGGACGTCATGATGCACCTTGTGTCTTGTTGCTGTTCTCCTGCCTGACGTGTTTCTCCTGTCTTCACTTGGTCACAGCGGTACGTTTTGGGCTTCTGTTGTGTGTCTTGCTTGTTCGTGTGTGTTTTGGTGTGTTAGCTTTCTGTGCTCTTTGTGCTCCTTGTGTTCTCTGTGTTCCTGTCCCTCCAGGCTTTCTTTGTGAGTTCTGTCTTTGCTTCCTGTTTAAGCATGACATCTTAGACTTTTCTGTGGTTTTGGTTTGACGGTTATGGTTTCATTGGCTGCTTGCTCCTCCTCCTCTTTCCCCACGACTTCAAATTAAAGATACTCCTCCAAGTTTCACTCCTCAGTTTCACTAGAGATAACTGACTCCCCACTACAGCCTGCTGGCTTGAACCTGGATCTCAGCTCTGATTATCTTTGTGCCAAACTGCTTATTATGACTGCAACGTGTAACCCATCTGTCTCCGCCCCTGGTGTTGTGGCGGTAAACTCGTCTGCGGTACAAACAACCTCAACGCAGAACTTCCTGGAGTGAAGGGACTGCACAGACACTACACACTTCGCTGTGTGTGCTGCAGTTTAGCTCAATCTGTAGAGTATAATAGAGTGTTTTAGTACCTCAGTAAAGATGACGTGATGCAGTCCTCACAGCCTGTGTACCCAGGGCGTTCTGTCCTTCAACTGAGATTATCAGGGAAAACCCAAACACACCTTATCTCACACCTGCTAATATTGCTTCAGCTTCAGCTCCGTATTTACTCAAAAGTCAAAGTCTCCCGTGCTAAGTGCGTAGGGCGGCGCCGATCTCCGAGTCGTAACCCCAGGCCACACAGCTACTGTGATTAGTAGTGGAAGCTACAGTGGGGGGGTTAGTCCTCTGGTAGCTCTGTGTGTTCGACTCCCTACCCCATTCTATATATGCCGAGCACCTGGCTAGAAGGCAGTAGGCACCGGAGTGATGGCATAGTGGTAGAGCATCCGCCTCACAACCGGGAGGTCACGGGTTTGCGCCCTGGCCGGGTCATACCAAAGACCTTAAAAATGGTACCTACTGCCTTCCGTATTTACTGCACCCTGTAAAAGCTGAACTGAAACAACTGCTGAACAGCCTCAGATTAGGTTGTATTCTGTGATATGTTTCTATTGTGGCAAAAGCATCAATTAAAACATGTTTTTGAACTTTTCACTTGCTCTCAGTCTGATTCTGTGAATTCTGTCTGCTGGAGGTTTCACCAGGAGTTTCCCCGACATATAAAGCACATAGAAAGTTGTGAAGAACCAGAGCAACAGTTTTAATCTCAAAGCACCTTGAGATTAAAACAAACCCTCAGAGCGAAACTCCTAACCCCCCCGAACACACTGAGAAAGCAACTTAGCAGTCAAGTTCTCTTGGAGAGAAAGCGAAAAATGTAAATGTTCGTTCCTCCTCTCAGCAATGCTGCATTGGCTACAGTGCCTGAAAAAGGCCTTGTCACTGAGCTGGAAAACACCGAGCTGCTTGTAACCATCTGTTATCATGAATGGTTCCTTTATTTCGGTGCACATGACTGACGTCTCGACTGACTTGTGATAGTTGTGTGTGACTGTGGCTGCAGGGACGTAATGCTGAGAACAGTAGGGCTTTATGTTATCTGGGAAGCAACCTGAACCCACTGAATATTCTGAATTCCCAGACAACGAGCCGCTGTTCTCTGAGTCTGTGTCTTACTTATTGTTACATTGACTTTTAGTGGATAACACTGAATCAAGCCTTTGCTATAAGGAACAAGCCAAAAACTGTGACATCCTCATGAGACCCGAATCCACATGACGACATCTGAAATGTATGCTGTTATCTTTTCTTTCTTTCTTTTCATTTTTTTTTTTTTACCTTCGGATGTCCAGTCAGATTACAATTGTAACATCTCAGCAACAGTCAGGTCAAACTAGCATCTCTCATAACAACATTCTTTAAGTGAACAATCCAATATTTGATGACTTCACAATGACCCGTTATTGAGAGAAAGGTTTGGCCTCCATAACTCACTTCCACTTCAGATGAACTGCTGCCAACTCCAGTACAAAGGAGCACGCTCCCTCGCCCAGGAGTGTGGGGAGGCCACGCCCCTTTAAGGCAGCAGGCCCACAAAGAGAATCTGTACGACTGCTGAAGGCCTGCCTGACCGAGGACGCCACTGTTCACATCCTACACTGATCTCTCTCTCTCCCACCTGAAGAGACAATGAAGCAGTGAGAATCACAGTTTTTGGACTTTCCCAGCACCTTTAGCACCATCCAGCCTCCTCGGACACAAATTGGTGGCACGGATTATAGGCAGACCTCAGTACTGACTGGGGGGCTGCAGGTCTGACCCCGTGGTCAGAAGCGCTGCAGGCTGCAGGGATTGGACTCCCTCTGATCCTGTTTACCCAGTACACATCAGACTTCAGAGGCAGCTCGGAGTGATGCAAAACATTCACAGACAGCACTGATATTATGGGCTGTGTGGGGAGTGGACAGAGGGAGGAGAACAGGGATCTGATCCAGGACTGTGTCACATGGCGCAACTCAACACTGCCAAGGCTGAAGATATGGAGGCGGACTGCAGAAGACTGAGGCGGCGGCCGGAGCCTGTCAGTATCAGAGGGGACTGTGTTGACACTGTACAGACAGAATTTCCTGGGAGTAAAGCACAGAGTCCTGAACTTCCTCAGAAGATTAGTGTCTTTCAGAGTCTGCTGCGGATGTTCTGTCAGTCTGTAATTGCGACCGCCTTCTTTTATGTGGCTTTGTGCTGGTGGAGGTGGTGGTGGTGGCATTAGAGGAAGGACAGCACACATGTGGACAGATGAGTGAAGAAGGCACAGAGCTGGATGGTCTGGACGGGCTCCTGTCAGCTGTGCACATTAACCCACCGCCTCCACTGCACAGCATCACCTCCAAAGGAGCAGCTTCAGGACAGGATGCTGTGGCTGCGTCTGTCCTGCTGCTCTGACAGGCTGAGGAGAGACTCTGCAAACTGCACCAAACCTGACATTAGTGGCCAAATATTATGACAATATGACGGCTCAAACATTCTTATTGGCACTTTATTACATTTTAATTATTGTCAGGTGTTTGGTTGTTGGTCATTCCTGCATTACTGGTTGTTACATGGTTTTATCAAAGTTGTTTCCATTCAAGACTGCCAGTGACAGCCGCAGTGAGACCTCAGTGTATGTTCCGCTGTCAGAAAGAAAAGCCACCATTTCCTGTTTGAAGAGTACGTCTGGTGTGTGGGGGGCTCTGACAAATTTAGGTTAAGTCGTCTTATCTGCGTGTTCACTTTCTGCTCTGAAGATTCACAGATACGCTTCTTGCCTTCCTTTTGGATTAACGTCACAGGTGAGGTTCAGCAGTGAAGGAGCTAAAATAAGGCTGATGTGCTCATTATATTCAAAGCTCGACAGGACATCGGAAAGTGTGTGACGCATGTGTTTGCCTAGTTTATATTTGTTGCTTGTATTCGTTGCTTTGAATTTACTTTGCTTTATAACGTGAGACCCTCGTTCGGTGCTGTCGTCCCGCGACTGTATATCCCGTGTTTGCCGCATTTGATAATTTGCAATGAAATACTTTGATTTCAAGGTGAAATGGAGGAAGTTTTGAAATATTTGAGCATCAACTGGACCTTGATATTCTGCCTACTCAACATGTTCTCATCAGCAGGTAAAGCTATTTGTTAATCACACTTATACAGGAAACAAGGCACAACTTTGAGGCTTGTTTTTTTTAAATGAGGCTTCGATGAGTAATTTCTTTTTTTTAATTGTATGCATAAAATTAACAAAAGCTTTCCGCTTCTTTCTTTTTCCACTTTTTACTCCAAGCTCAACTAAGCATGGTGATTAAGCTATTCTTTTTTATCTGTGCTGCTGTGTGACGGTGACAATGTGGAAAAAACTCTTTATTTAAATGTTTCCTTCTTTCACAGAGGGAAGCCAGATCTCAAAGACGGTTGGCAGCCCAGTGAGCCTGCACTGCAACGCCTCCACCAGTAAATTCATTCAGCTGACATGGAATATGAATGGAGTTTACCTGTTCAGTTACAGCTCCGGCGGAGAGCTTCACTACAGTCCAGAAGCCGCAGCGCTAAACTTGAATGTTTCTACATCAGCGTCTCGGCTGTATGCGCTCCTGATCGACAAGGCCCAGAAGCATCACACTGGAAACTACAGCTGCGAGTCGACTACAGTGGCAGGAATCTTCAGCCAAAACTGGGAGCTCATTGTAACCGGTATGCTATCAACGGGCTGTACTTTGAGGTTGGATTAGCAGTTTTTAACTTGCAGGTCAGGCTTTTCAAAAGCTGCACTGCAGAGCTTCAGTGTGGGCGCCGCGGCAGGACAAAGAAACAGGTCATGTGTCAAGAGGACGGTAAAGGTCATAATTATTTACACAGTTGAAATAAAATTCAGACTTAAGCTAATGCAAAGCAAAAGGAAGAGGAATTATAATTTCATAGAAATATGTGATTCCAGTGTATTGTAATGTGAAACATTCAGAAAAAGTTTACTCCACAACAAAAGGTGAATACAGCTGCACACACGTGCACGCCTCGTTTAGGACGATGGTGGCAACTGAAACTCTATCTATATTGTACCAGTATGAAAAACTAACTTATCTAGAACCGGCACACACACACACACACACACACACACACACACACACACACACACACACACACACACACACACACACACACACACACACGCAAATCTTGCAACAAACCTTGGAGTCACAGGAACCAGCAGACCGAGGACTAATGAGCTTCCTGTATGAAGCCATCAAACACTCTCATGGTCCAGTTACTCCCTCTTGACCTTTTGTTCTTCAGCTTCTTGCTGCACAGTTGTTGTCAATTCAGTGGGTTTGTGTTTCCACTGTGTCCCCATGCGTTGCAGTTTTTTTGCACTCTTGTATTTTTACTTGAACTTTGTGTATTTATTCCCCAGAGAGAGAAGAGAAAAAGCTCAACGTCCTTATGATTTCTGTGGGAACGACAGTCGTCTGTGTGTGTTTTCTGATCTTCATATTCACTTGGATTTTCCTGAGAACCGTCTGCAAGAAGGACAAAGAGTATGTCGCATTTATGCTTTTATTTGATTGAACATATGAGTCTGTATGAATGTAAGAGTGACTTTACAGCAGTGGGATGAAAATGAAATGTCTTTTTCTTTTTTTGACAGAATTACCATTAACCCCATACAAGAAATGGTGAGTAAATTAACCCTGATGTTCTCTGTGGAGAAGACACAAACTTTTACTCTGCAGTTGTTGTTTTGCAAAGAGACTAATAGGAATGTTTGTCTTGATGCCGAATATTTGAACTAAGCGATGTTTCTTTTTGTTTTTCAGCAGCAAACTGAGGACATTTATGAAAACTGCTTGAAAATTGAACAAAGAAACAAGAAACATTCCCGTGGTGACAAGCCTTAGTGAATCGAATATTTAAGAAAACCTGTTCTGAACGTCATACTTTTTTAGTTTATTTGTTTTTAATGTACTTTATGTGAAAGAGCGCACAATATTTGTTTTTTTTTCTCCTTCTCTCTCCGGCCACCGGAACACCTGCACATTCTTATTTAAGTTAAGTAAATTAATTTCAGGTAAAATCTCTGACTCTTAGTTCTGCATATCCACCTGCACCATTTACTTTTATTTCTATTTTAGTCCAGAAGCTGTAGCTCTTGTTATGACAGGTGTTTCATGTGGACAGAGGGAAGTGGTCGCCCGTGGGCAGGGCAGAAAAACTCACAGGAAGTACGCCACACTGGGTGGGCGGCGTGGGAGTCTCTTCTGAAGCCATCAGTGCTGAGAGACTAAATGATTTTACTTTTACAGCACGTTTCCACTGCATTAGTGGTTCAGCGTGTTGCTCCAGGGAACATCGACACAAGAGCAACTAGCAACCCTCCAGCCGAGCCACAGCCGCCCTGCATCATCATTTCAGCTCAAAGCTTTAATTTTCCTGCTCTCAGCTTGAACCGCAGCCTCACGAGTCAAAAGAGGGCAGAGCGACGCAAAGCAGAGCAGAGCTCTCAGTTTGTCAGTGAGTCAAACGTTTCCATGCATGAACCGTGACCTGGAACCAAATGGACGCCCTGGATATGAAAAGATTAGTTCCAAGCATCAGGGAGGGGCCGAAACCAAATCAACCAAATCACATCTTATTTACAGAGCACCTTTCACACACGGTGTGGCTCAAAGCGCTTGGCAGGTTGAAAACACAAAAAGGTTAATAAAACCACACCACCCCCTTTGCGCGCGCACACACACACACACACACACACACACACACACACACACACACACACACACACACACACACCTCCTGTCCACCCACGACCAACACACATCTGTCTCCTCTGGGAGGGGCCAGTGACGGCGGTCTGGACAGGATTTTCTGACTCATTTAATTTCCACTGTTACACCCTGTGGGATGAAAAACAAGATGGATGGATGGATGGATGGATGGATGGATGGATGGGGAAAAAAGAGAAAGACAGGACTCTGAGTGTCCACATGCTCAGTAAAGTGGCTGGTAATGAATTAAAGGAAGCTGCAGCGTAAATCAAACAACAGTCCCAAAAGTAAAGGTGTGATCAGAATAATCTATTGATAACATTTACTTTTTGATTCACAGTTTCACATTTTTTAGAGTTTATAAGGGAGAAGAGCTGCAATGGTTAGAAATGTTAGATGTTTTACATTTTATCTATTGTCCCACTTTTCATCATGAAATTGAAAATCTTCAATAATGTAGAATTATTAACTCACCATATGTTGTCTAGTAGGGACTACATTCTGTGTTGGACTTGCCTCCATCAATGAAGCACAAACATTTTTTTAATTGGAAAACATGTTCTGTGAAAATATAAATTAGTACAGCAAAAAACAAGATGAAGAGTTGTGCAGAAGCAGATGTTTGGTGTTCTCGGTGGTTATAAGTGTGAAACAAAAAGGATGTGGGGAGGTAAAAATAGCTCAGTACCCATGAAGCATTGCTTCCATCCTGCATCAAGCTACTTCAGAAGCCTCTGATAAAGCTTTGATAATGTCTGCTATTGCAATGTTCAGCTGCTCGAGCCTGGCACACCAGACTGTCTCTCCATGCTCAGGGATACATGTCTTTATATGTGTGTAACATAAATAAAGTCAGTCTGGCACGCCAGGCTGCAGCTGCTCAGCTGTGGTCCTGTACAGGCAGCAAATAAAGGATTTGCACTTTGCTGATGTGTCTCCAGCCGGGTCACCTGGACATTACCAGGATTATTTATTCAGATGACTTTTCACTTTTCTTACTTATTAAACTAAATATCCACACTTCCTGCTGGCTTGTTCTTTATATCAGAGGCTCAACCATTCTCCACACAAACACTAACAGTTTCCACTTCCTTTACATTCTCACTTGGCTGTCCAATTTAACACCACCACAAACACTGACCTGACAGTCTAATAGGTGAGCACTTAAATGCACCTTAAAAGTAATCACTGTTATCAATATTCTTGAGACACCTCCTAATTCATCATCAGTTTATCACAAAACATTTTTTCAAAGTGTTTTAGGTTAAAATGAGCTGATTCATTGTGTGTTTGGCCACAGCATGACTGGAAGAGGAACTAAATCACACAGTGGATGAAATCAGCCCTGAGAAGAGAGGAAACAGCGTAACAGAAGACATGTTGAACACTTAAACTACAGCCTATAAATCTTGGTTGTTCTGATGTTGACGACACTTTACCCTCAGTCCTGTTTCCATCCTGTCCCGTGAGTTTCTATGAGTCAGGTCAGGTGACAGACCTTCCCTCTGCCACATGGCTCCTCTATTTTTAAATAGTACAAAACAAACCTCCTGTAGGTATATACTGAATGTCAGAACTGCTATTTTTTTCCGTCAAATCAGGGTGATAGACATCTGGAATGTCGAACAGCTGTCGCCAGACTGTAGGAGTTTCAGTGCTCCTACAGACCCTGTTTATTAGAGGAGAGACGGCGTAGGAGTAAAACCACAGCAGAGTGCTGCAGGTCAGCTAAAGGGAGTGACGGAATTCAGCAGAAAAGTCTCTTTTCTTCCTGGAGAACATGATAAAAAAAAGAGTAATACTTTATTCATCCCACGGTAAAATCTTGCAGGGTTACTCTACATAGGGTAGAACACAGAATACATAAAATGGAAATTTAAAATATCAAAAATACAGAAGAACTGAATGTTAAATAACTACACAAAGTCAGTAACTACATAACAGAAAAAACAAAATAAAGGAGAATGTTATAGAAACTCCTCTTATGTTCGTGAAATGCTTGAAAGCGGGTTACTGACATAACATACATTTGATCTCAATCTCATTAAAATGGCAGCTGTCCTGACCGCACCAAAGATAAAATGACTGTTTATCTGAAATGATAAATGAAAATATGATATATCAGCAACGACACCACTGCCTGTGACCTTAAGCCACCCCGCCCCGCCCATCCCCACCCGCCCTCTCACTGTGGTGAAACACTGCTCTGCCTGCCACATGGGAGGTCGTCACACTCGATACTCGATACTCGTCTCTTCAGGGAGGACCGGGGAGGCGGAAAAGTGAAACTGAAGCATGAAAAAAAATCATGTACAGAAGGCTTCAACTGCTGAAAATAATTTTTTGTAGTGATCGTGTCTTCATGAATGGTCCATTTATCCACTTTTTAAGGACTAAATTGAACAAGATAAAAACAAAAAAAACAAAAAAAAAAACTAACAAACAGAATAATCTTTCACAATTTGAAAATATAATGTGGAATTTTTTTTAAACCTCAGTATCTCTCCAACATTTTCAGTGAGTAAAAGTTACTGCAATAAACCTGGTGGAGAAACTTCACTGAAATACTTTCATAAGATTTGTCTCAAACTGATCAGGGTTTCCCAAGAAGTGGAAATGACTGGATTGCAGAAAAAAAGTTGTTTTTTTCTTGGGGTGTTCCAGCACAGCGGTTCTCTGCTGGTCCCTGAATGACAAGCCGTGAATCAAAGTGATGGAAATGTCCAACTTTACAAATGATCAGATGATGAAGTGGAAAATCGCAGCACGCCAACACATAACAGAAGTTTCACGAGAAAACTCTTCTCTTTTATGCTCAATCAGCTGCCCTTTAATTTAAACCAAAACTCTTCACTTCAGTAACTTCGGTCTTCTTTTTGAACAGACTCAACAGTTTCATCCACAAACATGATTCAAGCATTAATGAAAAGGCTGACGTAATAGTCACAACATTTCATCAAAAGGAATTTTCAACATGCAAAATATATGAACTTAAATGTGAGTTTTTTTTATATGAAACGATCAGTCGTAACATGAAGCTGAGTTGATACTTTGGACAGTAAGAGAACATTTTATCCTCAAAGTTGAGGTCCAAAGAGCGAGAAAAATGGATGAGCTAGAGGAACTGAGTGAGGTTAACTGGGGACTGCTTGTCAGTGATAGGCAGCTTTGAATGTTTGCCTTCACATGCCAGTTAACCCGCTGGTAAATATTTACTGAGTAAACACAGTTTTCTGTCTCTGCTGACGGTGAAGGACCTGAAAAGGCCCAGGAACAGGGTCATGATCTGACTGATTTTTTTGTTGTTTTTTTTTACTCTGAGTGCTTTTCAGGCATTTTACTGCTCTCTTTAAAACCCTGAACTGAGAGCAACACTGTGGAACATGCAGTTTTTATACACTTTATTCTTCTTTTACTTTTTTTTTTTTTTTTTACCACATAATTACAGAGTGGCACTTGCACGGACTGGACTGCACTCAGTGCAAAACTTACAATTTTGTTGTTTCTAGAAATGACAGACCGTTCTGTTCTCAGTGCTTTATGATTAATTCTGTTACCGTTTGAAGTGAGGAGGCCGAGCTTGGCTCACAGTCAAGGACCTGATCCTGTTTTTATCAAATCATATCCAAACACCTGCAGGACTTACCAGCTGCACGTCGTCCTGACAATAATTCATTGTGGTGTTACTGCCTCGACCCCAGGCCCCAAATACTCTAAATCTTTTTGTGAAAGAAAAATATTATGATTTTTTTCAATATTTTTCACATCACATCAAAGTTAAAATATCTGTAAGTCAAATGCTTCACAATGACTGCAGAGATCACACACCAGAAGCAAAATTACAGTGTAATCAATATTTCACTTTTTTTTGTCTGATCGGTGGCATGTTCAAGCTTAGTGTATCATTCCTCCTGGTGATTATTTCCCAGACAACTTAATTCCACCAGTGTTTCTATTTTAAATATTAATGACTCTTTGTAAAAATCCCATCCTGAAGATCCAGCCTTCTCCACAGAGATGACTTCCCCACCAGTAAAGTGAAAAATTTAGAGACTTTCTGCTGTTTTAACAGCAATGACAGAAATGCACGACTACTAAAACAATGGTTTAACCAGATGTGACAGGATATCCTTTACTCCATCCTGTGGCTGAGGAAATTCACTCTGAAGCAACAGTCAAACATCTATTTATTGTAAATTTTTCAGAAAGATTCTGTGCTCATGAAGCTTTGCTCCTTTCATTTGCATTACATGCATTAAGTCTTTATCTAAGTTCAGCTGCGTTTCCTTTTCCATTGTTAAGCGATTTGGCCATAACTGATAAATGACATTCAACTGGACAAGTTCCAGTATAGCGCAGTGAGAAACACTTCAACTAATAGACTTTAAATTTTAACAAGAAATTCAAGAGAAAGAAGATTACAATTGAACAAGTGCAATTACAAAAAGCAAAAAAAAAAAAAAAATTATTAAATGAGAACAATGCAAACACATCTAATCAGAATGAGCAACAGCAAAGTCAGTAAATAAAAACTTTACTACAAAGAAAACTGAAAAAAATCTGCTTCTCTTTTTGATATATTGAACACATCCAAATCAACCACAGCAGGAGAAACAAAAGCTGCTTTTCAAATAAACATGTTTTCAGACAGGTAGACATTAGGGTGACCAGATCCCAATTGACCACATGTGGGACAGAGACTATATCTGAGTGGGACAGTGTGGGACACCAAGATGTCGTGGTTGTCGCGTTGTTTTAAAAAATGTACCGGTATTCTGCTCAAGTACCATATTTTACGCACTATAAGGCGCACGTAAAAGCCTGTAATTTTCTCAAAATCCAAAGAGCGCCTTATAATTGGATGCGCCTTTTTTGCGGGAATTACGGTAATCACCCTGCTCATATGCGCAAACAACCCCTGTTTGCTAAGCTGCTAAGCTAGCTAGTTTAAACAGAATGGAGCACGGCACGCGGCTGCACAGCCAGCCGACGTGGGGAGCGGGCGGCAGCATGCACGCTGTGACTCCGAGAACGGCCTCCCCCCGCCCGGCAGCCCCCGCGCCGGGACGCCGGGAGCGGCTGGCCGGCTGCGGCTGAGCTGTCGGTGGGGCACTGGACCAGTCGTGGCTGCGCTCTGAGCTGCACATCCATGAAGAGGAGCGATCCTCAGTCAAACTCGCTCTGATATGTCACTTTATTCACACATTTCAGCCGAGAATGTAAGCACCGAGACTGCCGATATGCATTTCTCTCATACTATTCTATACATCCTATCAGTGGTGGGCCGTCAGGGCCTGCAAAGCCTTCTCTGCTGGCATAAAAAGTATCTGAATTACAGACTGATGTAAATTATATTTTGTCCATAAATAATTAATAAATGATTCCAAACGGTATGTTCCAGTTCCTTTCATAGTTTTCCCGTGGTTGCGCTGCTTCCAGACATGTTTTTTTCATATTAAATCATTTAAACAATCAGATTTCAGGCATCATCTGTTGCTAGGGTCAAAGAAATCTGCCCGAGGCATTCACAGTCTGTTCCTGATGGCGCAGTAAAGTAAAGTGAAGCGTCAAACAGACAGTTGCTTCAGCCAATCAGATTTCGAGTTGGCGACTCAGCGCCTTCTCGCTAGCGTACACTAACAACAGCAGATCCAGGCCTTCTGATTTACATTCACCAAGAGATACAGTAGGTGGCGGTATGCACCTAAGTTGTTGGTCGCCACCCGCAATTATTCCAAAGAAGAAGAAGAAGACCTGAAGAGAAATAAAACTTAGGCCAGAAATACCACAGGGCAAGCTGGACTTTCAGCACGAGGCTGAAGTTGGCTTCCGATTCGTCACTTAAGGGAAAAGTTAAGGGGAAATGAAAAGAACGTGCGGTGTGACAGTTTATCCACTGAATACCTTTTTTTTTTTTCGACACTTCTTGATGTGTAAACATTTTAGACATTTGAGTAAGACATTAACTATGCCTGACAAGAGATACTGTATTTCTGAAATTTGTATTTTATTTGTGAAAACGTTTAAGGGGATAATTCACCGCTTTTGCTGCATAAACACTCCTGATTACACCAGGTCCAGATTGAAAACCAATGCACCTAGACTCTTCAAATCTGGACTGAATTATTCTACACAGACGGTAGATTCATAAAAACACAGTCTCTGATTTGTGAAACTTTTATTCTATTTGTGAAAATGCAATAAAGGCACATATCACTGTTTTTTTCAGCATATAGACCACATTACACCAGGCCTAGGTGGAGAACCACAGCTCTTAGACTCTTCAAATCTGGACTGAATTATTCTACACAGACTGTAGATTCATAAAAACATAGTCTCTGATTTGTGAAACTTTTATTCTATTTGTGAAAATGCGATAAAGGCACTTTTCGCTGTTTTTTTCTTATCAAGACCACATTACACCAGGTCTAGGTCGAGGACCACGACAATTAGACTCATCAAATCTGGACTGAATTATTCTACAGAAACTGCAGATTCATAAAAACACAGTCTCTGATTTGTGAAACTTTTATTCTATTTGTGAAAATGCAATAAAGGCACATATCACTGTTTCTTTCTCATCCAGACCACATTACACCAGGTCAAGGTTGAGAACCACTGCACCTAGACTCTTTAAATCAGGACTGAATTATTCTACAGAGACTACAGTTTCATAAAAACATAGTCTCTGATTTGTGAAACTTTTATTCTATTTGTGAAAATGTGACAAAGGCACTTTTTGCAGTTTTTTCAGCATATAGACCACATTACACCAGGTCGAGGTCGAGAAACACTGCTTTAGACTCTTCAAATCTGGACTGAATTATTCTACACAGACTGTAGATTCATAAAAACGTTGTCTCTGATTTGTGAAACTTTTATTCTATTTGTGAAAATGCGATAAAGGCACTTTTCGCTGTTTTTTTCTTATCAAGACCACATTACACCAGGTCTAGGTCGAGGACCACGACAATTAGACTCATCAAATCTGGACTGAATTATTCTACAGAAACTGCAGATTCATAAAAACACAGTCTCTGATTTGTGAAACTTTTATTCTATTTGTGAAAATGCAATAAAGGCACATATCACTGTTTCTTTCTCATCCAGACCACATTACACCAGGTCAAGGTTGAGAACCACTGCACCTAGACTCTTTAAATCAGGACTGAATTATTCTACAGAGACTACAGTTTCATAAAAACATAGTCTCTGATTTGTGAAACTTTTATTCTATTTGTGAAAATGTGACAAAGGCACTTTTTGCAGTTTTTTCAGCATATAGACCACATTACACCAGGTCGAGGTCGAGAAACACTGCTTTAGACTCTTCAAATCTGGACTGAATTATTCTACACAGACTGTAGATTCATAAAAACGTTGTCTCTGATTTGTGAAACTTTCATTCTGTTTGTGAAAATGCAATAAATGCATATTTCACTGTTTTTTTCTAATCAAGACCACTTTACACCAGGTCTAGGTCAAGAACCACTACACTTCGACTCTTCGAATCTGGACTGAATTATTTTATAGAGACTGTAGATTTATAAAAACACAGTCTCTGTTTTGTGAAATGTTTTTTCTATCTGTGAAAATACGGTAAAGGCTCTTTTTGCTTTTTTTTTTCTCTATTGTGTGTCAGGCTGCTACCCCTTTTTTCCTGATTCTGCCTTCCTGCAACATTTAAGGTTTTCCATTATCTTACTGTCTCTGCCTTACTGCCTTCTCTATTGTACTTCGTAAGTGCTTAGCCCACCTCCGGGCTTCGCTAGTGGCACTCCCCTTGGCGCAGCCAATCAACTGAGACAGTACAAGCTCGATGCACCAATCCCCACCGCCTGATGGCGCAGCATGCGCGGGCATGCACTTACTCGTAGAACTGGAGTTACGTCCAGTAACTAAGTGCTTAGCCCACCTACGGGCTTCGCTAGTGGCACACACCCAGGCGAAGGCCGTAGGTCAATGAATGTACCCCTAGCTGGCCTGCTGATGGGATCGGTATTGGTGTGTAAGACGGAAGTAAACAAACCGTATGTTCAGAACATCCGCAGAACTCCCGAAGAACGAGGAGGGCATCCATACGCCCAAGCGCCGCCCACAATGTGAACAAGCATCGCCACAGCGACACACACACATGACAGCTGGGGCAAGTCACAGCGGCAGGCGGGGAGCCCTTGGTCCGAGACCCACACACGGGAAGCGGCAGCCGGCGAGAGAATCCCATACGGCAAGCGGCAGAACTCCTGTTGCCGCTAAGCGCCGCCACTGCAACAACATCCACAGACCGTGGCAAAAACCAATCGGCAGGTGGGGAAAGTCCTGGTCCCCGGCCCCACTCGGGACGCGGCGGGCAGGCTAAAGGACCGAAACGGTTAAGCGACCGAACTCGTGTTCTTGCTGAACCCGACATGGTCACAGAGTCTGTACACATATCCAACAGATCTGAACGCACAAAAGTGGACGCAGAGGCCCAGGAGGCAGCCTGGCAGATGTCACCCACCGTGACACCTCTGTACAGGGCTGCAGAGGCAGCCACACGTGTGGAATGGGCACGAATCACTGCCGATGGTGAGAGATTCTGTTCCTCATAAGCAGCTGCAGTCGTGCCCCCCACCCAGTGGGCGAGACACTGAGAGGTCAGCGGGGCTCCACGCCCCTGGGCTCCAAACCTCACAAACAGCTGGTCTGTGGTGTGAAAGCCAGCTGTGCGCTGGACATAACACAGGGACCTAACCGGGCACAGCAACCGCAGCTGTGGGTCGTCCTCAGACGAGCCAGGCAGGGAGCTAAGCGTTCTGACCCGGATCACTCGCAACCGGAAGTCCAAAGTGATCACCTTGGGATGAAAGGCCGGGTTAGGCCAGAGATGCACAAGTCCCCCATCCTGGTTGAACAGTCTGCAGGATGGGCGGATCGACAAGGCGCAGAGATCCCTGACTCTCTTGGCGGATTTAGCGCTAACAAGATGGCGGCCTTGAAGGAGAGAAAGCAGTCCTCCGCCTGCTCCAAAGGCTCAAGGGGGCCCCTTGAGACCCTCCAGCACAATGTGGAGGTCCCACGGGGAGACCACATGCCTGGGGGGTGGCCGTAGCCACTTCACCAGCGGGTGACTGCATGCAGGGAAGCGGCTGAAGCCGCCGTAACCTGCTGTAATGGCCAATGCAAACACTGCAGTGTGGATGCAGCACGGCCGCTGACTAGCAGGGCCTGGAGGAACTCCATGGAATCCCAGGCACCGCCCACCACGTGGTGGTCTAGGGTGTCTCCCCATCCTGCAGGAGATGCATCCGTGAACACCTCGACGTGATGCGATACGCAGCCCAGGGGGACTCCTTGCATAGGAGAGCAGGATCCATCCCTGGTAGGGATTGAGACCTTTCTGCATCCGTCCCGCTTCCCCAAGCAGCAGAGGCATGCACACCGCCGTTGCAGCCTGTGCATGTGTAGAAGGCCCAACCGTACCACTGGGTGGGCCGCGGCCATTAAAAACCCAGGACGGTCCTGACAAAATGGACCCTGACCAGAGGTGTGGTCAATGCAGACCTCAGGGCCGAGAGGAGGGAGGCCGGCCTGTCCGCAGAGAGGCGGGCCATCATAGAGAGCATGTCCAGCTCCAAACCCAGGTAAGCCATGTGCTGTGCTGGGGTGAGCGCGCTCTTGTCCCAGTTCACCAAGAACCCCAGCAGCTCTCCAGGAAGTGTTTGACCATCAGCATGTGGTACCTCCTGGTGGCTATGTGAGTGTTTCGGACCTGCAGGTCCAGAATGGGTCTCATGCCCTCCGCTCTTCTTGGGAACCAAGAAATAGGGGGAATAAAAACCCGAGTGTGCCTCCTCTGCGCCCAGCTCCGTAACCGCGCCCCGGTGGAGGGGTGAGGACACTTCTGCTTCAAGAGCGGTCGCCCCCGCAGGGCATGCGAGCCGCGTACAAAGAACCCCATTGCAGAGAGGCGGGCGACAGGCGAACTGCAGGGCATAGCCTCTTCTCAGTGTCCTGGACAGCCAGGGAGAAAGCGATCCCAACATAGCACGTCACGTCCAGAGCGTGGGCAGCTGTACAACGGCCTGAGGAGACAGCCCATCCGTCCTCCCGGCCTCGGGGGACGGCGGGGACCCTGGCGAAAAGGGCTGTTGAGGAGGCGTCCCATGAAAGAGCGCGGGCGGCCGCTTTGGGGCCGCGGACCAGCGCTTTGTTGGGGGCAACCTGGTGGTGACAGCGTGATCCCAAGGCTTATCGGGCCGCTGAACCTCGGTAGTGATGCCGGGACCGGGACGCTCAACAGCGGGAGCCCAGGCAGGCAAAGCTCCACCGCTCTGAGGCTTCGCCGTGTCAATACAGGAGGAGGCCAGCGGAGAAACATTGCTGGGAGTGTAACAAATGAAGCCGGGACCGGGGTGCCCTATGGCGGGAACCCGGGCCGGCACAAGTCCACCTCCCTGCCACTCCGCTGTGCTAACACAGACAGGAGCCGGCGGAGAAACATCGCTGGAAGCGGTTTGAGTGATGCTGGGGCCGGGACTCTGCACGGCGGTAGCCCGCGGCGGCACGGCTCCGCCGTTCTGACGCCTCGCTGTGCTAACACGAACAGAAACCGGCGGAAAAACACAGCTGGGAGCGTTACGGGTGCTGCCAGGGCCGGGATAGCCCACAGTGGGGACCCAGGCCGGCACGGCTTTGCAGCTCTGACGCTTCATCGTACTCACACGAGCCGAAGCCGGCGGATAGTGCAGCCTGGAGCGTTTGCTCCATGCGCAGTCCGCTCACCGTTCTACGCAGCTATCACATAGCGGGCAAAGGGAGGGAAGAGCCCCGCCGAGCTTGATGTTCAGGCGGGGCTCCTCAGGCCGTTGTACAGCCGCTCACGCTCTGGACGTGGCGTGCTATGTTGGGATCACTTTCTCCCTGGTTGTCCAGCTCCAAACCCAGATACAAGCACGGGGAGGGGGAGGATAGCTGCTCTTGAGATATGTAGCTGTGGAGAGGGCGTCCCATGAAAGAGCTCGGGCAGCCGCTTCGGGGCCGCCGACCAGCGCTTTGTTGGGGACGAACCCGGCGGAGGCGGTGTGGTCCTGAAGTTTCTCGGGCCGCCGACCACGGTGATGCTACCGGGGCGGGGCGCTCATCAGCTGGGACCCGGCCGGTGTGGCTCCGCAGCTCTGACGCCTGGCTGTGCTTTACACAGGCGGGAGCCGGCAGAAAGTAGTTTGGAGCGTTGTGGGGCACCGTGCAGGACCTCGACGGTGCTCCATTTGCGCGTCACGCTCGGCGGGAGAGCCAGCGGCTAAGCTCGCTGCTGCGTCCCGCTACACGGCAGCAGCGCGGCGAGCGCGTGAAGGGAGAGCCGGTGATAGCGCCGTGCGTCCGGGCTGCTTCGCACGTGCCACGCTGGCCATTCTCTGCTATATCACGTAACGAGAGAAGGGAGGGAAAGAGCCCCGCCGAGCTTGGTATGCTCAGTCATACAAGCGCGGGAAGAGGGGAGGATAGCTGCTCCTTAGCGATGTAACACAACCCTCACCGTCCTCTTGGCGGTGAGCGGGGCATCCCAGACACGCTGCCCGTAGGCCTGGAACGGGGGCACTGCGGGACATTGCAACATGTCCTGGACTAAGTCTGTGACTGGGTTGCTAGCCTGAGAGCTAAGTCACGCTGCGCCGGCTTCCAGATTCAGTCCAGATTTGAAAAGTCTAAGTGTAGTGTTTCTCGAGCTCGACCTGGTGTAATGTGGTCTATATGCTGACAAAAACTGCAAAAAGTGCCTTTGTAGCATTTTCACAAATAGAATAAAAGTTTCACAAATCAGAGACTATGTTTTTATGAATCTGTAGTCTCTGTAGAATAATTCAGTCCAGATTTGAAGAGTCTAAGAGCAGTGGTTCTCAACCTTGACCTGGTGTAATGTGGTCTATATGCTGAAAAAAAACGTGAAATGTGCATTTATTGCATTTTCACAAATAGAATAAAAGTTTCACAAATCAGAGACTGTGTTTTTATGAAACTGTAGTCTGTGTAGGATAATTCAGTCCAGATTTGATGAGTCTAGGCGTAGTGGTTCTCGACCGAGACCTGGTGTAATGTGGTCTATACGCTGAAAAAACTGCAAAAAGTGCCTTTATTGCATTTTCACAAATAGAATAAAAGTTTCACAAATCAGAGACTATGTTTTTATGAATCTACAGTCTGTGTAGAATAATTCAGTCCAGATTTGAAGAGTCTAGGTGCAGTGGTTCTCAACCGAGACCTGGTGTAATGTGGTCTATATGCTGAAAAAAACCGTGAAATGTGCATTTATTGCATTTTCACAAATACAATAAAAGTTTCACAAATCAGAGACTATGTTATTATGAAACTGTAGTCTGTGTAGAATAATTCAGTCCAGATTTGAAGAGTCTAAGTGTAGTGGTTCACGACCTAGACCTGGTGTAAAATGGTCTTGATTAGAAAAAAAACAGTGAAATATGCATTTATTGCATTTTCACAAATAGAATGAAAGTTTCACAAATCAGAGACTATGTTATTATGAAACTGTAGTCTGTGTAAAATAATTCAGTCCTGATTTGAAGAGTCTGGGTGCAATGGTTCTCCACCTAGACCTGGTGTAATATGGTCTATATGCTGAAAGAAACAGTGAAATGTGCATTTATTGCATTTTCACAAATAGAATAAAAGTTTCACAAATGAGAGACTGTGTTTTTATGAATCTGCAGTTTCTGTAGAATAATTCAGTCCAGATTTGAAAAGTCTAAGTGCCGTGGTTCTCCACCTAGACCTGGTGTAATATGGTCTATATGCTGAAAGAAACAGTGAAATGTGCATTTATTGCATTTTCACAAATAGAATGAAAGTTTCACAAATGAGAGACTGTGTTTTTATGAATCTGCAGTTTCTGTAGAATAATTCAGTCCAGATTTGAAAAGTCTAAGTGCCGTGGTTCTCGACCTAGACCTGGTGTAATGTGGTCTATATGCTGAAAAAAACTGCAAAAAGTGCCTTTGTCGCCTTTTTACAAATAGAATAAAAGTTTCACAAATCAGAGACTATGTTTTTATGAAACTGTAGTCTGTGTAGAATAATTCAGTCCAGATTTGAAGAGTCTAGGTGCAGTGGTTTTCAATCTGGACCTCGTGTAATAAGGAGTGGTTATACAGCAAAAACGGTAAAATATCCCTTTAAACGTTTTCACAAATAAAAAACAAATTTCACAAATACAGTAGCTCTTGTCAGGCATAGTTAATGTCGTAACCAAATGTCTAAAATGTTTACACATCAAGAATTGTCGAAAAAAATAGGTAATCAGTGGATAAACTGTCACACCGCACGTTCTTTTCATTTCCCCTTAACTTTTCCCTGAAGTGACGAATCTTTCAGTCCTGGCTTTATGGAACTGAAACGCACGGATAATTTATAAGACAGAACAATTGAACTCTTTTAAGGAAGGAAATGAGGATGGATTTTGTTTACAAATAATCGGGATTTTGGTGAGTAAAATGTTCCTCTTTTCCTAAATAATATTGCTGTTTTATTAAGTTGTTAATGCTTATTGTATGTGCACAGATGTAGTAGGAGACTTGTGCACTTCAGCAAAGGCATTTATTCTGGCTGCACAAGTATCTATCTGCTGTGCAACAGCTCTTTATATGCATATCTGCAGAAAAGGAGTTTTTTTTACAGACATAAAATAGTTATTGAGAGGTGGATTGGTTCAGGCGGATCTGTTCTGAAGGCCCGAGTGTGAAATGCACGGTCTGCCACTGCATCCTATGCGCCTTAGAATGTGGTGCGCCCCATGTATGATTTTTTTTTTTTAATAAAAACCATTCATTGACTTTGCGCCTATTAATCCAGTGAGCCTTATAGTGCCGAAAATACGGTATATGATATTTCGTTTTAATGCAACTTTCCCAGGTTCATGTAAGATAACAACAAAACCTTCGCTCAACTCCAAACACCACATTAAAGTGTTTGTTCTGAACAATAATGAACCACATATTCAAGTACAAGATGTGGCTCCTGAAGAAGCTCCATTCACCTGCAGGCTCAACAAATCAAATCCAACAATCTGAATAAAAAAATGCTGCGAGGAGCTCACCTCACTCATGCAGTTCAGAACAGCAGACTAATTAGACCTCTACCAAATGCATTTTAAATGATGTATTAACCTGTTATTTACTGTGCATCGCCACATCTTATGCCATGCTCTTTATGTTAATTGTCATTTATTTCAGAGGAACACCTTGAAAACGAGATGGTGCATCTCAAGGGGCCACACCTCCAAAAATAAAATGTTAAATAAATAAATAAACATTGTGGTACTGAAGGCACAAAAAGATACAAAATACAAACACCACACTATTAAAGTGTTTGTCCTGATAGAACAATACTGAAACTCATATTCAAATAAGACGTACTGTAGCTCACTGCCAGTGTTGACCTGTATGAACGGAGGATTGTACGTCGTGTCAGACGCTTGTTAGTTCAGCTGCTGTCACTTTATCTGTGTTGGAGTTGTTTGGGTTTCAGCAGGAACATATTTATGGAATGGGAACTGCTCTTTTGAGCCACACGTTTTTTGTGAGTCTCAAACTGTTGGTGTCGTCTCACTTCATATTCACCTCCATGTAAAACGGAAAAATTGCTCGCGTCTGGCTGTATTGACAGGTCATCCCAGAGCCCACCCTGTCCCCTGAGGACGGCTCTCCCATGTCCCGACCACAGACACACAGCTGTTTGATCAGCGGCAGGTTATAGCCTCGGTGAGACTGCATTTCAAAAGAATCAGGTGCCACTGTCAATGCGGGACATGATCTCAATTTGCGGGATGCGTTAAAAATTGATTCAAAATGCGGGACTGTCCCGCACAAAGCGGGACATCTGGTCACCCTACGGTGATGTTAAAAGTTGGTTAGCTTAACCTTCATATTGCACATCTATTTGAATCATGTGCACAAATACCGACGATCGTGAATAAAAAGGCACAAAATTATTGATCTGATAACAATTAAACAGTGTTTCAATCAATTCAGGTCCTGTTGGACGAGGAGCCTGTGGTGAAGGTTAAGGTGCACGGCTTTGGAATTTAGCTGAGCCGGTCAGAAAGACTCAGAATTAAAGTACATATTAATGCTGGAGTGATTCATCAGCAGGTCTGAGATCAGAAAACCAGAACAACTTTGGAACACTTTCACACTATGACGGCTCAAACTGAAATATTCTGGACCAACTTTTAACTGAGAGGAACGTGCAATTACAAGCTTCTACTGTACAAAGCACCTAACATGTAAATAAAAGGGGGTCTGACACGTCGATGTAACTTGAAGCCTTCACGCTCTCAGACACAATCAGTTGTTGAAAAAACACACAGGAGACGTTGGACCGTTAAAGCCGTTGCTTTGTGTGGAGCTACTCATGCAGAGCTTCAAGTTATCAAAGCGAACATCTGCTGTACTTCCTGCTCTGTGGCCACAGCAAAGGAAGAGTTTGGCAAACACATAACGATAACCTTTTAAATTACTTTTAATAACCTCCATCAATAATTTGGTAAATTACCGTGAGACTTCAGTTGAAAGTTATTTTAGGGTCTAAATTATTCAAACAATAATCAAAACTGTTTAATGAAAAAAACAAAGGCTGTAATTTACTCTAATTGAAACATGTTTTATGGCTCCTATATGGCTACAATGTACTCAGTAATTAATAAATGATTAACAGGTCGAGAAAAGAACCAGTGCTGCATTATTGATATGAAGAGTTATGGTATGCATGACTCACTCTGACTTTCTTACTTTAACTGAATATTCCACAAACGTATATTGATAGAAAAGGATTAAGGTCACTAATAAAACAAGACAACCAGATACTGTATTACTTCAGGTGACCAATTACTTATCGTATTTTATGTTATTGTTTCAATAGGGAATAACTACCATTCAGCTGTTCGCTACACTAGAATTTAAAAGGTTGCCAAACTCTGCAATCAGATTTTAAAGGGATACTTCAACATTTTGGCAAATTGGCCCATTTAGCGCAATTCCTTAGTCATTTCGAACAACATACTTACTTTTTTTGTGAGGGCGAGCTGTTGTTTATCCAGAGGTGATTCGGGGAAGGTTTTCAGGACGGACACAATGGAGGTGAGTGGTATTTTTGTTCCCCCTCGTCAAACTCATCAAATACACAATCCAACAACCCCAAAACACTTTGGTGGACACGTTATAATCCGCACATTCACTACACTGTGAAATATTAATGCAAAATTACCAGATTGAGTTGTTTATGCAAAGATTGCTGAGACAGAACTACTTACTAAACATGGCGTCTGGGCGTAGTGATTTCAAAAGAAAAAGTAGTTCCCAGTATTTGCTTCAGTGTCGTAACGCTACAATATTATTTGTTGGTGTTCCACAGCGTAGTGAATGTGCGGATTATAACGTGTCCACCAAAGTGTTTTGGGGTTGTTGGATTGTGTATTTGATGAGTTTGATGAGGGGGAACAAAAATACCATCCACTTCCATTGTGCCTCTGAATAAACAATAGCTCGCCCTCACAAAAAAAGTGAGTATGCTGTTCGAACTGACTAAGGAATTGTGCTAAATGGGCCAATTTGCCAAAATGTTGAAGTATCGCTTTAATTTCACATCAATTAAAAGCCACAGAAACAACGACAGCAAGCTTCCAGTCAACCTGCTTTCAGCTTCTTGCATCAGGAAGCCGCAGACATCACTGAGGGACCTGGAAACAGACAAATGAAAGCTACACATGTAAAATGCAAAATAGCTCAAGCAATTCTATCAGCTGTACTGAAAGTGAAGCCATTAGGGCTGTCCCAAACGATTATTTTTCTCCCGATTAATCTATCAACTATCTTTACGATTAGTCGATTAGTCTAACGATTAATTTTTTCAGCTACTCCAGCGAATAGCGATTATTTTTTGGTTGACGATTATTAATTCACAAAAACACTTCTGAACAGTTATCCAAATAATTTGTTTATTAAAGCTCGTGTCCGGAGTTTTGAAAGAGAGAGGTTTTTTCCGCCCTCCCTCTGCTTTCATGAGCGACCAAGCCACGCCCCTTTAATCATGCACGCGAATTATCTGTAAAATGAGAGCCTCCGAGTCCTACAGCATCCTACATGTTGAGCTGTTTACGGTGGATGTTCAGCAGACCATGGATAGATCCGAGGTAAGCGGGGTGGCTGCTGCTTTGCTAACTCTCCTCTGCCTGGGCGAGCGGCCGTGCTCTCTGGCTGCGCGCACATGTTGACTGACAGCATGAGAAGGCGGAAGCTCGCATTCTATTGGCTGACGCTGACTGGCGCTTTTTCGGATAACATGGGGGTCTATGAGACGAAGGTGGGGCTCATAAATAAATTTTTATATTGCTTTATGCTAATATTATAGTAAAGTATCGAACCAGACTAACACATTTAAGCTCTGTTGAAAAATGATACATACGTTGGAAACGAACGGAAACTCCGGACACGAGCTTTAAAGTTAAAAAAAAAACAACTTGAAATTGAATGAACAGTCATATCTTTTAGGCAGGCATCATCAAGTGTGAACATGAACGAGGTATTTCTGTATGCATTACAGTGAAACAATGTGTGAGTGCATGTTCAGGAGCCCAAGTAAAAAATAAATAAATAAATCGCTCTTAAATAAACACAAAGTCCAAAGAAGTCAAATACTGAAGACATTGACTAACTCTTTTTAAGTGACTGTTGTTCAGTTTGCTTTAACCTGAAAAATAGACGGATAAAGCAGAATGCATACTGAAATATTACCACAATGATTTTGAAAAGGCACACATTATATATTAGTGCAGTCACGGACTATGGTGAGCAAGTGAGTGTTTCCTGTTGTTTTTTATGTTTGTTTGTTTTCTTAAAGCAGCGAGAGCAACACACCACCGTAAATAATATCTGCATGCTGTGCTGCGCCCGAGGTCTGCACAGAGACGGTGAGACCGAGAGCTGTCCGGAGCAGCAGCGGAGTAGATGTATAAATAGATGCCACGTCTTACTGTTTATGGGCACATAAAGCAGCGGAACCAGTGACGTTATCTATAAGCACCAACACAATTTGACTGGAGGGAAATAGCTCCGCTAACGTTAGCTACATAATGCATAAAGCTGAAACACAACACTGTGTAACTTTGACTGCAACCGCTGCTTCGAGAAATGAAACTTAACGATGCACGTTAACACGTCATATTAATTAGTTAGTTAGATGGACTTACGATCCTCCAGCTTTTTGCTTTCACTCATCCTCCGGCAGTACACCTGGGTGACGTCGCTTCAGGTGTTTGTTCATAACTGCTGTGGTACGTCAACTCGGCTTTGCAAAGGCTACAAACCACCAACTCGTTTGATTTTTCTTTGAAATATGTCCATACTTTGGACTTTTTTGGCCGCTTCGTCGTGGTGCCGCTCTCCTCTTCCCCGCTGGGAACCGGAGCCTCTGCCATTTCTGCTCGCACTTGTTTACATGTGACGGTGTGCACGTGTCGACGTGTTTACGTCATTCGACGGTATAGTGTGCGTGCCGACGTATTTACGTCATCGACGACGTCGACTACGTCGAATGATCGGGACAGCCCTAGAAGCCATGAAATACAGACTAACAGGTTAAACTTCACCATTTCATGTGAGCCAGAAGAATCCCTTCCTCTCCCAGTGCCTGGTACCTGGGGACAGACACATTAGGCACGTTGACATGGGCCACAAAATCCTCCTTATAATCAGATGTTAAGGTGAAGGTGGGATTGTAAATGTTTCATATAAACACCTGAGTGGATCCGCTTCACTCAGAGCAGATTATCTTTCGTATTTGATTGTACGAGGTCATCTATGCCAATCGTACGGCTCATATAAACAGCTGGTGATGAAGAGTAGATTGTATGGGTTTATTTGTTCTGCGTATGCGTTCCCTCGTATGCAGTGACAGTGACGAGCGCAGTAAACAGGAAGCAGGAATTAGGAAAGTCAAACACAAGCAGAAGACCTGGACGGTGGTTGAGAAAAAGTTTTGGATGGAGAGGCAAGATGGCTGCAAATCGCACAACAGCGAGTTGCTCAAAGAGCTTCGATCGGCAGAGCGGAGGGCCGGCAGGCGGAGCGGAGCCCCATGGGACAGAAGCCAGCCGGTCAGTGACAGCAGATTAAACCACACTGCCGGGGCGATGAGGACTGCCGACTGCAAAGCTAAAGATCAGAACCTGAGAATTCCACAAGAAACCTGACGCGCACGTTACGGATATGTCATCCATTGTGGAGGACACCATGTAATCTGCTTCAGCCAGGGCCCATTTATACGATGATTGAACGAGGATCACTTCAATGCCGTCCATGTACACAAACTCGTTTAATTAGACTGTTTTCAATCGGATTGTAAAAAACACCCATGAAAACTGGACCAATAACAAGTGGTCAAAATAACATCTCTCTCCAACAGAAAGGCTTTTCTACAGACTGTTTGTAGATCTCAAGACTAAAACACTCAAAAGGGAAAGAGCATTAAAACAACAGCGATTCAACAGCTCTGTAACGGCTCGCTGACCATCTGCGGAGTTCTGCAGCATGAATGGAGGCAGCCAATGGCGCGTTTAAGTCTCTTTATTCAAACACAAAACCCCAACACCTGGGGAGGCTTTTCAAAATCCAAAACACTAAAGAACAGCTGGAGGCCCTCTTTCGGTGACCTCCAGCTACCAAGTCCTGCGGCTTTTCCGACGTCGGCTGAGCGCCGCTCGCCCTTGCTGCCTTCCATTCCCCTCTCACTGTCTGCTGGAGCGGCTTTAAAACTTTGCCGGCCCTGGGAGAAGGAGGGCTGAGGGCCAGTCAGTAATCAGGCACAGGAGATCACAGTTATCCCTCACCACATCCCCGTCTGCAGCCACTGCAGCCATCCCTCCGTCCTGCACCCCAGCTGAGCCAAGCCCCTCCACCACAAGCTCCAAGAAAGATAAACATCTAAAAATCTGCTGCAATGCTCCTCATCAAAAGCTCCAGATGTAAAATGCAACATATCTCCAATAATTCCATCAGGAAAAAATTGTACTTAAAGGGCAACTCCGGTTTTTTGACACCTGGACCTTATTTATAGGTGTGTGCATGCTCATATACTCACTCAGACAAACATCGTGCAGCTCGGAGTCCTTCAGAAGTTATTTAGATCCAAACGATGTCGCCGCACTAGCGGGGGCCACGGCAATGGAGCGTTAGCGCGGGACATAATCTCTGCAAAGTCGCTCATTTCGGCTGTATTTTTCCTCCATCGGCGCTGGGTTGCCTTTCGGTCGGAAGGGGGGCCTCCGGCGGTGTCCCGCGGCCTGGCTCGGAGCGCGCATCCGCCGGGCGGCGGAGATCTGGATTCTCCCAGCGAGGAGAGCGCTCCGGCCGTCGCGCATCCAGCGGCCGGCGTGGAGCGTGTATCCGCCGGGGAGCAGAGATACGCTTCCTCCCGGCGAGGAGAGACGTCCAGCGGCCCAGCGGCCGCGTGTGAGCCGTGCGTCTTCGCCAGTGTCCGGAGCCTCCGTGGAGCAGCTGAGGGCCGTTTTCCAACTCGGCCCCTGGAAGTCAGACGCCGGGGCACCGTGACAGCCGAGGCCGACTCAAAGTGCCTCTCTGCTGGGGAGAGGAGCGCCGCAACGTTCCCATCCGAGCTAATTGTGGCTAAGTTAGCGAAAACTGTCAGCTCTTCAGCTGACCCACCTGAAGACGGTAGACGAGCTGACTTTATGATAACACTGGCGATGGATGAAGAAATACAGCCGAAATGAGCGACTTTGCAGAGATTATGTCCCGCGCTAACGCTCCATTGCTGTGGCACCCCCGCTAGTGCGGCTACATCGTTTGGATCTAAATAACTTCTGAAGGACTCCGAGCTGCACGATGTTTGTCTGAGTGAGTATATGAGCATGCACACACCTATAAATAAGGTCCAGGTGTCAAAAAACCGGAGTTGCCCTTTAAAGAGGGAGACATGAAAATACAGGAGAGCATAGCAAACCTAACCCTGTCTGGTGAGTTGGAATCAGTCGGAACCCTGAGGACCCCACTGTATCTGAAAAACAAGAATCACACAACAAAAGTTCCACGTCATATATCCATGTACATTCATACGTTTCATTCAGTAAATTGTGGGGTATTGGGCTGAGTACCTTGTAATGTATCCAGATTTATACAAGTACCACACTGCACCGATGACGTTCAGGAAAAACGAAAAACCAAATAAGATCCAAGGAGCAGGGTTGGATCCTGGAAGCAAAAAAACACCAAAAGAATAAAGAATGACTTCAAGCAAGCATCTGTCATTAAAGCAGGAAATACATTGTTTAACATTCTAAGTGTTTCAGTGTGCTTTTATATTTAGTTTTTGCTCTGGCTGTGACCTTTATTTTTAGATTACGCATAGAGTTGCCAACCGTTCCTTGAAAAACGGAATCGTTCCGTATTTGGATGTAAAAGTGTGCGTTCCGTAATGAGCTGAAAAGGAACGCACTTTGTTCCGTATTTTTGTGAGAGTCAAAACGTGAGCAATGGAACATGCGCTTTTTTTTGAAAACTTACGGTAAATTGTTCACCGGCTCTCTGACGTTCTGTGGCCAATGAGCTGACAGAAATGACTCGACAACACAGAATCAATAGGTGCGTTCACAATGGCAAAGCCAGAGGTAGACGGAGCTAGATGAAGCAGACGGCGCAGCCGTGGGGCGGAGTTATAAGTCTGCCTCCAAGTCGGACAACCCTATGTTCTCTATGTTGGTGTGTTTCTCATGACTCCACTGTGGGGGGTGTTTACAGGCCCGTCGTCCGGGGTGGCAATGACCCCCCCCCCCCCCCCCCCCCCCCCCCCCCCCCCCCCCGTGCCTCCTTGCCCCCCCCTGGCTGTCAGAGGGGTAATTTTGTTTTTCTTATTAAAAACAAAATAATTCATAATTTCTTTTGTGTGTCACATTGTGTTAAATCATATTCAGTTAACTGAAATGAATACAATTTAAAAAAAACAAAATAATTTGAAGTTACGTTTTGGCTTCTGTCATGTGAAGCGTGCCTGCTGCTGCAAGTGCTACCAGGCATCAAGGGGGGCAGACTGCCTCGCCCCCTCAGTCCAAAAAATTAATAAATAAAGTTTTCAGTCTATTTTGTGCTTAAAAAACAACAGCAAACTCCACTGGCTTGGTCAAATCAATATGAAGTGTTGTGCTATTCAAAATTCCAAAAAAAAAAAAAGTGGAGACTCCAGCTCTACTAAAGGTGAGGGCTGGTTATTTTATCATTTCTTTTATTACTATTTGTGCTTTTTAGCAGTGTGATTAATGATCATACGTTGTTGGACACAGTAGAACAGGCCTCTGATCTGTGGATTCTGTCTTTGTGTTGCTCCGTTACTTTTTCGACCCCCCCCCCCCCCCTTCTACACTGGACTGGAGCCGGGACTGGATGTTTATTTATGCAAATAAAGCGCGTTGTCATCAAACTGATGACGAGTGGGCTCGGGTCCAATCCCCTGCCTGTATGAAACAGACAGGTGGGCCAGGTAGCCGCGGTGAGTTGCTCTCCAGTAGCTCACGCGGCTACCTCTGTGACTGATCTCGTTTGGGTCTCGCGAGTTTTCGATGCCCTACGTAGGTCTTACGTATCAGTGACGCCGGGCCACATCTGGGCGGGGCGGCTCAAAAGTCTTAAAGGTCTGCCTCTGGCTTTCTCATGTCGAACGCACCTAATCTTATCTCATTAGTCAAAAAAAGACCGTTCCTGGGAGGCTACGGCAGCTCATTGGCCAGTAGTCAGTTCGTCACAGAGCGCATGGGAAGAAGTAAATCAAAACATTACAGCAGCGCGCAGCATGGCTTCCAGAGACATGTAAGTTTGTGCCGTTTCCATATCGGATATATCATGTTTAGTTCATTGATTTGTGTCTGCTGCTGCAGACTGTGGAGTGTTTTCAGTTTAGAAACGGAACCGGTTGGTTTTTTTGTTTAGAAGGTTTTTCAGTTTTGATTTTGCACTTTTTTAGTTGAAAATAAAAAAAAGAACATGTTAAAATCCAGAAGAGACAGCAGCTGTTTGTTATTTTGCACATTTAGCAACAAATATAGAATAGAATAGGAATAGAAGACTTTATTAATCTCACAGTGGAGAAATGTACAGGTGTATAGGCTCATAGAACCCACAGCAGGGTGCAAAAGTAATGCACGGTGCAATAATTAACAAGTTATAGTGCAAATCATATGAGGATGGACAATAGAAGCTAAAGACAATGAAGATTTAACTGTATGTACAACCTGAATCTTAAAAATGTAACAGGATATGTATATATATATATATACACACAATATATACAATACAATATGCAATATATGATGCAGTATGATATAATACGTACAATATGTTTTAGCAGAGTGAATGGATGATGAAGTGTCGCTGAATTTCTGAAAAGGCGGTTGCAGGATATTATAATGTCCAGGATTAGGTTATATTCTGCACAGTAGAACTGTACAGTCTGACAGCGGTGGGGATGAGAGACCTGTGGTAGCTCCTTCCTGCTCTGAGGGTCTCAGTCGCCTCTGAAGGAGCTGCTGAGCTGCTCTACCGTCCGGTGCAGTGGCTGAGAGCTGCTGTCCATCATGATGATGATACTTGAATGATAACTGCCTCACTGTAGGCCTCAAATACAAACTGATCAAGCTGATCATGAGTTATTGCAGTCTTGCTACTGTAGGTGTGATGCAGTAGCCTAATGTGTTTTTATAGTCTGCAATAGGTATAACTGTGGCCACATGCTGTTATATGTGCGTTTTTCACCCCCAAAAAACCTTGTTTTTTTCAGCTGCCCGCGAGAGGCGTTCCTTATTTCAATCTCTGGGAGTTGGCAACCCTAATTACGCATGACATTAAGGTCACTACCATTGTCTCCAAACGCCATTCAACTCTACTGTACACAGCAATATTCTTGTTGAGACAAGTTGTGAAGCAGTCAAAGCATCAAAGGGTCGATTACCAAGACCATGAGCTTTATTAACATGACTGGACTTGCTGTAAGTTCTTTAAGCTCGTGTCCGGAGTTTTGAAAGAGAGAGATTTTTTTTAATCCAAAGTCTCAGGTTCCACCCTCCCTCTGCTTTCATGAGCGACCAAGCCACGCCCCCTTAATTGTGCACGCTGTCGGGTGAAAATGAGAGCCTCCAAGCCCGACAGAATTCTACATGTTTAGCTGTTTACGGTGGATGTTCAGCAGACAGTGGATATATCCGAGGTAAGCGCGGCGGCTGCTGCGTTGCAAACTCACCTCTGCCTGGGCGAGCGGCCGTGCTCTCTGGCTGCTCCACACTTTGACTGACAGCGCGAGAATGCGGAAGCTGGAAATCTATTGGCTGTTGCTGACCGGTGCTTTTTCGGATAACACGGGGGTCTATGAGACGAAGGTGGGGCTCATAAATACATTTTTATATTGCTTTATGTTAATATTATATTGTAGTATCGAACTAGACTGACACATTTAAGCTCTGTTGAAAAATGATACATACGTTGGAAAAGAACGGAAACTCCGGACACGAGCTTTAATGGAACAACCACTGTCTGTTGTGTACTGGGTGGAGGGTGAGCAGTCATCCATTAAGCCATTAGTCTCTGTTGTCTTGGTAACAGACTAAAGTCGCCTCTTCTGTCAGCTCTGAGTTAAACTTTAAACTTTAAAGCATTCCTGTGTCGTTCGTTGAAAGAAGAGAAAATAAATTCTCATCCTGAACAGAAGTTGTTCCCTCTGGGCCCACTATCCTATCAAGCCTCTGGAAGCACAACATCACAGAAAAATACCATGTTTATTTAAAAACATCAGCAACACCAATCTACTATGTAAAACTGTGCCTGAGCCTCACCTGAACATACAGTCCAGTAGAACTGCTGGCTTTGTTGTCCGTATGGGTTTGAAACCTCACACTGATAGAAGCCTTTCAGATCAGAAGCACATCGCAGAAACGTCAGCTTCCCACCATCAACTCTGAAGTCAGACTCGGGTAAAGTCTTGTCAGATCTGAAAGAGAGACATAAGACACAGCATGAGATGGAGGGTCTGAGAGAGGAATCAGACCAACAAAGAGCTGGACCACAGGACAGTTTTTAATAAATTATCTTAATTGAGTTGCATTTCCGGTGCACGTTTCAGGCTTTTATGAAGTCTGTCTGGTCTCTAGTCTCTGACCTGTTCAGCATGGAAAACCCTGCCTTGAGGACTGGGCTCTCTAAATCATGGAGACACACAAACTGTCCCACCTCTGGGACAGAAGGGGCTCATGAACTAAAGCCCACATTTTAAAAATCCTCCCATTGCTTCACATCATTACAGAAAGTGTCATCATCTTGTGCTTCACTGACACCAAGCTATTTGCTGAAGGTTCAGGACTGCTGCAACAAGTCAGTCCTTTAGAGATCCAGATCCAGGAGGAGTGAAGCAAACCCTGATCTGGAGTCACTGCAGCACAGTCTGGGGTTGTGCAACCAGCAGTTGTTTTCAGACACGACTAAGCTTCTTCCAAATGTTTATTTTTTTCTTTCATTGGTGTTTTAAGTTCTATATGTCTTATATGTTAATTACACTGATTTAATCAACAAGGCAAAATTCTGCACAAATGTTTCAGTCTGTCATAGAAAGTGGAGAAACTAAAGGACTGACTTCATTGTTTTTAAATATATTAATCATTACCAAAAAAAATGGGGGCAGCTGTGGATTAGTGGGGAGCGCAGTTGTCTTATAATCGAAACGTTCTTGGTTCGATTCCTGTCAGCAGGATTTTGCTAGTCAATGCATATATAGGTACGTCCACCTCACTCTATCAAATGATATATGTATCACAGGTGGTCCAATGAACCTTTCTTAATTTCCCTTCACTCAAAAAACTAACTATAATCCTGAACATAACGAGGTCACACGAGACACAATATTTAGCTCAAGAAATCTAAATAACTTTGCATAATGTAATGTTCATCGAGCTTTATTTTCTCTGTTACTCATCTGTGGGTTGTTCAAAATCCCTCTGGGAAAGTAAAAAAAACCCAACAAAAAACATGAAATATATCAGTTTTAGGATTAACCAGGTGTTTGTTTTTTCCTTGCTTCTCTTCCACCCTGTGTCGGAGTACGTCCCTCTCAGTCTTCTCTGGTCCTCTCGTCCTCATTTCTCCACTCTGATCCACTGACACGCTGCCTCCAGTCTCTGCGTCGGTGTCGGCTCCTCATCTCCAGGATCCGGTATCTGCCATCCTTTCTGACGCCCCAGCTACATCTTGGGCGTTGTGGTAAACTTGGACTCCCTCAGGACAGCGGACCCTCAATGTGTCCATCGGTGACTGAAACCGGATTCCACATTTCGACATTTTGATGCCACTTCGGCCGCGTAATCCTGATCAAACCTGTTTCAATTTCTCTTGCAGCTTTTTTTGTTTTTCCAGCGACATCTTAATAATGTCATGAACATCAGTGTGCCACTCCTCTCCCTCAGCTACGTATTCTTCCAGAGGTTCGATATCTTTCCTCAGCATTTCCTCGTCCACGGTCTCAAACTTGTTGTTTCTTCTCTTCCAACTTTCCTTTCATTCATCCCCCAATTCGTCCATTAAGTCTTTCAGTTGTCCCAAATCTTCATGCGCTCCTCTCCAGGTGTCCTCCATTTGTTTGCTGATTTTGTCCAGTTAAGCATCCACGTTGTTCTGTCCTGTTTCTATTTCAGCCACTTCAGCTTGTATCTCTTTCACCCAGCTGGGCTGCTGGTCTTTGCTAGCTAGCCCTTCATTAGCCGCGCTCCCAATCTGCACCTTTGGATTTTGCATTTCGGACCTCGTCGTCTTTGCTTTTGTCTTTGAGTTTAGTCTTGTATCCATGTTGAGAATTATTCCACCCTCAAGTTGAAGTTAAAAGGGGTTTCTTTGTTTTTTTATGATTATTTGACTGGGAGCTCCTTATTTCTGCTGTCTACAATCTGGTCAACAAACTGGAAGTCCCCGCCTCTCCTCGTCTTCAATGCGTGACACAAAGTGCAGCATAATTAAGAAAGAAGAATTACTTTTCCTTTCCTCGCTTTGCTGTGACCAACATGCTGCTCTGTCACGACTCAGAGATGAATTCAGCTCGTTTGTCTTTGTGCTTTTGCACAATTCTGATTCAGAGTAATGACGGACATCAAAGAAAAACTGTCATGTTCCTTGAAAGACCACTCACTCATCACTGACTCAATTGTATGCATATGTGTGTATAGATAATTTATCGATTAAGTACGATGCCCCCCCCCCCCCCCCCCCCCCCCCACAAAACAGAAACAGAAAATTGAAACAAATAAAAACTCCTATATTAGAACTTCCAAGGTAAAAGACAGATCGGTTTTGTTTTATGTGCATCATAACTCTCAACCAGAAATGTGCAAAAGCAGAAAGAATCCCACCACTCTGCACTGGGCCGTTGAAATAAAGCCCTTTGTCTCTAACTCACATTAAGAGTTGTAATTTCTCCTGTTTTACAGAAACCGGTGACTTCCAGGTTCAAGAACTGCATGAAAAAAAAAAAAAAAGCTTATCTAATGTGTTTATTGCCACACCTGGAGTCTGTGTGTGGAGACGGTTAACTGTTGTTTTGGGTTAAAACTGACATGTAATTAGAGGAAGCAGGTGACGCTTATCATCACCTGTCATCATGGAATTGCAAACAAAAGTTCTGCTGTCGGTTGTATTCTGAGAAAAGCAGCTCTCCTCAACCTGTTTAATGTATGAGAGATGTTTTTACTATTGGATGTTAGATTCTAATATGTGTTTCAGTTCACTGATCCAAAATGTGAGTTCAAATAACAATAAAGAAAAACAGTAAAGCTTTTACATGCTGGAGCTGTTTGCTTTGGATGTAAATGCAGCTAAAAAAGCAGGAAGTTTCAGCAAACATGAATAAAAGTCTCCATAATGAAATTAAACTGCAGATGTATTGATTAATGATGAATGACTTTCAATGTCTTGAAGTATATTCCGTGGTGAAACTTGTACTCATGAGTGGGGAAAAAGCACAAGCAACATATTTAATAAAATGATTTATTTTGTATCCCCACTCATGGGTGATGAAATAGATACATTATTTAAAAAAGTGCCCAGGCAAGAAAAACGAGAAACATGGTTGATAAAACGGTTCCACGGTCATGTGTTATACTTCCTTTTTTCTGACAGTTAAACAGTCAGATGACTATCTCACTTCTTTTTACATATATGGGGCGACAGTAGCTCAGTTGGTAGAGCGGGTCGTCTTATAACCGGAAGGTTGGCGGTTTGATCCCCGCTCCTGCTCGTTGTGTCCTTGGGCAAGACATAGGCATAGGCAAGACATTGGGCAAGACCTCGTATGAAAGTTGTGAGAGTGAATGGTTGGTGGTGGTCGGAGGGGCTGATGGCACAGACTGGCAGCCTCGCTTCCGTCAGTCCGCCCCAGGGCAGCTGTGGCTACAGCAGTAGCTTACCACCACCTGGTATGGTGTGAATGAATAATGCAATGTAAAGCGTCTTTGAGTGTCCTGAAAAGCGCAATATAAAACCAATGCATTATTATATATAACAGCTGTTTTGAAATGTCACCATATGATGTGTATATTTTATAACTGATTAGAGATTACAGACTACAAAAGTTTTTCGGCCTTTCTTGTTTCACTTGTAAATTCTCAAAGATATATATTTTTTTATGAGTTGTGTCAGAACTCTCCATATTTTTGTTCATCCTTTTTTGATGCAGAATCAGGAGTTTCACCTGGCAACGTTTATGACGGGTAACGAAATACAACCATTTAGTCAATTAGTTTGCAAAGCAGAAATGGAAAAAAGACCCAACGCAGACAAAGTATGGAGAACTCAAACTGGGCAGTGACCGTGTGGAGTTCCTCTGAGGGTTAACGTGAAAACTGAGAGGAACAACTTGTAGATGTAGCGGACTGCTCACTTCTGCTGCTTTTCTAACATTTGCAAACATCAGTTTTATGAACAAAATCAAGCTCCATTATGAAAGCCAGGTTCCCATCATGTGTGTATTTATAGATTCAAAAAGATGACACACATTTTCACATTGAGTTCAGGAGTCAATAGTTCACAACATTTGATCATCTTTATGTGTGTGTGTGTGTGTGTGTGTGTGTGTGTGTGTGTGTGTGTGTGTGTGTGTGTGTGTGTGTGTGTGTGTGTGTGTGTGTGTGTGTGGCAGAGGTCTGACAGGATACAGGTGAATTTCAAGATCAAAACAAAAATAGTCCAGTTTGACTAACTGTACCTGGTCCACCTGACGCTCGGTTCTGGGTTTCCGTCAGAAACACATTCAAGCGTGTCGTCTGACGTTTCTACGATGGTCACGTTCATGGGGGGAACTGCAAACAGGACAAGAGTGAGAGAGTTATTCACAGCAGCTCCAGCATGCTTTAAAGAGGAATTCACAGAAATAGTTTCACAGTTACTGCAACCACAAGATGCTTTTCTCTGGTGTGACTGAAAATGAATGACCTCACCTCAACTTTATTTATAAAGTATTAAAAAAAAAAAAAGACCGCTGCAACAAAGTGCTGTATACACAGTAAATACAGATAAAAACTTTAAAGCATCAGGTGTGAGCAATAAAAGAATAAAAATACAACGAAAACAATAAAACGGTGACAATTGAAAAAGGAGCCGAGTCTCAAACTGGGATAAAAGTCAAGGAGTAAAAAGTGTCTTCAGATGAGTTCAGGGGTTCGTCTGACGGGCCGTGGCTCATTCCAACACTTCGGAGCAACAACAGGAAAAGCTCTGAGCCTCCGTCTGGACCTCGGTGCCTCCAGGAGCAGCTGATCAGCTGACCTGAGGCCCCGGCAGGAGTGGAGAGGTGAAGCGGGCGAGGCCACTCAGAGATTTAAATACCATGTTGGCCCGAATATAAGATGATGTTTTTTTCCAGAAATTGCATCCTCAAAAGTGGGGTCGTGTTATAATCGCGGACTTACGGTAGATGGTCAATACTCATCCGTGCCGCTAGATGGAGCCAAAGTATCACTGAGCAGAGAGCGAGTGGAGCGATGAAATGAGATCAAATGATCTGATGAAAAATGAGGGATCATCTGGAACAAAGGGGCTCGAAAGCTGGACAACTGAGCAAACAACAGAGGCCAAGTTATGATACCAACTTTAAACTGATGGTGATCAACGCAGCAGAGTCATCAAACAACTGCCAAGCCGCCAGGAGGTATGATGTAGCAGAACGCCTCGTTCGATATTGGAGAGCACAGAAAAAACGCCTATGATAACGCAATGAGAAAAGCTTTCCGTGGCCCCGAGAGCGACGCTTCAGAGAGACTGATAGAAGGGTGAGTGAATACGTCTCTGAAAAACGGAAAGACGGAATGTCCACCACCAGAGCCTGATACAGCTGAAGGCACTGGAAAGTTATTTACATCATTTATGCAGTTTTGACCCCTTGAGGCTTCTTATTTGTTGCTTATTGTTTCTTATTTTGAGAAAGAGAATATATTTTTTATTATATATATATTATATTTTTTCATTTTATATCTCGTGAAATGTTATCTCAGTTGTGAGTTTTTGAGTTTAGAACTAGAATGGCACTCAGAGAGCGCAAACCTCCGCCACAGCTCAAATCAGTGACCAAAAAGCATAGAACACCATATATAATGAAACCACATTGTGATCGAGGCTGTGATCAGAGCGGAGCGCTGCAGCGTACGTCTGTCGCCCTGTCGCCCTCTCTCCCTGTGTGTGTGTGTGTGTGTGCGTGTGTGTGTGTGTGTGTGTGTGTGTGTGTGTGTGTGTGTTTATGTGAAAAGGAAAACTGAAAAGCAACAATTTATTTAAGCAACAATTTATGTTATTTTACTTGTTTTTAATTTGAAAATGGACCGGATTCTGTCGTATTTTCCGTTCCCGACTGCCTGTGTGGTGGGATCTGCTCTGTCCAGCTTCAGAACTGGCGGTGCACGGCGCGCGCAGCTCACGGAGAAAATAGAGAGGAGCAGAGCGCCGCGGTCCACAGCGCGATACCAATACCGATACCGATACTTTTTGACCAGGTTTTTAAAAATTTTTTTTAAGTTTTTATTTTTATTTTACATACATCACAGGTAGCAGTTTCGCTGTCTGACGCTCTGAAGTAGCTCCTAACAGTTCCTGCTCCTGTTCCTCATCTTAAATTTGCCGTTAATGAACCAGTGTGTCTGTCTGATCAGCAGAAGGAGAAGGGGAGCTGCTCAGTGAGCCTGAGGGAGCTGAGAGAGAAAGAGGAGCTATTTGTAATCACCTCACCTGGAAAATAAAACACGGGACCAAGATTTTAACCAAATCAAAGAACAGTTTTTATCAAAAAACACAAGATTACTACAACAATGTCAACATTTCAATAAAAATTATTCCTTTTGCCTTTTTCACACACAGAAAATGTCAACACTGAAAATATAATTTAAAAAAAATTTAACAGTATAAGCAGTACAACAAAAAGTACCATTACCCACAGGTATTTATGAAAAAAGTCATTAGTGCAAATAAGGTGCAAAGTACTATTGGCTCTTTGCTCTTTTGTCAATGAGCTTATGCCCTGAGGTTGCTTTTCGCCCCTGGATATCGTGAGCAGTTATACTACAGTAAATAAATACATTTAAAAAAATATCTGAAAATGCACAGCAATAACACGATAAAAAAAACTTTAAAAACACACAAGCTGTGTCAAGACACAGCATCTCCAGAGTCACATGCTGAACCACATTAAACAACTCCTGTCATTAGTGTAAATATACTGTAAACTATAGCTGGCTGTCATTCACCACCACCTTTGATATATATTATATTTTTTTAGTTCCATTAACACAATCAGAATTTCTTTCAATTGACTAAATATATGACAATAGTTTAATCACTGCTAAAATGACATCTTTGACCACCAATTGAAAAGCAACGTCAAATTATGCTGGAAATACCAAAATCTTAACTTGGCTAAAACAGCTCCCTGGATGTTCTGGAGGCTTCTGTTGGAAACCTCAGGCAGACACCTCTGTCTGTGTCGGGGTCTGGTCCGTTTACGCTGCTTTTAAAAGTTTGTGCAGATTGGTGGTGTTACCGCAGCAGCGAATCACCTTCATGCACACATGATGCAGTGTCTTTGTCTGAAGCTGTGAAATATGTCCACACAGCGCATCTTTATCCGTCCACCATCGCTTTTCCTCACTCTCTCCTTCTCTCTCTCTCTCTCTCGTTCTCTCTCTCTCTCTCTCTCTCTCTCTCTCGCAGAGGGAGGAGGGAGCGGCGCAGAGCGCGTTAACAAGCGTCTGAGCACTGAAGTGAGCTGAGGTCCGACAGAGAGGCTGCGCTAACTCTGCCAGAGCAGAAAAAAAATATCGATCTCAACGTGCTGGTATCGGTCGATACTGATACTAACTTTGGTATCGATACTATCAATATTTGGATCGATCCGCCCACCACTAACAGCCAGTGGAAGAGAGGCAGGATGGGAGTGATGTGTTCCCTCTGGTGTGCTCCACTAAGCAGTCGGTCTGCAGCGATCTGAAGCTCCTGGAGACGTGGGAGTGATGACTGGCTGACTCCAACATAAAGTCACTGTCTGGAGCCACTGGAGCCAAACATTATCACCTCTTTTTTTCCTTCAAACATAAAGTTATATTTGAAGGCACCGTGTGCAAGATTTCCTCTAATGAAGTCAGTAGTGTTTGAATTTGATCGGGTATCTTCCACCAGTTTACCACTACTGACACAGCCTGCAGCAGCTGAGGTGTAACAGATGGAAATGATGAGAGGAGGAGCTAACTGCCTCCTGCTGAACAACTCCCTGCTGACATGAGTGACTAAAGAAAGAAAGAAAGAAAAGAACGCCCCACTTTACTATCTAAATGGGCTGCTCTCTGAAAAACAGTTCATAAATGGTCCATAACCTTGAAAAACCAGAAACTGGTTTAAAATAAAAGCCCTATAACCCAGAAAATTGGTTACTCTTTCTAAAAAAAAAAACCCCAAATTGAACCAAAAGTACACACTAACAGATGTTGGGTTAACCCAACTTATGTGTTGCTAGTGGGGGCCTTTCTGTGTGGAGTTTGCATGTTCTCCCCGTGTGTGTCCACACAAGTTAACCCAAAAAGGGGTTTGTCCCTTTCTGATCCAGCAGTTGGGTTAAATTGTTGTTACTTTTCATACAAAAATGGTTTTTACTGCTCAGCAACACATAGGTTTGTGTTACTAAAAGAGTGCTGACATTGAAATGCTGCTGTGAACAAACAAAAATTGAACTGGATCCTGGTGGCAACTTCTGCCTTTGGCAACAGAGCAGCTGTGAATGTCCCAAATAACACTGAGTTTGCAGTGTAAACAGATTAACTGGATCAAAACAGGTTCAGCCTTTGCACAGCGACTCAATGACACATTTGAAGAGAGATGTCCGTGAAGCTGACGCTGAAAAGACGCTCTTTCTGCTTCACTGGCAAATTTTAAAGAAATCGGATCTTACTTTTAGCTGTGAAAGTTTTCAGCAGTCGATGCAGCTTTTTATGCAGATGTGCTAATTTTGCTTTCGACTTCTGAACTGTCAAATTAAAAAAGCCACAGCACTGCACTTCTTTCATTAGAATGATGCCGAATAAAGTGGAGACCAAATCACAGCAGAGGGGAGAATGTTAGAGTCTCACAGATCCTCGTCTGCAGCAGTGAACTGAAAAGCTGACATTTGGGTGGAAAAACAAATCTTCCATATGAACATGCTTCATTCAGGCACATCCTTTTGATATTATATCGTCTGGTTTCAATTTTTTGAATTTGACTCTTTTTGAAGTTGCTTGTAAAAGAAGAGTTTTCAAAAATTAAAAGGTGACTGAAGGGATTTCTTCACCACAGAAGACTTCTTGGGGTTTTCATGACTGTGAGTCAAACAGTCACAAAATAAAGTATCTTCAAAATACAACATGCAGAGCAATAAGGATTAATTCAAAGCCTGAAACGACATTTAGATAAACAGATGGTTCAAACTTGCTTCCCTCTGACACTGATCACAATCTTTTATCTTTTTAAACTTCCTGTCATGTCTGCTGTAAACATTCTTGACGACATGAGTGTGACTATCTTGATAAAACTGATAATAAATAACAGAAGAACTGGAATGAGAACATCCATCAACAAGTGAGGAAGGAAAGTACCTACAGAAGACCTGTAAGGTGAAAGCCTCGCGGTGTTCTTCTGCCAGGGCCGAGCTGCTGACCACACACTGCACTTCATGACCGCTGATTTCTCTCCTTGGCACTCCAAACAGCGACGACACCGTGGTCGTGGTTCCATTATCGAGCTCCGTGACGCTGGTCGTTTCCCTTAAATTCTTCTCAAGAGCGCCAGTGATCCACCGCAGCTGCGCAGCGGGCCGGGAGGCAGCAGCTGTGCAGGTGGCAAGAAGAACTTCTTCATTTCCCAAAATAAGAAGTGTGGAGTTGAGGCTTGTAGCTGGAGGGACTGGAGGAGAATGAAAAGTAGACAGAAAGGTGAAAATACGAGCAAGAAGGAAAGACCAGCAATTTTCTCTCATGCACCTCACATAGTAAATGTCATGTACCTTCTACTCGTAGAGGTATTTCTGTACTGGAAGTTCCACTGGGAAACAAAGAAAAAATACACGTGTAGCTTCCTTCATCATTTAACGAAACATTGGATATTTGTAGAGTTCCATTCCTCTCTGCAAAATGTCCAATGAAACTGATTCGAGGATCAGGACCATTGAAAAAATGTGGACCGTTTTCTTCTGAAATGGTGTAAAAAAAAGGATTTCCAGGCATTCCTCTGGTCTTCCTCCTCCATGATATCTGAGTGAGTGTCTTCTCCTGCTCAGTCATCTTGCAGGGTAAAGTAACATCATGTCCCTCCACCACGGTCAGGTCTCCACCAGTCACTGAGACACCTGGAAGAACAACAACATCACTGAAACAGAGACATAACTACATAATTATACAGGAATCAAAACCCCGTGGGCCTGAACAATGAGGGAGTTGAAGTCATGAAGATGCTGCAGAATAGAAGATAAATTAAAGCAAATTACAGTAAGTCGTTCATAATAAATTCTTTGTTCAATCATTACAAACAAACAGAAAGAGCAAAGACATGTTCTACCAGTCTGTAAGTAAGGATGATTTGCAACAGCAACAGAGAAATAGCAATGGTGTGAATAAAAATGCCCACAAAATAAAAAAAAAAATAAAACACAGAAACACAGGTCCTGTTGGACCTGAGTAAATGTTTTACTGGACGGTGTGGACGAGTTCTACAGCTTTAGATGTGAACCGTTTGAGGTCATTTTGGGAGAACTCTGTGCTTTAACAACACAAGATCAATCCTGTGTTCTGCCTGTCATCCATCATGTTCATAGGATTGTTGTAAAAACAAATGAAGGCAAATCTTTCAGTATTCAGAAAGACTTCTGTGATACTGAGTCACTTCAATGTTAAAAATTAAACCAGATGATCTTGGCTATTTTTCTGGCTGCAGTAACTTTGAAAAAGACAAAACACTTGTATCAAATTGTACTTTGCTTCTATGAAATACATTCAAATACATTTAAGAAAGCACAGAAGAGCAGACTGTTTCAAACTTATTATTCTATTTGTTTCAAACGTATTATTCAACCTTAGTAAATAAAATATAGGAAATCTTGAAAAACAACTGACACATTCTGAATATCAAATGACTAGAACTGTACTTTGTATTTTTTCTTTGTGTTGCTTGTTCTTTTCTAAATTTTCTAAGTTCTTTCTTAAATTGATTTTCTGAAAATCACAGAATTACAGTGAAATAAGACATGAAGATGGGATAGAGAGCTGGTACCATGAATCAGCGTATTTCCTTGATGTTTGCGTTCTTTGCTGTGTTTTGTGGTTACTGAACTATGTGTGATTGGAAAAAACAGCATTTTATAACATTTTGCTTTTTCCCAAGGCCGGATTAACCACAACTTGAAATCCCCGGGATGATTTCCAATGACACGTCTGGAACCTACCTAATGGGGCCCCACGACTACCCGGCTTGCGTCAACTTGATGCTTTACAGTCAGTCAATACGACGCCATGACCGCATTTGCACTTCATGCCACTAGGTGTGCTGCTTGCATGTTCAACCTGATTTTACACAGACCCACAGAAGAAGAAGGGCGCCTGAAGCGCAACCTCTCTCTTGTTGTGAGAAAAAGCAGATGTCGGTACCAATGACTTATAGAATTACTAGTAACTAGTAACGTCATTTCGCCTATCCGCAATATGAGTTACGGATATCTGCAATTGAATTACGGATAGGCGAAATTCCAGTTGCAGATATCTACAACTGAATTACGGATAGTCAAAATTCCAATTCGAGATATCTCCAACCCCTCCTTACTTACAGATATCTACATGTTTCTTTATGGATATCCATAACTCAGTTTTGACTAGGCGGAATTCGTTGTAGATATCTTAAGTTAAAGTAACGCCTAGTCAAAACTATGTTGTAGATATCTCAAATGGGAATTACGGATAGGAAACGGATAGATATCTAAAATTATGTTAGCGATATCTTTAATTCATTTTGATAGAGATATCTAAAACATGGAGATATCAGTAACTACAATTCTGCCTAGGCGAAATGGAATTAAAGATATCTTGAATGACAGTTTTGACTAGACGAAATGACGTTGCAGATATCCATAATGTCGTGCAATTACTCCTCCCACTTTCAGGCGGGAAGCGGTGAAATGCTGATTTGAACCGAATGTGTAGCGTGGCACGAGGCGAAGTTGCACTCCACTACACATTTAACTTGAATTTCTTTCATTTTGGTTCTGCAAAGAGCAAAAATATGTATTTTAACACCACAGTTGATACATTCGGGGCTTCCGTGTGTGTTCCCGTTTTCGGAGTGTAATCACGTGAGACTATCCCTACACCCGAATACACCGTGTAGCGAACGCGCCATCTACTGGTCAGAGTTAGACACTGCTTTATATAACAGTTCTTAATCCACTAATGGCTCTAAATGCCACAAATGCGCCTCACAAAGGAACCTCGATTTCTCACGGCCGGTACATTTGTGTAAATGAGCGTTCGTAGCTCATCTAAGCAGGCTATAAGCGCATTTTTTTGTGTCCGGCGACAGCAAATGTTCAATTCGTTCTGCATTGCTTTGACAGCTTTGGACAGCACGACGCTCTATCTCCCCGCGAATGCCCTGACTGAGGGCTCGTTCTACTCCGTGGCATTTTTGTACAATATTGTTTAATACTGCCGCCATGGAAAGGCTTCATTTGCAATAAGCTTCCTGTTTTTTCTGGCGGGGTTGGGAAGTTACGCATTTCTGGATATCTAAAATAGAGCAACGTCATTCCGACACGTCATAGTGACGTTTAAGATATCTTTACCTTACATTTCGCCTAGTGGAAACTCAATTACAGATATCTGTACTTGTCATTTAGGATATGTGATGCGTTTCATGACGTTTTCAGTGATGTCATTAGAGATATCTAAATCTCAGTTTTGACTAGGCGAAACTGAAATTTAGATATCTCTATCAGTCCTTTCGGATAGTCAAAACTACATTATATATATCTTTAATGAAAATTCCGGATATCCAAAATTCATTACGCCTAGTCAGAATGGAGTTGTGGATATCCGCAGTTCCGGATAGTGCAATCTCGGCATTAAATGTTAAAAAGGACACATCTGGTACCTACACCGGCAGGACGTGGTGATGTGTTCAATGATGTGATGCAACTGTCTAATTTTTACAAACAAATTTAGATTTTTGGGAAAATGATATTTTCCCACAATTTTTCACCACATAGTTCAACTCTCTGGAATAACAGACTAGTAGTAATAAATAGAAAATCTATTTTTAAAGAAAAATGGCATGAGAAGGGCTTGTGCTTTGTGACTGATTTGTTGGATGAGGGAGGACATTTTATTGATTTTCAAATCTTTACTAACAAGTTTAATTTGAATTGTTCCAGGTTAGAATTCACTAAAATATGTAAAGCAATTCCACTCCCATTAAAGGGACTTAAGGCAAGATTTGTGGAAAAACTGCACATGCATTTCCACTTTATTCAATGCTAATGGGTCGTGAAGCATTAAAAACCTAAAATAACAGGCCAATCCACGTATCTGTCTGCTGCCTTATACAGGCTGTGTGCCAAATAATTTGTTGCTGTTCGGGGTCCGAATTTCCCGCGCAATCGTGGGGATGTGACGTAAATTGACGCTGTATGCGCGTTGCCGAACAGGAAGAACATGGCCGCCGTGGACACGGACTCAAACACTGCTGGGATCAGGGGCGGCAGTGTTGCCAACTTGTTGACTTTCTTGCTAATCTGGCGACTTTCCAAAGCCTCTTTTCGACTTTTTTTGTCAAAAGTAACTAGCGACAAATTTAGCGGCTTTTCCTGGTGCTCTGGAGACGTGACAGGACGTCTCCGCTGTTATCAGCAAGCAGCGGGTGCTGCGTGAGCCTCTCCGCCGTCCCAAAGCACTCACAGGCGGCCAGTCTCAGCAGCACTCCCTGCTGAGTTGGGGCCGATTGGGTAAACGGCCCGGAGCTGCTCCACGGCGGCGACGGGAGAGCTCCAGCAGCCGTGGCCTGCTTCACGCGCCTCCGTGGTTCTGCGGCGGGTCCCTGCGCGCTCCGCGGCCGGCACAGAGCGCGTCTCCACCCGGGAGCGGAGATCCGGAGCTGCCGCGCCGCGGCTTGCTCCACAGAGGCGCGTGAAGCAGGCCGTGGCTTCCACGGGCCGAGTGGAGCTGCCCCACGGAGGCTGACGGGAGAGCTCCGGATCTCTGGAGAGATTCAAATCAATCATTTTCTGTAATTATAAAAGCCAGATCCATCCACCTTTTAATGATGTCGAAATTTGGTCAAAACTGGAAAAAGCTCAAAAGTGTTTTATGAAGTGGCCAATTCCCCCAAAAGTGAAGGAAACACATTTTAAAATTATTCACAAGATTTACCCGGTTGGAGAATTCTTAAAAAACAGATTTGGTTTTGAAGTTAATCCCTGTGTTTTCTGTGATGAACCAAATGAATCATTAGAGCATCTATTTTTTTCTTGTCCTCTCTCTAAAAAATTTTGGAGTGATGTTAGAGACTGGAATTCTTTTAAGATCAATGATATTCAAAGTCTGAACCTCTCTGACATCCTTTATTACAAAACGTATCCAGACACAGCCCTCTCTATGATAATTAATATCATTCTTCTCCTGGGAAAATATCATTTACATTGCAATAAATGGAAGAACAAAAGACCCTCCTTTAATAAATTCAAAAAGCAGTTTGACCTGTATTTTCTGTCTCTGAAAAGAATGTCAGGTGCTGTCCCCAAAAAATATGCCGTGATATGTCCCGTTTTCTTTTGATTTGACAGAAGACCTAGACCACTGCATATTTAATTGACGTTAACTTGTGTTGATTTGTTTGTGCCATGTTTGATGCCATCAAAAAAAATTACAAGGGGGGTCAAACCATCATGGTTTGACCCCCCCCCCCCCCCCTTGTATTTTTTTCCTTGCTTGTGGTATTTATTTATTTTTTGATTGCCTGACTCCTGACTGTTTGCCCCCGCGAGAGTTTGTATATATTTGTTTTCCTTTTAATTAAAAAAAAAAATGATGCGATGCAGCGCTTTTGCGCTTTTTCAGTAAAAGAGAAGAACTGAACTTGTTACTATTGTAACCGGGTTGAACCGATGGTTGTAAACAATAATCGTCCACATGTCACGGGCTTTATGTTTGCACTTATGAGCGTTTCCTATACATTTGTTAACTCGTGATTAGATTATTATTATTATTATTAGTAGTAGTAGTAGTAGTAGTAGTAGTAGTAGTAGTAGTAGTATTTACTGCAAAATTGCACCTAAGAAACATGGACATGTAAAAATAATTGTCGCTCTTAGAATTCTGAACTCGTCCTTTTTCTTGTTGCGAGAATGACTTTATGTTTAAAATGCTTTGAGCATTTTCAGGCAAATTGCTGATCATTTCAGATTTTCTTTTTCTTTTGTCCATGAACTGTGACTGCAATTAAATAATTAAAGCAAAAAGTTTTGAACTGCTTTCAGTATCACTGTCCCTGTTATTTAGCCTCCTTTATATGTTTACCCAAATTTAAGATTTTTACAAGTATGGTATTTGAAGTTTTCAGAGTGGTCGCTTTCAAAAAGCGTGTTAACTTTCTATGCAACCAGAGGGCTCATAGATCAGCTGAGACCAGGGGACTTGCTCCTGTTCTAACACTAAATGTGTGCTTTGGGGGGGCAATAAGTGCTTTAGGATTTTGTAGGCGTCAGAATTTTAGCTTAGAGGGGGCACTTTGAAAGAACTTGCCCAGGGGCACGTCAGTGTCTCAATATGGCTGTGCTTTTTCCTACTCCTTTTTGACCATATTGCGGTTTTCCTTGTCAATGCACTCAGTGTAGTTGTTCGCGCGAACGAACATACGAAAACAAAGACTGCTGCCTTGTACACAGTAGAATATAGGTGTCCTGCAGGATGCTCTCCTTCAGAACAAGTCAACTTCACTCATCTCGTGATCTCTGCAGGACTTTAACTCTGTCGATTTAATAACATTGTATGGAATATGACGGAGGTGCTCACGGCCTGGACTGTAACAGGACAAAGACGGCAGAAAAAGCTCCATACCTTGTGTACTTCGGCTCCAAAAGATCACCAACATCAGAATCAGCAGGTTGCGTGACGGAGCAAAACGATTCCGAGGAATATGATGACTGAAAAGGTCCATAAAGGACGGAGAGCAGAATGTGACTTCTTCCCATTTGCTGTCTGCAGCTCAGAGAAGATGGTGCGCAGGCGCACAGATGGATTCAACAGAGCGGGTTCTCCTGTCCCTGGAGCCCGAACAACATCTCTTCCTTCAACACACCTGCTGGCATGAACAGTCTCATTATTGGGCTTTGCTCTGTGCTTGGTACAGAATATTCAGGTGTGTTGAAGCAGGAGAGAACTAAAACATGCTGGATAGGGCTCCAGGAACAGGGTTGGAGACCCCAGAGCCTCGTTTTTGTTTTTGTTTGTTTTTAATTCATAATTTTGGAAGTAGAGAAAGAGGAGACAGACGAGGGAGTTCAGTCGATGGTCTTTTGTTTTCATGTTCATCATACGTAATTAAACTAAACAAAAACGAAACTCACTCAGGAAGTACATAATGTTTGAATAATTCGTGAGGAGGTGGCTGCTGACCTGTCAAAAAAACATTACTGCGATTCTATGTATTTATTACTTGATATATTCATATATAACGCCTGTAAGAAAAAAAATTATCTCTACAGAATGTTTCTCAAACTAAGAACAAAAGAAGCCGAGGTTCGGTATAAAAAATATAAAAATAAACTGATATCAATTCTAAGACAACAGAAAAAGGATTACTACACAAAATTAATAGAGAAAAGCAAAAATAGTACAAAAAACACATGGAGTGTAATTAACACAGTCTTGCACAAAGGCAAGGTTAAACCCATAATTCCAAACCATATAACCAAAAACAAAATAGACATTTTTGAAAAACAGGACATTGTAGAGGAATTTAATAATTACTTTGTGAATATAGGGAAAAATCTATCTCAAAATATCCCAGACGAAAACATAAATAGTGGAATAATACAAAATAATGAACGTAGCATCTTTCTTGAGCCTGTACAAGCAAATGAAATAGTCAGTATTGTTCGTAAATTTCCAAATAAAAACTCCAATGACTATACAGACATGAACATGTCACTGATAAAACAAATAATAGATGTCGTGATTGAACCCTTTAAATACATCTGTAACTTGTCATTTACCACAGGAACATTTCCAGAGAGTATGAAAATAGCCAAAGTAATTCCACTTTTCAAAAAAGGAAATAAAAATGATGTCTCCAATTACAGACCTATATCGTTACTTCCTCAGCTCTCAAAAATTTAGAAAAATTATTTGTGATCAGATTAAATAAATTTATTGTTAAACACAACATTTAAGTAACAATCATATGGATTTCGGACTAATCACTCAACCGCCACAGCAATTATGGAACTGGCAGAAGAAATCACAAATGCAATGGACAAGAAACGTTTCTTAGTAAGTGTCTTCGTAGATCTTCAAAAAGCATTTGATACTCTAGATCATGACATATTGCTGTATAAATTATATAAGTACGGTATAAGAGGTGTTGCTCATGAATGGGTCAAAAGCTATTTAAAAGACAGAAAACAATTTGTTCAAATCAACGATATAAAATCTAAAAATGGAAACGTAACTTGTGGGGTTCCTCAAGGATCCGTCCTTGGACCAGTGCTCTTTCTTCTTTATATCAATGACATTGACACTGCTTCCAGCTTATTGAAATGCATCTTGTTTGCGGATGATACTACTTTGTATTATGCTGGAGACAATATAAATGAAGTATTAGAAATTGTAGAAAAAGAGTTTCAGAATGTTATAAAATGGTTCAACGCTAACAAACTATCTTTGAACATCAGTAAGACCAAATATATGATTTTCAGTTACAGAAGGACAGACGTTGACACAACACTGACAGTGGAAGGTATAGAGATTGAGAGAACAAATGAAATTAAGTTTTTAGGTGTATTGCTGGATGAACAACTAACATGGAAATCCCATATAGAGTACGTTAAAACTAAGATTTCTCAAACCATTGCTGTTCTGTACAAATTGAAAGAGTCACTTCACAATAATTCTTTGTTTCTGTTGTACAATTCATTGATTATACCATATCTGACCTACTGTGTTGAAGTCTGGGGAAATGCTTGTAAGACCTACACTGAACCACTCTTCCTCTTACAGAAACGAGCGATTCGTGTGGTGAATGGAAGTGGTTACAGAGACCACACTAACCCAATATTTATAAAATTGAAATCCTTAAAAATGAAAGAATTGGTAAAACTCAACCTTCTTAAAACAATGTATAAAGCTCACCGGAAAAAATTACCATTTAATTTACAGAATAGATTTGCAAAGCGAGACAGTCAATATAGATTAAGAGGCACTGAAGTTTTCAAACGACCAGAATCAAGAACCAAATTGAAAGAAAGATGCATCACAACAAAAGGAATCAATTTATGGAATAAACTTGACAGTGAAATTAAGAGGTCTCAGTCCATTCACATCTTCAAGAAATGTTTAAAAGCACAGTTATTGGGAGGGTACGACTCTGTTTTAAAGAATGGTCAAACTTAGAATGATTGTTTCTTTTGAACATATTTCATTAAGGTTTTTTTTTTTTTTTTGTTTGTTTGTTTTGTATTTACACTTGGGAAATGGTTGTATTTGATCTGCAATTATTTGTGAAATGGTCATATTTGTATTTTGATTTAGTGAAATTGTTGTATTGAATTTTGCATTTTTTTTTTTTGTGATATGTTAAATCTTGACAAATTGTCATTTATTTTATGTTAATAGGGGCAGACATCATAAGTCTCACTTCTTTCTGTTCCTTTTCATTTCTTTCTTTTAAAAAAGAATGAAACAAATAAAATCAATCAATCAATCAATCAATAATATTATAATATATTTATTGTCCAATACATATTTACTTGATAAATATTGTAATATATGTATATAATGTCTTTACATAATATCGCTGAGCAGCGACCATAAACTCAGCAAATGTAACTGTTCACATATACCTCTAATATATTTTTATAAGGCTCAGCAACAGTAGTAGTAGTTGAAGAAGCTTGATTTCGAAAAACCAACCAAACAAACAAACAAACAAACAAACAAACAAACAAACAAAAGTGAATAAAGAAAAAAACAGGACAAAAGCAAAAACACAGAACATACATTTAAATAAACAAACTGCCCAACAGGAGCTGGTCTGGTTCCCATCCTGCACCACAGCGCCGCCTGGTGGTAGAACTAGTGAGAAGCAGGGAAGCAGTGAGCTGGCTGATTCAAGGCAGGAGGTCAGGAGTGGAGAGGAGGCGGTGGAGGAGGTCCGGGAGATTTCCAGCTGGAAAGGAGGATGAAGAGTTAGTGGAGGAGAGTAGTGACAGTGTGGGAACCTGTAGTGGGGGGGGGCGGGGGGGGGGGGCGGGGGGTATGCACCTTTTTTCCTTTTTTCCTTTATTTTAACGTTTCAAAACACATAAGGAATTTGGTCTTTATACAGAATAAAATAAAATTATCAGTCACTTAGTGACTTCTTAATATACTCAGCTGAACTTAGATCATAGCATAGATTCTAATCAAAGTGCTTGCAAAAAACCAAAACAAACAAAGTCTTAAATACAGTAACTTGAAGTTGACAGTCTGTGAGGAAGAAATGAAAATGTTTCTTGAAATACATTTGGCATGATAATATTTCCAATCTTTTTAGCATAAACCTCAAATGTAAAGAAAAACAGAATCATGAAAAATTCACAAAATAAAACACTGAAATGAGATGTGTGTTTTTGTGGTGAAAGTGCATCAAATCCTGGACATGAGTGAATATCAGTGATGATGCTGCTGTGGACACTCTGACACAACATGCTGAGATTCACATATTACTGGGTGTTTTTTTTCCCGCCACATTCTAATGTCCATTTCAGACATTTAGGGTAATAATAGCTTGGAAAATTATTCTTTCTCTATTCGCCTCAGTCTGTGAAACACAAGGCTGTTTGCTCATGTGACAGTCCGTCTATGTGATCCTCATTGTCTGGAGAAGATGATGTGAAAAGCATCATTATAAACAGCCACTAAAGTGGTTGCACTTTATATAATAATAATATCTGGGATACCCTGAATGTTGATGTAAAAAAGCTGGCAGAGGGTTTGATAAAGTCTAAGTGTGGTCAGGATGACAAAGGGAGTCGAGAAGAAAGACGATGATAGTTAAATTCGAAGGAGGCTCTCACCCAAATGAAGGGTTTTATGGGTTGATGAGGTACAAAGTGAGAGTACGCACCAAAGCTGGAGAAAAGAAAGGCAAGTGTTCGGTGTGGTGGTGAACATAGATATGAGGCATGTGAAGAAGGTGCCATGGTGAAGTGTTGTAACTGGAGGGAGTCATAGTGCAGCGTACTGAGGATGTGAGCTGATGAGGAAGGAGGTGGAGGCACAGCAGGTACAAAGGAAACAAAAAAATACACTGACAGTCAGGATCCTAAGAGAGGGAAGGCAGAATACCAGCAATGGGTGCAATGAACAACTAATGGAGGAAAAGGAAAATTAGAAAAGAGGAAAGCATAGCAAGACAAGAAGTTGGTGACTTTTATAGCAGGAGTGATGAATGCAACAGCTGGTGTTAATCTAAAACTGACAGGATCCAGACGAGTGTGACAGCAATAAGGACTGAATTAGGAAGAAGTAAGGGATGAACTGGAAGTAAGAGCACAGGCAGGAGCCATGTGGTTGATAATCATCATGCTGATTCTGCACTGGAATGCAAGGAGCATCACAGCAAAGATTTGGATCTTGTGATTTAAGTGTCTGTCAGAAGGGATCAGGTAGAGGATGGATCACATTTGTGAAGATAAGGGATACCTTACAGCTGTAAAATACTTCAGCTAAATTAACTTGAGGAACATGGGGAGAGTAATGTGTTTTCATGTGAGGTTTTTCATACTGTGGGGAAGTGAGAGGATTGACAGTAGTGGACAGGTAATAACAGAATTGTTAAAAGAGGGGGATTTAGTGTGCTTAAATGATAGAAGTAAAACTAGGGTTGAAGCCAGTGCTGGGTTTACCTTTATGGTGTCCAGTAGATTGGCAACAATATGTGAGTGGAGGTTAGATAGGAAAAGAACTATAGGAAGTGAAAATAGGCACAGAACTATCGGTCAGTTGTTTCCTAGAGAAGTGAAATGCCACAGGGGGGGTGTCATCTGTCCCACACTCTTTTCAATAATAAGCAATGACGTTTTCATAAATCTGCCAATAGATCTGAGAGATTGCTATTTGGGGCCGCACGGTGGCGCGGTGGTTAGTGCTCTTGCCTCACAGCAAGAAGGTCCTGGGTTCAAATACCGGCCGGGGCTCGGGGCCTTTCTGTGTGGAGTTTGCATGTTCTCCCCGTGTGTGCGTGGGTTCCCTCCGGGTACTCCGGCTTCCTCCCACGGTCCAAAAACATGCATGGTAGGTTAATTGATCACCCTAAATTGCCCCTAGGTATGAATGTGTGAGTGAATGGTTGTTTGTCTATATATGTCAGCCCTGCGACAGACTGGCGAACTGTCCAGGGTGTACCCCGCCTTCGCCCACAGCAGCTGGGATCGGCTCCAGCCACTCGCGACCCCGAAAGGGATGAAGCGGCGGAAAATGAATGAATGAATGAAGATTGCTATTTGATTTTGACAGGTTTGGATGGAGTTCAGGCTCTGGCCTTGAGGGTTTGCTGAGCAGTGAAACCAGAGTGTGCTCTCTCAGTTGAGACAGGAGAAATGCCTCTTGACTTGTGCAGGAAACAACTGAACTATTGGCGATAGGATAGCTGAGAGGATGAGGAGAGCTACATCCAGAAGGAGTAATAAACTGATGGGAGAGAGTGAGAATGAGAAACTAAATATGCATCGACATATAGTCAATGCAATGATATGTGATCAGTTTGAAGATGCAAATAAGTGTTTTCAGGTCTGTCCCTGAAATATGGGCAAAATGAACATTACAACCCAAAGACAGAATATTTGTATAGATAAAAAAAAATTAATGATTCTATCCATTATCCATCGATCCTGACCTTTATGCACTGAAGTTCATTCAGAAATGATTCTCATTACAATAATTATCTGGTTTAAAGGTGGCATACAACAAGAATAGAGTGCAGATGTGGTTTAATCTGATCAAACTCAAGCATATTTCACCATTTCTTTGGAACAAAAATCACTAAATAACCTTTAGCCTTCCTTAAAGATTGCTTTCACACTACTGAATTCCACGATCCTTCAACACCAATATGTTTTCAAAAGTGGTTAATGACCAAATACACTCACCGGTTGTAAGTTTCCACCATCAAAGTTCCCACAGGAAGAGAGGACAGAAAAGGCTCAGACTGCAGGAGTTGGTGACATTTGATGATGAAATATGTCTGGAGACAGAAAGGAGAGCAGAGAAGAGAAGCTCAGTCAGATGAATGTCTTTCAGCAGGATTACTATGCCAACAACACATCATCATTAGGGTAAAACTAACCTGTCTCACGACGGTCTAAACCCAGCTCACGTTCCCTATTAGTGGGTGAACAATCCAACGCTTGGTGAATTCTGCTTCACAATGACAGGAAGAGCCGACATCGAAGGATCAAAAAGCGACGTCGTTATGAACGCTTGGCCACCACAAGCCAGTTATCCCTGCTCAACTTGAAAGTGCTCCAACGTGGCCTGAGCCAGTTCTGACTGTAAGCTTTTTTAAATAGAAAAGATTTAAAGGGACACATTATGCTATTTTTCAGTCACGTCATATCAGTCTCAAAAGCCCAAAAACATAATGGTTAAGTTTGTTCGCCCCAAATTCATCGTTTGTTCAGAGTTTGTGCAGACCAAACTCAAACTCAACCATTTCAGCTTCCGTTTATGTTTCATTTTCACAAAATGTGGTGCAGCAAGACAGGGAGGAAACAGTTTTCAAATTTGAACGTCATAATGAAGCTACGGCAACAAATAGCAAACTAAAAGGAGGCCAGTTAGGTTTTTTTTTTTGTTTTGTTTTTTTTTTGTTTCTGCCTCATAACTTTGCCATGGTGATTTTATAAGCGTTTCCAAAATATGAAATATTCAGGTCAGCTGTATGTTTCAGAAAATCATTTAAGGACAAATGGGGGGAAAAAGATTTCAGGATTTTATTAAGTCATGTTGGATGACTTCACAAAGTGAAAAAAAAAACATAACATGTCCCCTTTAAATCAAACCTTAAAAGTAGTGTTAGCCTCCCCATCTAAAACTGAATGCTGTGCTGAATATAACAGGGGTGTAAAACTCATTTTACTTCAGGGCAACAAAAAGTTCATTTATCTTAAATGGACAAGACTGGTAAAGTTGTTATAAAATAAATGTGAAAATTCTTCTTTGGAAAATAAAAAACAAAAATCCCAGTAAATTTAACAAGTTGGAAATTAATGAAATGAAGTTGAAGACACATTAACAGTGTGTGGTGTACAGAGTTGGGGTCCGTTACTCAAAAAAGTAAAGAGTTACCCGTTACTAGTTACTTTTGAAAAAAGTAGTGCCTTACACTACTTGATTACTCCATGGAAATAGTAAAGAAGTTACACTACTCATTACTGCATAGTGCTCCGCGGAGCTGTGCTCCCTTATATCCTTCCGTGGAGCACTGCACATGCGCAGATCTGTGTGTATCAGAACTTTTTTTTTAACGGATTGAAAAGAAAACACGCCTTTTAAAATGTTTCATAACCATTCGGATTTACTTCACGTGCTAATACGCCGTCCCCTGGACCACTGGAAGGTGTATTTTGTCCATTTGCGTAGTCCGGCTCTGACTGACTTCCAGCTGAGCTTCGAGCTAAGCTACTACGATGCTAACAGCTGGGAACCAGAGACACAGGAATTTATGAGCTTGTCTAACTTTCTCAATGATAGGGAAAGGGTGAGGGTCCCTAATCTTCGGAGTATTCATTTAAAAGGGGCATTTACAGTAGGAGGGAGTGCAGTGTTGTCAGTGGGGCACAAATTTATATAAGGTAACCAATTTGACTTTGACAGTTCCATCAGCCCTGACCCGGAAGAGATAGCGAGTAGTTGCTCGTATGGCCACCGTTCCATCTACTGGTGGTAATAAAAAAACTCTGCTTAAATAACAATATTTTGGTTTGCAGTCATTGTAAAAGTAACGATCGTAGCATTTCATTTGTAACGCTAGTTTAACTACCAATCTAGAAGGAGTAGTGTCGTTACACTACTCGTTCCCATCAAAAGTAATTTAACTACTTGTAACGCTCGTTACTTGTCGTTACATACCCAACTCTGGTGGTGTACATTAAACTATCATTTGCTGGAGGAAGTCTTATTAATCCTCAACTCAATCCAGACGACAACATGAAAGATGTCCATCATACAGCTGTGGCCAAAATTTTACATACGCTTGTAAAGAACATAACGTCATGGCTCTCTCTTGAGTCTCCAGTTATTTCTACAACTCTGATTTTTCTCTGATAGAATTACTGGAACTGATACTTCTTTGTCATAAAAACACTCATGAAGTTTAGTTTTTTTATGACTTTATTATGGGTTAACAGAAAAAGTGACCAAATCTGCCAGTTAAAAAATATACAGCAATGCTAATATTCAGTTACATGTCCCTTGGCCATTTCTTATTCGATTTTTTGGTCGCCATCCACAAGCTTCTGGTTGAATCGTTGACCACTCCTCTTCACAGAATTGATGCAGTTCAGTTAAATTTGTTGGTTTTCTGACATGGACTTGTTTCTTCAGCTTGTCCACATGTTCTCAATGGGGTTTAAGTCAGAACTTAAACCTTTATTGTAGCCTGATTTAGCCATTACCACTTTTGATGTGTGTTTGGGATCATTGTCCTGTTGGAACACCCAGGGCCGGCTAAGCATAGGCGGACTAGGGTGCAATGTGAGTGCACCGCACCGCACCGCGCCCCCCCACTCCAACGCTCCATGTCAGCACCGCACCACACCCCACACCAGTCCGACGGGGCGCTCGTCTCGAGCTCGTCTGGGGCAGCTAACAAGCCCAGGACGGCTCTGGGAACATCCAACTGCACCCAAGATCCAACTTTCGGGTTGATGATTTGAGGTTATCTTGAAGAGTTTTAAGGTAATCCTCCTTCATTATCCCATTTACTCTCTGTAAAGCACCAGGTCAATTGGCAGAAAAGCAGCCCCACAGCATGATACTACCACCACCATGCTTGACGGTAGTCACGGTGTTCTTGGGGTTAAAGGTTTCACCTTTTGTCCTCCAAACATATTGCTGGACATTATGGCCAAACAGCTCAATTTTTGTTTCGTCTGACCACAGAACTTTCCTCCAGAAGGTCTCGTCTTTGTCCATGTGATCAGCAGTAAACTTCAGTCGAGCCTTCAGTTGCTGCTTTTTGGAGCAAGGGCCTCCTTCTTACACAGCAGCCTGTCAGTCCTTGGTGATGTAAAACACTGTGGACACTGAAACCTGTGTATTGTACCGACTGAGGGCGTTTCTATCCTATGAGACTTATTTAATGGCCTCTGGGAAATCACTCATGATCACTCACAAGAAGGTAACAAGCCATGCTACGAAGGTCATTTCACTCAGCTTTCTGAGTCACCAAAATTGCTCATTCACGTTGCTGTATGTATGTTTTTGACCAAGCAGATTTGGTCACTTTCTCTGTGAACCCATAATAAATTCATAAAAGAACCAAACTTCATCAATGTTTTTTGTGACAAAGAAGTATCAGTTCCAATCATTCTACCAAAGAAAAATCAGACTTATAGAAATACCTGGGGACTCAAAAGAGCCAAGACATTGTTCTTTCCAAGTGTATGGAAACTTTTGAGCACAACTGTAAGTAACATGAATACACCCACAGTTCCTGTCATGCTTTTGTGGTCCTGAATGAACATCAGGGAACTTTTGTAACAGAGGTCATATTGCTTCGTTTTTTTGTATCTTGTTCTTTCATGAATCTACACAAACGTCCAGATTACTGAGCAGCTTCTTCCAGATAACTGAACTTAATGAATGAGTGAATCAAACTTTGAATCAGAGATAAACTTATACTTTCACTCACCTGTAGATGCAGATAGTTAATATCATGAAGCAGAGAGGAAATCGTATGGCGGGTATAACCAGAAATCTCCGTGAATCTGCATCAAAACAGAACTACAATGAGATCGAGGCAGCAAGTGGACAATGTTTTATCTTCTGTGGAGATGCTGGGAAGGTTTACCTACCTTTCTCAGGTTTATCAGTCACAGTTACATTCCATTCAATTTATTATGTGCAGTCCATCCTGGTTACAGAGCATGAATAAAGTCCTTCATCTTCAGCCTGAGCATTCAGAATACTGAGCCTGGTAAAAGAGTCCTGATGTATGATTTGTCTTGGAGAGGGAAGCTTACAAATAGTCTCATTCTTTCATCCAGGCGAATTGTGGTGCATTTCTCATTGATATATTTCAGTTGAGCTGGACTGGTTCTCCTCTGAACATCACAGCCGTCCTCTGCTGATCTGAAACATTCACAAAAGGAAACATCCAGTCAGCAATAAAGACAATCTGAAGTAGAATTAAATTTGTTATCAGTAATGTAAACCTTACCGTACCTTCAAAGACACGATGCATCCCCAGCAGCTGAAAGAAGAGCAGAGCTGCTTGGTTTGAACTGAACATTGTGTCGTTCAGACAGAGAGTGAGAAGAGTGTCATCAGCCCTGAATGCATCTGCAGAGGAGGCTCCACACAAGGAAGTGGTTAGTCGCTGTTTTGCAGCGTTCACATTATGTGCACAAAGAATTATACATGTGGTGTCATTGTTCCATCAATGATTTCAACATGTGACAAAGAAAATGACTGATGAACACTGTCAACCACAGGAGGACTGCTTCTTCATACTCATAAGAATGAAACTATAAACAATGGCCTGCTGTCTTAAAAGTGCAAAAGCAGGTTCCCCTTATAGTGTTTCAGACTTCACGTAAAATGAGACTAATAAAACTTTAAGATATGATTTAGCCTTGTTAATAGCTTTATGTATCAGTCCCTCCCCAGTCACCGGCCCCCCTCCTCCACCCTCTGTTCCTCCGACCAAGGGCACCTCAGTTTCTCCCTGTACATATCTCTCTACCCAGGGCCCCTTTCCTCCCTCCCTATTATATCAGTGGACCAGGTAAGGATGGAGCTGATTAAACTCCACCCCAGGAAGGCAGCTGGACCGGATCGCATCAGCCCAAGGCTCCTCAAGGTCTGTGCTGAGGAGCTGGTGATCCCCCTACACCACGTCTACAGTCTGAGTCTGCGCCTGGGAAGGGTCCCCTCAGTGTGGAAAACATCTTGCATTGTCCCTGTACCTAAGAAGAGCCGCCCCATGAGCTGAACGATTACAGACCTGTTGCACTTACATCCCACGTGATGAAAACGCTGGAGCGACTTGTTCTGCTGCTCATGCGACCACTGGTACAGGGTGGGGGGGGACACACTCCAGTTTGCCTACCAGGAGAAGGTGGGAGTGGAGGATGCAGTGCTCTATCTCCGACACCGTGCACTCTCCTACCTGGACGTGGGTGGATGTGCTGTGAGGCTGCTCTTTTTTGATTTCTCGAGCGCCTTTAATACAATCCAGCCCTGCCTGCTCCAGGAGAAGCTCAACAATATGGATGTCGACCTTCACCTGGTGAACTGGATTATGGACTATTTAAACAACAGGCCACAGTTCGTCAGGATGGGAGGTCAACAGTCTACATCTCAGTCCTGTTTCCAATCCAATCCATTTTATTTATAAAGCACATTTTAAAACAGACAAAAGTCTCCAGAGTGCTGCACAAGAACAACAAAATAAAAACAAATACAAACAATAAAACCATAAAATGAATAAAACATAAAATAAAAAGTGTGAAATAAAATAATAAATAAGATAAAAATAAATTAAAAGACACAGAGGACCACACAACTTACGTGGCGTTAAAAGACAAAGAATAAAAGTGGGCCTTAAGACGAGACTTAAAACAGTCAGAGACTTAAAACAGTCCACAGTGGGGCTGTTCGGACGTGTAGTATTGGAGTGCCACAGGGAACAGTGCTATCGCCCCTCCTCTTCACCCTATACACCTCGGACTTTCAGTACAACTCCGACACATGCCACGTGCAGAAGTTCTCCAATGACACTGCTGTTGTGGCATGTGTGAGGGGGGGTGAGGAGGGGGAGTACAGAGGCCTGGTGAAGGACTTTGAGGGCTGGTGCAGGCGGAATATGCTCCAGCTCAACACCTCTAAAACCAAGGAAGTGGTGCTGGACTTCCGCCGGGTGCCCTCCTCCTCCCGTCCTGTCACCATCAGTGGAGCAGAGGTGGAGGTGGTGCCCTCATACAAGTACCTGGGACTTCACCTGGACCACAAATTGAATTGGGCACAGAACATGGAGACAGTTTATAAAAAGGGGCAGAGCAGGATGTACTTCCTGCAGAGGCTCTCCTCCTTCAAAGTCTGCTCCGAGCTGCTCCATGTTTTCTATCAGTCCATTGTGTCGAGTGTGTTGTTCTATGCGGTTGTGTGCTGGGGGGGCAGTGCCAGGGAGGTTGACATTCAGAGGCTGGACCACCTCATCAGGAGAGCTGGTTCTGTCATTGGACTGAGCCTGGACTCTGTGGAGAAGGTTGTGGAACAGAGGACTTTGGCAAAAATAAAGAACATCTTGTCTAACCAGGGCCAGCCCCTGCACTCAGTGTTCTCCCAACAGGGGAGCTCAGTGAGCACTCGGTTCCTCTCATTGACCTGCTCCACAGACAGACTAAAGAACTCTTTTGTGCCATGGGCCATCAGATTGTACAACCCTGTCATCTCAGGCCGGAGAGGGGGGCGATGTTGTTTAAGTCTCTTCAGTGTTTTTAACTCCTTAGCACTTTACTTTCTAATTTATTGTTTTTAATTATTTCTATTTATTTTAATCCTGGAATGCATTTTCAATTCTCAGTCTTTGACCAACAAACCCAGTCTTATCTGTGAACACATCCTTGACAAGAAATTACACCTTATATGTCTTACTGAAACCTGGCACAAACCCCACTCCAATCTCGCTCTAAATGAAGCCTGCCCACCTGAATACACTTACCTAGAGAAAGCTAGATCCTCTGGCCGTGGAGGAGGGCTTGCAGTCATCTATCGTAGAGACCTGAACATCACTCCCCTTCCAATGCCAGAGCTCACTTCATTTGAGTGCCTGCTATTTAAATGTGCATTTCAGAAAACATCTACAACAATAATTCTAATTTATCTCCCACTAAAACCTAATCCCAGATTTATCACTGAATTACAGGACCTTCTTACATCTCTGTGTGCAACTTCCTCCAGTACAGTCATACTGGGGGATTTTAACCTGCATGTTGACTCTCCATCAAACCGTCCTGCAGCAGAACCCCTGCGCTTCTGGATTATCCGCACCTCACGCAGCTTGTCACCTCCCCCACACACACAAAAGGCCATACATTAGACCTGGTCATAACTGACACTGCCCCCATCAGCAACCTACAGGTCTATGGCCTTGGTGTGTCTGATCACATGGTCATCTCTTTGGAACTTGCTCTTCAGGCCCCAAATCAGAAACAAAAGCGCCAAATTCAGTTTAGAAACCTGATAAACATAGACTCTGCTCTTCTTAACCAGGACATGAATCAAGTCTCCTCAATTTCTCAGTTTAAAACTGCTAATACATCTGTTGACCATTATAACTCCAGCCAACACAACGTCCTTGAGCTACATGCACCACTTAAGACAAGGACAGTTACTTTTTCTAGATCATCCCCCTGGTATACAGCGGAGCTCCAGGGGATGTGGGCCGTGCCCTGGAACGTCGTTACATCTCCAGTGGCCTGCTAGTGCACAAATATGCCTTCCGGGACCATCAGAAAGCGTACTCCAAATTCCTTCTCCATAGCCAGATCTCAATACTACTCACATAAAATTTCAAATAGCATTAGTAATTCTAAGCAGCTTTTCTCCACAATAAATTCCTTACTCAAACCTCACACGCATAGCGACACGAGTGTCAATCAGTGTAACAGATTCATGAAGTTCTTCACCAACAAAGTGGCCTCTTTACGTTATACCTTCCCTACAGTCTCCAAAACTCCTACAAACACTGTTCCATTGCCAGAGAGCACTTTTTCAGATTTCTTCTCGGTCACACAATTAGGGTGGGTGGTTGCTAGTTGCAACAATATGTCATATTGAAAGTATTGTTTTGTCAGACCAAATCCCTTCTTTAAAAAACATCCCTCATTAGTAATTTATTTTTCTAGGTCCAGTGTTTAGTTTGTGGCCAGCATCTGCCAACGTCAATTCAATTCCACTGTCTCTCATGATACCTAAATAATTACTGTGTCTCAAATGATAAGTCAGCTTGCTGCTGACTTGTTATGTGAGACACAGCAAATGTACTGGTCACTTCAAACACATTCAGTCATGCATATGAATACTCTGCTTTTTCATCCCCGTCTTTATTCAGGTTGACCTATGAACAATAGAAATGCTGACATCAAAATATTAGCTATACTAGGTTTTAGTGATGTGGACAAATCATTCAATAATTTAAAAAAATGTAATTACTCATACATCACATTCATTCATTCAGCTCTGACACATGACATGCTTTCCTTGACTTTCACCACCAGGGGTCCTTGTTGGGCTCTGATTTGAAAAGCTTCGAGTACTGAACCTTTTTTTGATACAATTGTGTTGAAATCTTTGTTGCTTCAGAAAGCTTCAGATTGCCATCGGTCACTACCGAGCAGGTGTGCCGCGGTCCGGTCGTGGACCGCGGTCCACTAATTGAGGAACCCGGCTCTACATGTTTGATTTTATTAGGGTTGTAGGAATAGGATCCAGCAAACATCTCAGCCGTCAGCCCAATGATCACCACTGTTATTAACCTTTCACTACAAGCCGGTCAAGTCCCACCTGCCCTCTAAACTGCAGTTATCCGCCCTCTTCTAAAAAAGCCCTCACTGGACCCTGAGATCCTCAACAGCTACAGACCAATTTCAAACGAACCGTTCCTCGCAAAGGTACTGGAAAAAGTCATTGCATTACAACTTCACAATCACCTCCAGACTCACAACCTGTACGAAAAGTTCCAGTCTGGTTTCAGAACAGCCTACAGCACGGAGACAGCCCTGGTCAGAGTCATTAATGACCTTCTTGTGACTGCTGACCAGGGCTCACCATCTCTCTTTGTTCTCCTGGACCTGTCTGCAGCATTCGACACTGTCGATCATAACATCCTGCTGCACCGGCTCCAGGATGAGATTGGTGGTCTTTCTGGCACCATTCTAAACTGGTTCCAGTCGTACCTCAGTGGGAGAACAGAATTTGTCACTCTTGGGCAACCATACAGTTACTTGTGGTGTTCCACAAGGGTCAGTCCTCGGTCCAATACTCTTCATCACTTATATGCTCCCCCTTGGACAAATTATCACAAAACATGGAGTGTCGTACCACTGTTACGCTGATGACACACAACTATACATAAAAATGGACCCCTCCACATCCAACTCAACTCTTCCACCTGCTCTTAAGCTTTGCCTGGAGGAGGTACAGGCATGGACGGCTGAGAACTTCCTTCAGTTAAATAGCAGCAAGATTGAAGTCATTCAAATTGGCACACCGCACCAAATCCAGTCCTCCTCCCTTAGCAGTACTCATGTATTTGGCCAAAACATTCCCCTCTCTTCCACTGTCACAAACCTTGGAGTCAAACTTGACCCACACTTGTCATTTGATACCCACATCCGCCACCTCTGTAAGGTCTCCTTCCTTCACCTCAAAAACATCGCCAAACTCCGCCCCTCCCTCTCCCAACCAGACGCCGAATAACTGATCCACGCCTTTATCTCCTCCAGGCTGGACTACTGCAATGCCCTCCTCGTCGGCATCCCTGGCAAGAATCTCCAAAAGCTCCAGCACATCCAGAACTGTGCTGCCCGGGTCCTGACGAGGAGGCGCAAATATGACCACATTACTCCTGTTCTCCAATCTCTTCACTGGTTGCCAATTCAATACAGAATACACTTCAAACTCTGCCAAACTCCGCAACATGGGTGACACAACATTTCAGGCGGTCGCCCCTCGGCTCTGGAATGAGCTCTCAGAGACCTTGAGGGCCCCACAGAGTGTGGAATTGTTCAAGAAAGGCCGAAAGACTTTTCTCTTTTTTTTTAAAAAAAAAGCCCACACTCTTGAATCAACCACTTAAATTTTCAGATTAGTTCTCATTAATACTTTTGTTTTTTATTATCGTGCTGTGCCAATTGTGTCATGTTTTTATTAATGATTTATCTGTATGTGGCACTTTGAGATTTCTGTTTGAAATGGAAAGCGCATTATAATAAAATGTATTATTATAAATATTATTTTAAGTGTGAATGTGAGCACAGACTGCCTTTTAAATTTCCCTTTGGGATGAATAATGTATCTATCTATCTATCTATCTATCTATCTATCTATCTATCTATCTATCTATCTATCTATCTATCTATCTTCTAAGTTAAATTAACAATGTTGTTCTCTATTTTGGTTTTCATAGAAATGATCTGCCCCTTTATCTCATTCAATCATATTCATCAAACATAAAGAACAAACAGCAAACAACAAATAAAATAACTAAACTCTGAGCGGCCGGAACAGCCACTCTCTGATCAGTTTGATTTCTTTTCACAGTGATTCTCCTACGTCTTTTCTTTCTTTTTTAATAATAACCTGGATTCTATCCCTCTTTTTTAAATCTGCCGTGTGAATTATATTGTTTTGAGTCCTTATCTGCATTTTTGCCATAACTGGACCCCTTTTACCAAAATGCAACATTCATTCATTTTGGTCCTAAATGTTGGTTTAGTGAAGATCTCTTTTTCTTTTAAGTTATATTTACTTTCTCTTTGAGCAAACTATTCTAAATATTGATGAGGAAAGTTTATTCCTGAGTTTTACGCAGAATTTGCAGCAGACTATGAACTAATTTAATGAAATTTCAATAATTTTACCTGGCTGAACAATTGGTTTGTTGGAAATCTGCATTTTTTTCTTAGTTCTTTTTCATAACATGAATACTGATTGGATGTTTGTCTTATTGCCATTTCCCCAAACTTCAACCCCGTAGGTCAGTTATGGAACAATCAGTTTTATAATATGTATGACCTTTTATCATCCAACAAGTCCTTTTCATTGTGTAGTAGAGCAATGGTTTTTGACATTTTTACTTTTGTGCAGTTCATGTGTGATTTAGAGTCCAAATTTTCATCAGCCAAACTTGTGTTTTGGAGTCTAGTTTCCTTCACTCCCTTCCTGGACATTTCAGGTGGAATAAAGTAGTCCTGGAGGTTCTGGATGTCAGAGTCAAATCATCCAGTGTTTCTATGTTTAGATATTCACCTCTCAGACGTTTTATCAAAATACTGTTACCGCCACCAGAGGGCAGTGTTGTTTTTGGACCCCTGTGAGTGTAACAGAATAGTATAAAGGAAGCTTTTATAGAAGGTTCTGTTGACATTTTAGCCATGCTTTAGGTTTATAAGTTGCTAAAACAGATACTTTAAAACATGTTTTTTCACGTAGAAAAAGAAGTGTGTGTTCTGTAAATATTGGTTGGTTTTGTCTGTAACTTGTGAGATTTTGAGGAACATGTTCAGCATCTTGATGTTTCCAACCTTTTGCATTACTGATGATCAATGTTGCTCCATGTTGTCAGAGAGTCACTGCAGTCCTGAAAATCATATCCCTGTGTCCTGTCCTGGTTTCATTTCACCAGAGTACATATATAAACCTATATTTTATTTATCTGTTTTAGCCTCTTTGATCTTTGGTGCAGAAAACCTCTGGCTTTAAATTTGTCTTTATTTTAAAATTTAATCAGAATTCATCAGACAAAACTCACATGCTGTGTGTAACAGTGCTGTAAAGCCTTATTGACTTTAATAATTCATATTTCCATTTGTATATGTCCAACACAACCCTTCAGCTGAGGCTAAAACCACAGGAAGTCACATCTCTTCAGAATATGTGCACAAGAGCTTCACACTTTTGCGTGTCAAGAAAAACCGGTAGAAGAAGCTCACACTTTGACAGCTGTTGACAAACAGAGTCGCACTGACACTTCACTTGTTCATGCTAAACAAAACACCTCAATACATTTGTTGAATGATTTTGGGTTCAGCCATTGAGATTCTGATGGACAAATTCCGTTTTGGTCAATAACCACAACACACACCACTGTGTCAAAGCATCTGGCAGTGAAGCAGAGTAGGAATATCTTTATAGAAATGATGGACAGAGGGAAATGGCAGTGGAGGGTTCATATAGAATACAAGTTAAAAGGTGGCTGATGCAGTGAGGAAGTGCTTTAATTGTACTACATACCAGCATAGGATGCGACGATCACCTCTGTTCTTAACTGAAACTGTGACTCGAGTCAAAGTTGCCCCTTTGTCCATCATCCTTCAATATTATTGTCATGGTGTTGTGAGTTCATGTTAAGCATGTTTACACATTTCACTATTGCTCTCTGCAATGATTTCCTTTCATCAATATTATTATTTCAGGGTGTTTTTCTGCATCACCCATTACTCTATTCAACATCTTCTCTGACTTTCCTGTATGTGAGCATGTTGTGCCTCCTCACCATATTGTTGTTATGAATATTTGATTAGTATTTTATTGTTCTACTTGTTACATCATTTATTTATATTTTAATTTAATTATGAATCAGTGGTGCTGAACACTCACCGTGCACATGCCACACATGGACATGTAGTCATTGCACTAAACGTGCACCATTTTGTGACTTCATTTTCCTTCAGTCCTGTTCCTGTTGACTCGTAACTGATATTTAGGTTTCTGAACTTGCCTCATATGAGATACCAATGCTAACACTAACCTCTCTCTCTCTCTCTCTCTCGCTCTCTCTCTCTCTCTCTCTCTCTCTCTCTCTCTCTCTCTCTCTCTCTCTCTCTCTCTCTCTCTCTCTCCCTCTCTGTTTTATGTTGTCCCTACCTCCTCTCTTTTGAAAGGGAGTTTTTCCGTCTTACAGTCTTTTATGCTTCATTGTTCATGTGGAATGTTGGGTTTTGATCTGTAAAGGTGTCTAGAAATGACTGTGTTGTACTTGGCACTAACTGAAGCTGAACTGAATTGAATGGCGACTTATGTTGTAAATGTTACAAGAGCGTGGTGTTAAATAAAGATAACATTTATGCTAATTCCTCAAGAAATAAATATGATGCTCTTTTTTTTTTTTTGCTCTTATTGTTTTTAAAAAAACAATATTGTTTTAAAACCGATACAATTGTTGCCAAGTCCTCAGTCAGGAAAATTCTCGACGACATCATCTAATTTGCATAGTTTCTTATTTTCACATCTCGATCAAACCAGGTGATGACATCATTTAAATCCGATACATTGTTGCCAACTCATCAGCCATGAATGTTCAAAACTTTCTACAATTTCCTAAAGAAAGAAGGAACTGTACTGGTGCAAAGTGCTTCATGTGACACGACAGAAGCACAGTCATAGAGAACCATGGAAATGGTTTCCTTTTTTTTTTTTTCCTTTTTTTTCTTTTTTTTTAATCATAAATTTGTTATTGAGAAAACCACACAAAAGCCTACATCAAACATTATCACCTCCACTGGTGTGTGAATGTGTGTGTGAATGGGTGAATGTGAAAATGCAACGTAAAGCGCTTTGGGCTCTGTCAGTGCAGTGTAGAAACGTGATATAAGTGTAGTCCATTACCATTTACCATTTCTGGAATTTTTAAAATCACATATTCTGACTCACCCTCCGCCTCCCTCTCGCTACCCCATCAACCAACCCCCACCATCAACCAACTGCAGTACAATTAAATGTCTGTTGAAATGACTTCTTCCAATATTTTCATGCCCACTGAAGGAACCACATTTTGTTTCAGTGGTTGATCATAAAAAAGACACAATCCTTTTGCGAGCGTCTAGTAACAACTTAGAAAGGCAGTGATCCTTCAGCTCCTATCTCCAAGGAACTCCAAAGGATTTACATGCAGAACTTATTCTGAAGTAGAAAAATAAATAGTGCTTCTCAATGTTTTATTTTGATAACAGATCCTGAAAGCAACAAACTGATGGTCCCCTGTGAAAATCCTGCATGCCTTCATGCCTTTGCTATTCCACTCATTGTTTATAAATGGTTTTCCCCCTTAAAGAAAATTACTGTTATCGTCAAAGAAATAATCCCAATGTTTATATCCTCAACTTACATCATTATCTCTACCAAGCATTTTGAATTAAGCACATTCATTTCATATTTTACAGTATAAATATCATCAAAGTGAAACAATAACAATTAGTCAAGTCCTAACCATCATGTTCAAAATGTTTTCAAGTCTGACATTTTCATCATTTATAGAAAACACTGATGGGTTCCAACTTTAAGTAATGATGGACATCAGTTTAGACTGAAGACAGCTGTGGAGCTCTCAGTGGCCGTTCGGGTCAGAGAGGACAGGTGTCTTTCAGTTCTCATCTGAGATGCTGTTCACCCAGCTGAGCTCACATAAACTTACATCTCCATATAACTTGTGATTGTTCCTGCTGACAGCACAGGCTTGAAGATGTCAAGATCATTTCTGTCAAAAAAGATTAAAAAAGATTTTTGGTCTGTGCATAGTTGAAGGTAGTAAAACAGTGAAATAAACTTGAGCAAAGTGTTGACGGCTTCGTGCTGAAACCGCAAAGATCCTCTAACCTCTTCCCTTGGCAGACCACGATAAAGAACTCTCACCAGGGTCCTGCTGTCGTTCACATCATCGGTTCTCATCCCAGTGAGGATGTGAGTGAACTTAGTGAGACACAAACAATATTTTTCAGATCTGCAATATTATATGTCTCGGTTATGAAACTTGAAATATGCATTTTAAACTTTTTTGTGATAAAGACATTTAAAGAAATTAACTTTGCATCCCTCTGTGTGGTGTGTGGTGTGTGGTGATGTGGTGTAGCTGGTGTGTGTGTGTGTGTGTGTTTGTGTGTGTGTGAGTGTGTGTGTGTGTGAGTGTGTGTGTGTGTGTGTGTGTGTGTGGTGTGTGTGGTGTGTGTGTGTGTGTGTGTGTGTGTGTGTGTGTACTTGTACAGCTATATGTTGTGAGGACCTTTTGTGAGGACAATATAGTGCTGATGCTGACAGAGACAAGGCAAACCAACTCGGGAGGTTAATTGAAGAGTTTGAAATCAGATATGACTCCCTCAAGTCATGTGATCATTTCTTAGTATTTGATCCCTCAACATGGCCTCAGGAAATGCAAGACCTCCACCGTTTTGGTAACACAACGGTCTGCAGCATTCTTCAGAAATATTAGGTCATCGTGCAACTTGACAGAGGGAATGGATGCACTTAATACAGGCAGGAAAACGCCTGAGAGCCTCCTCTGTGCATGACTTAGTTCGAATAGTAAATCCAAGTAACCCTGACATGTACACCAGCATCAACAAGGAAGTCAAACTGTCTCTACACTGCCTTTAAGCAGGACAGCTTGTGAGAGGGGATTCTCACACCTCAATATAATAAAAAACAAGTACAGATCTCGTCTGTCACGTGCTCGCCTCTCAGCCCTGATGCACATTCGCCTGTCAAAAAAGACCACAGAGACATTTGACCCAAAGCCAGCTGTTGACCTGTGGATGGAGGCAGCTAATCAGAGGCTCATCCAGAGACAGGGAGATGCATCTGCAGCATCTTCATCATCTACCATGCAGGAGTCTGAAGCAGAGGACACTGAGGAGGACAGTGAGGAAGACTGCACGTATTAAGACCACAGGGTGAGTACCAAACGCTATCTCCTGGTACTCTCCTGAGTAACTCACTAAAAAATGTATGTGCACCCCTGCTTATACAACTGGAATTTATGGCTCTTTGAAGGGAGGAGCCGTTCATAAGACTGGCTCCTTGATGAAGGTCACGTGATCTCCGTTAGAGACATCAGCCTCATTAGTGCAGAGTCATTCCATTATTTTCTGACATTTGGCACTGTGACTGTCTGCTATGAGTTTTCAGCTAGTGGTTTAATTTGTTTGATGAACCAGATTTAAAAGAGATATTTTTCTGACACATATTACACGGTGATTTACCTTCACATCGAGACGAGCCAGCTGAGGTGGCTCGGGCACCTGTTTAGGATGCCTCCTGGATACCTTCCTGGACACACTGGAAAGACTGTCTCTCGGTTGGGCTGGGAGCACATCCTGGCTGGAGGAGGTGTCTGGGGACAGTGGAGTCTGGGCATCTCTGTTCAGATTGCTGACTCCACAACCTGATCCTGGATAAGCGGTTGAAAATGGATGGATGGGTGGATGGACTGAGACTCAGTCACAATGCACGATTAGTTCTAAATTAGTTTTATTTTTCTTCTGTGAAAATCACATATTTTCTTTTCAAAATATGCCATCTTTTGTAAATGGATGTTAGGAGGTGTGCTCTGCCTCTGAGTGTGGTTGGGACTGGCAGCCTCGCTTCCGTCAGTCTGCCCCACGGCAGCTGTGGCTACAGTAGTAGCTTACCACCACCCAGTATGGTGTGAAAGGGTCAATGTGATATTGCAGTGTGAAGCGCTTTGGGCTCTGTCAAGCAGGGTAAAAAGCACTATACAAGTGTAGTCCATTTACTATTTACCATTTTACGCTCTGCCCTGGGCGCTGGACCTTAGCTGTCTTGGCCCGGTGCCTGGTGCCTGGTGCATGGTGCCTGGGGGCTTGTGCCCGGTGCCTGGTGCCTGGGGGCTTGGGCCTGGTGCCTGGTGCCCACCCTCCCTCTCCTGCAGTCCCCTCCAGGCTGGGAGTGGTCTTCCTTGCACCCTTCCTTGCCGCCCCCCTGCCCCCTCACTACAGTGTGACACCACCGCCCCCCGGCCCACAGAAGGTAATAACACTCAGCACTAGGGCATTAACAGAAACGTCGATTGAGACAAGTTGCAGGCTGAAGTTGGTTTCTGATTGGTGCCTATTTGCGGTTCTGAAGTATAACTTCCATTTATTTCACGTTAAAACTGTTGTCGAACCAATGTTCTGTGAACCATACAAGCAAGACCAATATTGAATTACAATTTTGGCAGCCATTGGTTTTTGATTGTTTTGGTATTTATTTCATTAATACAACGCACTTTTTTTTTTTCTTTTTTTTTCAAAAAATGATGCAAACACGCACGGTGTGCGTCTTGGCTGCCGCTGCTTTAAATGTAAAAGAAAACTTAAGGTGTTAGCCTTTGTTTTGTTCGGGTTAAAATGTACATGGCAACGTTGCAGTGAACTTTAATGCAAGTTGCTCATTGCCGGACAGCTGTGTGTCCGTGGTGCTCCTGCCTGTCCATGTGATGACGTCATCACGACTTCTCAACTCGAACTCGACTTTATTGACGGATAAGTCGACTTGAAAAAAACTGAAGTCGTTAATGCCCTACTCAGCACACTGCATTGTTGGTCCTTACAGAGGACCCCCGAGCTCCCCTGGAGCTTGCGTTTAAAGTCATTGTCTTATCAGAAGATAGCGAAAATATCATTTTTAAAAGGCCTTGCTTCAATTCTGTGCCAACACAGACTATTAAACAATGTTAGATCTTAACACTCCTGTAAATGCATGGTCAAAGGGCATGGTGCATGACTGTGAGCTACTGACTGTCTTTTGCTCTGCAACAGGAAACATAAAAATCACCCACAAGTGTTGAAACTGTTATAAGGCATGACCTTTTCACTATATGACAGTTACAGAGGAAAGGTCAAATGGTAGACTTAACTATATATACGATACCATGAAGACTGAACATGTTGTCTTCAGAAAGAGTTCACTAGTTGAATAATGACAAATATGCTGTGAGTTACATTAAGTGAATATAAATGCAACAATAAAATGCAGCAAAACACTTGGACCAGTATTTTATTTTTCTTGCAACTGATCAGATTGACCCAACAGTGTTAAAAAGTTGTGGTTCAACTTGTGAGATTCTATCAATAGAAAAAGTGTTTGATCTTTGACAGTTTCTAGGAATTTATGACATAATTAGATGATATTTATTGATCGACATACCTTCAGCAGACACACACACACACACACACACACACACACACACACACACACACACACACACACACACACACACACACACACACACACACACACACACACAAGCTCGTGTTGTTACACTTAGTGTTTGAAGTTCATTCCAAAAAAAAAGCCCTGAAGGAACTGAGCTTAACGAGTGAAACAGACACAAACCTGACGGCAACGCCACAATAAAACAATGGATTCAGGCCAAGCTGACAGAAATAATTAAACAAAATAAGCTTCCTTCTTTTCTTCTGTTCAAATAACCCCAGTTTTTTTTCAAGGATTAATCATTAACAAAGGAGTCATTTTCAGTAACTTGTACAAACTCACAAAGCAGCATGAGAGTCCAAAACTGAAATTTTAAACAAACGAGAGATTATATTAAATTACTGAAAGGAACCTAAATAAAACAGATGAGGTAAAAATCCAATCCATTATTTAGAGTTGCTTTCATACAGTCATGATAATGCCATGGCTTCATCACTTGTCCTTCCTGTGACGACTTTTCTTTCAGCACATATTTGGAAACTGAATCTTGAAATATCCATTATAATTTATCTCTGTTTCTTTATTTGAAAGACTCTCCAGCTCAGATGTGATCGTAGATTGAATTATGTCTTTCAAAGTATTGACTCCACCGATTGTTGTTCGTCCTTTGACCTGTGTGTGTTTGTGGTCGAGTCAGGTCTGCCTGCAAAGAGAAAATAAAAACAGAGATCCAACGTTCGGTTTAAGACAGAAGAATAACGAACTGAAATGATAGAAACTCTTTAAAACATGTTATTTTTTACCACTTCTGCTGACTGTGGTTGACTCTGGTCTCGCACTGGATCCTGATTGGTGGTTCTCGTCTTACATTTTCTACAAAGATGAAGTGAAGAACATCATCGACAAGACAGTTGAAGACTCATCTCGTTCATGTATTAGATGAGACCCAGCCGTTAAACTTTGAAACATAATGTAGATGTATTGCAGTTTGTTTGTTGGAAATAGTCAAGTGTTCACAGTTTGGGGTAAACTGACTTTTGAATTAAAGATCATCTTAAACTTTCTCTCACCTGTAGAGGCAGACAGTTAATATTAAGCAGCAGAAAGGAAATCCTACGGTGACTATAATCAGAAATTTCCATGAATCTGCATCAAAACAGAAGAGAATTAGATCTCGGCAGCATGCAGATAATATTTTATCTTCTGTGGAGTTACTGAGTCATCCAGAAGGTTTACCTACCTTCCTCAGTCACAGTTACATTCCATTCAATACTATACAAGCCACGCTGCCAGGATACAGAGCATAGATAAAGTCCTTCATCTTCAGCCTGAGCATTCAGAATACTGAGCCTGGTAAAAGAGTCCTGATGTATGATTTGTCTTGGAGAGGAGAGGTTATAAAAAGTCTCATTCTTATGGATGGAAAAAATCAAAACTTTGTCTTTCATCCAGGAGAATTGTTTTCTATTTGTTGTTGATAAATTGCAGTCGAGCTCTACTGGTTCTCCTCTGAACACCTCCACCGTCCTGCTCTGCTGAACTGAAAGATCCCCTAAAGAAAACATCCAGTCAGCACTAAAGACAATCTGAACTTGAATTGAATTTGTTATCAGTAATGTAAACCTTGCCGTACCTCCAAAGACACGATGCATCCCCAGCAGCTGGAAGAAGAGCAGAGCTGCTTGGTTTGAACTGAACATTGTGTCGTTCAGACAGAGAGTGAGAAGAGTCTCATCAGCCCAGAATGCATCTGCAGAGGAGGCTCCACACGAGGAAGTGGTTAGTTGCTGTTTTACTCAGCTCAGAGCTGAGTGGACGCCTTTTGAGGAAGAAAACATGAAATCATGTGCATGAACAACACAGAATATTATACATGTATAACTCTGTGTCATTGATCCGTCACTGATTTCAACATATGAAAAAGAAAATGTAGCTGATAAACACAGTAAACCACAGGAAGACCACTTCTTCATGTCAATTCATGAACCTCCTCCAGAGATTAATAAAGTATTTTGATTCCAAGAACATTTAATCCACATGCTGTGAATTCAGATTCAAACTCTTCTGAAAATCTCCATGGCTGCTTCTTATGCTGCATCCTTGATGACGTGTTGAAGAAAGCAGATTAAGACTGAGACACAGAGCTTAAATGTTAATGCAAAATTTGTAAATGTATGTTTTATGTAACTGGTTTTAAACAATAAGAAAATTCAAAATGTGACCATATATGATCAGTTCTCTGACACATGGCTAAACTGTGAGAAGGTATTTATATCATTTAAAGAAGGTTTCTGATTGGTTACATGGTCACTCTGTCATGACAGATGACTTTTGTCATCATTGATAACATCAGCAGCATGTTCTAACTCTACATGTCAAAAAGCTGCTTCCCTTTATGAAAAGTGTGACCCTGATATCAGGTCTTTATGTCTTTCTTTCTGCAGCAGATTGGAAACTGACTCACCAGCACCACCTGCTGTCTCGGTCTGTCTCACCTCATGCTCCAGTTGTCCCACTGACCACTGTGTCTCATCTCCTCCCTCCTCCCTGTGTATTTATTCTGTCTCTCTTGTCTGCCTTGTGTCGGTTTGCCTGATCAGTTTTGAACTCTGATCTGTATCGACGACTCTGGTTCTGATCAGTCCTTTGAACTTTGAAAGTTTAAAGGTGCAGACCGCAGCAGACCAAGCCAGACGCTCGCGCGTTTTCAGCGACTACTTTTTTAATGACCAATAAAGTACCTTACCTTACCTTACCTTACCTTACCTTACCTTTCTAAATTGCAAGCATAGAAGAAGAAGTTCCGCTGTTTATATTCTGCTGTCAGTGGCCGAGCTGTGGACAGTCACAAAAGTGATTGGCTACTGTTTTAAAGCTTTGAATTCGGTGTCCTGCTGAAAGGGCGCAAGCGTCTGGCTTGGTCTGCCGCGGCTTCCGTAGTTCAGACATGCACTGGGAAAGTACGAGAGAGCACTGTTTAGGCTCTTAAAATTTACTAAATGACCTCGTTAAGAATTAATTATGGACGTTACCCACTCTCGACACTTGGATTACAGCGGACGAGCAGTATGAAGGAAAATGGGCACGTTTTGTGGACTTTATGGACCGTTTTTTCTTTCGGGCTCTGTCGGTCCCTGTTTGTTGACAACGAAAATCCCCCCAGAATCTCCAGCTGCATTTGAAACATCAAAAAAGTGCTCCAGAGTGTTTCTCAGCATGAGGGTGAGGAGAAAATGAGGCCAAATCGTTTTTTGGGTGGAGTATTCCTTTAAGGAGTTTGCACGTTTTATGTGAAACAGCGCCCCCTGCAGGCCTTGGGCGTAACGCAGCTTAGTGAAAAACTCGTCCCTGTGGCTCACGTGCATGGAAGAGGGGAACTCCTTCCTCGCTCGTTTAGTAGCGCTCAAGTAAAACTTAAGTTTCTTTTCCCTGGTGGAGTCTGTGCTGGAGCTGTGGCAGTGCTGGAAGCCAGTCTTCTCTTACTTTCTGGAAGCTCCTGCTCAGTTGTTGCTCACTAAGCATCTGGCGGAGTAATGGCGGACAAAACGAAGCCTAACCAGCCAACCAGTGCATTACGTCATTCCTCTCAAATTCTCCCCAAAAAAATGCTTGTGCCGGACCGGGACTGCAACTTTCAAGTGACAATTTAGCACTGTTAGAGGTACTTGTGATGAATATGTCAGGGCTCATTGTACACATCATTAAAAATGTGTAACATATTTATGGTGGAAAATAAGTATTTTTAAGGTTGTAAAACTCCTTAATGCACCTTTAAATAAAACCTGCTGTGACTCTGAATCAGCTCCCGTCTGCTTCTGGGTTCACCTGCGTTCTCTGAAGGATAATGTTTAGAAAAAATAAATAAACTGTTTAGTCCACACCTTTTCTGTGCAAACACTGTTCTTGGAGGAGGTGGATGCCTTCAGAGCAGTTTTGCTCTCACACTATTCAACAAACGAGTGTGAGTTTAGATTAATTGTTGAGAATATGTTCAGTTTGATTCCAGCTTGCAAGCTTTTCCATGTGTGGTTTGAATGTTCTTTAGTTTCCTTTGCATGATCGTCCAAACAAAGCATTTACCTCAGCCAGGTCACCGTCAGAAGACAAAGTGTCATTTTTAACTGGTGTTTCTTCAACTATGTGCCAAACCCAGTCAGACAGTGACTCCTCGGTAAATGCTTGGTTAAAGAGCACAGATCCCCCCACATCTCTTCAGCTCAGAGTATTCTTAAAAAAACAGATTGTTTTTTTGTTCATATCAGCAGAACCTGGTTTCAGCTCTGATCAGAAACTCATTGTGCCTCCAAACATATTTTCAGGCATCTATAGAGAGGGTAAACAAACCGAGGATCGAATGAACAGTTTATGATCCTTTATTTTACCAGGAGGGTTAACTGAGAGCTTAATATCTGTTTCCACAGAGAATGGTCGGGTGAGGCCAGAGTGCTAACCGCTGTAAATTATATCATAATTTAGTGTTACTGTTGTCAACAATAATTTTACCAACAAAAGTTCTGATTCATGTCTAAACTTTGTGTGTACTTTGTAATACTACAGTTGTTTTGATATTTTTGCTTTTGTGTAGTTTATGGATGATTTCCAGTTTCATCAATGAAACTTGTGTTTGCGTGTCTGGTTTCCTTCACTCCTTCCTGCACATTTCAGCTGGAATAAAGCAGTCCTCAAGACGTGTTTAATGTGGGAGTCGAAGGATGAGTCCTGGTCAAAATAACTCCCAGGTTCCTCACAGAGGTTCTGGAGGTCAAAGTCAAACCATCCAGTGTTTTTATGTTTAGATAATTCACCTCTCAGATGTTTTATCAAATACTGTTACTGCCACCAGAGGGCAGTGTTGCTTTGTGGACCTCTGTGATTGTAACGGAATGAGATACAGGAAGTTTTATAGGAAGTCTGGTTGATCTTCCAGCCATGCTTTAGGTATAAATTCATCAGACAAACATCACATGGTGTGAGAAACAGTACTATGGAGCCTCACTGACATGTAGTAATTCATATTTTGATTGATAATTCCTTTTTGGTCAATAACCACAACACACACCACTGTGTCAAAGCATCTGACAGTGAGAGGATCAGAGTATGAATATCTTTACAGAAATGATGGACAGAGGGAAATGGCAGTGGAGGGTTCATACAGAATACAAAGATTCTCATGCAGTTTGGAAGTGTTTTAATTATACTCCATACCAGCAGGAGGAGCTATGATCACCTCTGTTCTTATAATAATTCACTTGAACTGTGACTTTCAGGGAAAGTTACACTTTGTCCTTCATCCTCATGGAGCTGTGAGTTCATGTTGAGCATGTTTATTCTTTTCACTGTGTTTCTGGTGATTTAATTTTTTATTTCAGGGCGTTTCCTGCATCACCCATTCTTACCACCCTCATCTTCTCTGACTTTCCTGTATGTGTGCATGTTATTATAATATGAATATTGACTGTTGGTTCATTAGTATTTCACTGCTTGTTCTAATTGGTACATTTATTGTTCTTTTAATGTTGTTATGAATCAGTCATGCTGAACACCATGCACATGTCACACATGGACATAAAGCCATGGCAGGTTCAATCTCTAAATGTTGTGCACCATTTTGTGATCAATTAATACAGTTTCAACTTCATTTTTCTTCCTGGTTTTCTGTCTCCATTCCACAGTAAATGTTTAGGACTTTAGTGGCTGAATTTGCTTCATGTGAGCTGAATGCTGACAGGCGGGCCACAACAGAGAAAGAAGAATTGAATGATGGATTCTTACTGAACTATCAGATAAAAAAAACTAACTCAGCAATATTTAAATGTTTCATTATAACCTGAGACACATGGATAATGGTGGGGTTTCTGGACATTCAACAGGAGTAAAGACTTGACAAGAAGGAGGTCATCAGAGAGAAGGAGCACAGAGAAACTCAAAGGTAAAGACACAGGACACATCAGGTGAGAGGAGAGAAAGAACTCTGAAAGACACAATATAGGCCTGAAACATGGAAGCAGACGTGAGAACAAAGACATGAATATAATTTATGAAATGAGTAGAAGAGAATTATGGTTTTTATACAATACAACATAAGCATCTTCATCATTCAACAAGAATATGAACTGGAAGCACAAACAAGGATCAGAAGTGGAGGAAACATAAGAGAGACTCAGAAAATGAGACAAAAATATATTTGTTTTTTTTTCAACATCTTGTTCTATAAAGTTGTTAATGAAACTTCTGAGCAGCTTTAGTGGTGTAACAACAGAAACAATATTTTTGCAATGTCAAATATTGCATTTATTTCAAAATTTACAGTAGAAATACAAAGAAATGTCTTCATAGTGAAACAGTAATAATAACTCAAGTCCTAAACATCATGTTCAAAATGCTTTCAATTTTGAGATTTATATCATTTATATAAAACACTGATGGGTTTTGAAAACACACACACACACACACACACACACACACACACACACACACACACACACACACTCTCTCACACACACACACACACACACACACACACACACACACACACACACACACACACACACACACACACACACACACACACATTATTACTTTTCAAATATGTCCAAATATCTTCTTTTTGCTGAACTCTGATCCAACAGGTTTTGTGGCTGTCGCAGTGAAAACAATAATATTGTTTATTTTTGTATAATATCCACTGTAATTCAAGTCAATGTTTTTTGTTGCAATAGTGCCCCTGTGTGGTTGAAAAGATTATTGTTTGCATGGATTGTGTTTAGCTGATTGGTTGAGGGTGAGAGAGCGGAAGCAGGAAGCAGGAACGCAGCAGCCTCGATTCAGCGGAGAAGTTGTTTGCAAAAGAGAGCAGAAAATAAGGAAATGCAAAAGGAAACATGGACGATCAGCAAACCTAACAGCTCCCACACATTTGAACAGAAGGCGCACACGGTATGACTTTTATTTCTGGAAATGTGGATGTTTATTTGAGTTTGACATTTTATTGATGAATATTTTTTTTTGTGTCTGTTACTTTTCAGTTTTTCACGTTGCTTCTTGCCCAGCTAAAGAGAAATAAAACGCTGGCAAATTCATCAGTTGAAGCGTGGCCTATTTCTGTGCAAATAAATAACCTGGGAGCGGTTATAGTGAAAAACGTGTCCCCTGCCGTTATCAACGAGGAAACATCGCTGCACCGGCGTGAGAGGGGCCAGCCAGCGAAAGAGCGACGAGTGAGCAGCGTGGCTTCAGCTTGACCATGCTCCAAGGGAAAGAGGTCTACGTGGAGTCCATCACCAGCCTCCATGGTTCTGCAGCAGCTGGACATCCAGACTTCAACAGCTTGACCATGCTTCAAGGGAACGAGACCTTCGTAGAGTTCATCACCAGCCTCCATGGTTCTGCAGTGGCTGGATATCCAAACCTCAAACAGTTTTTCCAGTGGAATTAAAGACTAAAGCTTCACTTCAGCACAATGCAAGTCTACAGTAAGCCCAAGCTTCACAAGGATACCAGGTCAGACTGTGTCTATAGACTCTAAAAAAAAAAAAAAAAAACTCAAATACAAAGAAGAAGAGATAAAGAAAAAGAGTTCAAAGGAGTTAAGAGAGTTAAAATTGTTTACAAAGTGTTTTTGTTTATTTTTGCTGTGACACTGGTATTGTTTGATATTTTAATATTGGGTTAACTTTGAAATATTTGAAGTCTATTGTGCAACACTGAGATGGAAGATACTTCAGAAACACGTCTGTTAGAAGAAGTAATTGAAGCATTAGAAAAAGAGAAGGCTTCATTAGAGGTTAAACTAATGGATGATCTTGAAGACAAAGAAAAACAAGAGGTTGAAATACGCCTAGGTGAGATCCATGCAGATCTTGAAATTCAAAGAATAGGCCAACGTCCAATCCAAACTTTACCTGGAGTTGAAACAGAAGTGAGGCGCTCAGACAGAGAAAGAAACCTAACTGAGAAAATGTTGGAACTGAAAAGAGATGACATAATGAGCAAAGAGAGAAGTTTTATGTCAACCTACTTGCACTTTAAAGCTGAGGTTCAACTCACAAGGTCGAAACTGAAAGGAGAATGCTCTAAACTTGAGTTAGGTGACATGATTCAAAGGGTTGAAAAATGCGAGTCAGATTTAAAGCAAAACTATGTATCTTTACGTGCACTGACCGCACCATCCCAAGACATAAGGAGAAAAATGGACAGTGGCAGTTCGGTTTGTACTGATATCATAAAGCTTCTGAAAAGGCGTTATGCAGATTCTGACAAGGAATTTAATGCACAAGCTGCAAAGGAATCAGTCTTTCAATTACTGCAAAGAGAGGATGCGAAGTCAATTTATGGCTCAACTGTGTCAAGACAGAGAAGTCAACACAGAAGTCTAAGTGAGCACGAAAGCCAATTTTCTGCAAAAAGGGCTGAAGCAGCAGCACGTTTAGCTTCAAAACGAGCAGAAATAAACAGAGAAATGGAAATCTCAAAGCAAAGACAGGAGATTCTTGCTCAGCAAGAGAAGCTGAAAATGTTGGAGAACCAAAGAGATCTTGAGGCAATAGAGGCAGAGTACAATGTATATGCTGAAGAAGAATCAAAGATGAATGCTGAAAGAACTGCAAGTGAAATAAAGGTCACTTCAAGTCAGCTTCCAAAACAGCAGCAGAACAATGTCTCACGCCCAGAAGTTCTTTGTAAGCCAGCGCCAGCTTTACCTGAGATTAAAGGTGAAAAGATTTTCCAAAGGGTGTATGTCCCACAAACTTGTGACAGGAATCCAATGCCAAAAGACACTGAAGTAGCATTAGTCCAAGCGTTAAAGGACTCGTTGACAATGACAAGACTGCCAGCTCCTGAACCATTTACATTTAGTGGGGATCCGCTGAAATTCATTGAGTGGAGCACTTGTTTCAAAGCTTTAATAGAGACTAGCTGTGTTGATCCAGCTCACAGATTGTTCTACCTGAAAAAGTACATAAGTGGGGAAGCACTTACTGTATTAGAAGGAACATTTTATAGAAGCGATGAGGAAGCTTACACCCAGGCTTGGGAGGCTTTGAATAAATGTTATGGCCATCCATTTGTTGTCCAGAGAGCGTTTAGAGGAAAACTAAGCAGTTGGCCAAAGATTGGGTCAAAGGAGTCTCTGAAACTGCGAGAGTTTAGTGATTTCCTCATTTCATGCAAAAACGCCATGCCTCATGTACAAGGTCTCAGGGTATTAGATGATTGTGAAGAAAATCAAAAAATACTCCTCAAGCTACCAGACTGGGCAACAACACGTTGGAACAGATATGTGACTAAAACACTGGATGAAGGAAAAGAGTATCCAAGTTTTGCGGAATTTGCTGACTTTGTGGCTGAAGAAGCACGCATAGCATGCAACCCAGTCTCGTCCTTGTTTGCACTGCGAACATGTGACAAACTAGACAAGGAGCAAAAGCGTCCTAAGGCGAGTGTCTTAACTACTACGATAAAAGGAATCAAGAATACGAAGGCAGCAAGCACAGCTCAAGAAATCAAATCTCCCCCTTCCACAACTCAGAACAAAAGACAAATTGAGTGCATTTGTTGCAAGCAAAGCCACTTTATTTACAAATGTGTAAAATTTGCTGAAATGTCTCTGGAGGAAAAGAAGAAGTTTGTTTCTGAGAATAATATGTGCTACAGTTGTCTGAGAGTTGGCCACATTTCAAAAAACTGTCGGCAAAAGGCTACTTGTAATGTGTGCAGGAAAAACCATCCTACTCCACTTCATGAGGACCGTCCACAAGTGGACAAACTTGAAACGCCACCACAAGAAGATGCTTCTGCAGTGTCGAACAATGTGAGAATAGACAATAGTGACCGTACTTCAATGATTGTGCCGGTATGGTTATCTTGTGCAGAAGGTAATGGGCTTGAGATCTTAGTTTACGCGCTGCTAGATACTCAAAGCAGCAACACGTTCATAGACCAAGACATTTGTGAAAGGATTCAAGCGCTCACAGAGTCAGTTAAGCTGAAACTGACAACAATGACAGACAGGGGTTCAATTGTTCAGAGTCAAAGAGTGAATGGGCTGAAAGTAAGAGGCTACTATTCACAAGAGTACATTGAGTTACCTCCCACATACACTCGTGAATACATCCCCCTTGAACAAAGCAGTATTCCCACTCGAGAAACAACAAAAGGATGGGCACATCTTCAAGGTATTGCACGAGAAATGCCAGAGTTGCTTGATTGTCCTGCAGCACTTCTTATTGGCTACGATTGTGCAAGAGCTCTGAAACCAAGAGAAGTAATACCAGGCAACGACTACGATCCTTATGCAATCAAAACAGACTTAGGTTGGAGTATTGTCGGATCTATCAAGCCTTTGACAAGTTCAATGGATGTAACCGGAGCGTGCCATCGTATCACTGTTAAAGAGCTGCCATCCATCACTCCCTCTTCTGTGATCAAAGTGTTGGAAACAGATTTTCGGGACACAAATCCCAAAGATGGAAACATATCACAAGAGGACATTCAATTTTTGCAGCTCCTCAATGAAAACGTACACATCAATGAAGAAGGTCATTTGGAAATGCCTTTACCTTTCAGAGAGCGTCCCCAGCTTCCAAACAACAAACAGCTCGCAATCACACGGCTCAAGCACTTGAAAGCAAAAATGGAAAGGAATCAGAAGTACAAAGAGGATTATGTGAAATTTATGAATCGTGTATTTGAAGATGGTGATGCAGAGGAAGCAGTCGGCATATCTGCAGATGATGTCACATGGTATATACCTCACCATGGGGTATACCATCCCAGAAAGCCAGAGAAAGTGAGAGTTGTGTTTGACTGCTCAGCGAAATTTCAGGACACATCTTTAAATGACCATCTCCTCACAGGCCCAGACTTAATCAATACGCTCATAGGGGTACTCTGCAGATTTAGAGAACACCAAGTTGCCATTACATGCGATGTAGAGAAAATGTTCCACCGCTTTCATGTCTCTCCAGAAGACAGAGACTTCTTAAGGTTTTTATGGTGGCAGGATGGAAACACCAGTACAGAGCCAAAAGAGTATCGCATGCGTGTTCATATTTTCGAAGCAGCATCCTCGCCTGGTTGTGCGAACTATGGCATGAAGTATCTTGCAAGTGAACATGAAAAGGATTATCCGTTGGCGGCAAGCTTCATTCACAGAAACTTTTATGTGGATGACGGATTAATCAGTGTTGATACAATCGAAACAGCAAAACAGCTGGTCCGTCAAGCACAAGAGATCTGTGCAAAAGGAAAATTGCGCTTACACAAATTTGTGTGCAACAAAAGAGAAGTTTTGGAGGTAATCCCAGAATCAGAGCATGCCATCAATGACAAAGATGTCAATCTGAACTACTCTGACATTCCTATGCAAAGTGTGCTGGGAGTCAAATGGAATGTGGAAACAGATTCACTCTCGTTCAATGTTGTTCTCAAAGGAAAGCCAGCCACTCGGCGAGGAATCCTGGCAACAGTAGCGAGTGTGTATGATCCACTAGGATTTCTTTCTCCATACATTCTAACTGGGAAGCAAGTACTACAGGAAATGTGCAAACGCGGCATAGGATGGGATGACCCTATTCCTCCTGCTCTGGAAAAGCAATGGAAAATATGGCTTAATGATCTGGAAAACTTGCCAAAGATTCAAATACAGAGATGCTTCATTCCTGAGGACATGGATACAGTGCAAAGGATTGAGTTACATCATTTCTCGGATGCAAGCAGCAGTGGCTATGGACAATGCTCATACATCAGGATTGTAGCAGAAAACAAGGTGCATTGTGCTCTCGTTATGGGAAAAGCCAGAGTGGCTCCCACCAGAGTTGTCACTATACCACGTCTCGAACTGACCGCAGCGGCAGTTTCAGCGGGAGTAAGTAACTTCCTCAGAACAGAGCTTGAGCTAAAGATTGACGAGGAGTTCTTCTGGACTGATTCTCAAGTGGTGCTCGGGTACATTAAAAATGAAGCAAAGCGCTTTCACGTCTTTGTCGCAAACCGTGTACAGAAAATTAGAGACTTCACAGATCCAAAGCAATGGTTCTACATAGAGACGGATCAGAATCCAGCAGACCACGCTTCTAGAGGTCTCAAGGTGGCAGAGCTCATGGACTCTAGTTGGTTAACTGGACCTAGATTTCTCTGGGACAGAGAACTTGTAACCAAGCCACACTCCCCAGCTCTTTTCTTGGGAGACCCTGAAGTAAAGGTTCTTGAAACTAATGCTCAAGAGAAAGACAATTTTCTTGAGAGATTCTCGAGATTTTCTGATTGGAACCTGGCACTTAATGTTGTTGCAAGGATAAAGAGACTTAACAAAAGAGACAAATCAGAGCTCATTACTGTTGAAGAAAGACAAGAGGCTTCTCTAGCGCTTATTCGGCTAGCACAGAGAAGAACTTTTGAACAAGAGTTGGATCGAGTGAGACAAAAGGGAAACAAATTGCCAAGAACTCACAAGTTGCATCAACTTGATCCTTTCATTGATAATGATGTACTCAGAGTCGGAGGCAGGTTGAGAAAATCCTCAGCATCATTTGAGCTTAGACATCCTGCTATTCTTCCTAAGGAAGATATTGTCACAAAACTGATTGTTGATTATTATCACAAGAAAACACAACACCAAGGACGAGGTCAAACCCTAAATGCACTTAGAGCCAATGGCTATTGGATTGTAGGTGCCAGTAAAGTAGTGGCCAGTTACATCAAAGATTGTGTAGTATGCAGAAAGATGCGAGGGTCAACAGAAGAACAGCGTATGGCTGACTTACCAGCTGATAGAGTAGAGCTCTCCCCTCCTTTCTCTTTCACAGGATTAGATTGTTTTGGTCCTTTTATCACAAAACAAGGTCGAAAGGAGTGTAAACGTTATGGTCTTCTATTTACATGTTTAAGCTCCAGAGCTATTCACATTGAGATGTTAGAAGATCTTTCTACTGATGCGTTTATAAATGGATTGAGATGTTTTATAGCGATCAGAGGAGCAGTGAGACAGATTCGATCCGATCAAGGCACAAATTTTGTCGGAGCTCGTAATGAGTTTGAGAAAGGTCTCAAAGATCTTGACAAGGACAGGATTGCTACCTATCTAGCTAAAAACCAATGTGACTTTCAAATGAATGTTCCCGAAGCAAGTCACCGAGGCGGTGTCTGGGAACGCCAAATCAGGACTGTCAGGAATGTTTTGAGTTCAGTCTTGGCACAAGCCATAGGAAGACTTGATGACACCTCTCTAAGAACTTTCTTTTATGAGGCTATGTCAATTGTAAACAGTCGCCCACTTACCACTAATACTATTAGTGATCCAAAAAGTGCGGAACCTTTGACGCCCAATCATTTACTTACAATGAAAGAGTCAGTCCCTCTTCCACCTCCAGGCAATTTTGTCGGTGAAGATTTGTACAGTCGAAAGAGATGGAGAAAAGTACAGTATCTTGCAGAACAGTTTTGGCACAGATGGCGCAAGGAGTACTTAACCAGTATAAGTTTAAGACAACAGTGGCACACATCCAAACGAAATGTACAAGTCGGAGATGTAGTGATCATTAAAGAAGAGAACATTCCCAGAAATGAATGGAAATTGGCAAAGGTAATTGAAGCCAATAAAGACGATGATGGTTTGGTACGAAAAGTCAAGATTCAAGTTGGACAAAGAGATTTAGGAAGTAAAGGTGAACGTCTGAAACAGTTGTCCTATCTTGAACGACCAGTACAGAAACTAGTGGTACTAGTACAAAATGAGTCAATTAAGATTTGAAAGGTTAAGAATGGTTTATTTTCTTTTAGGTTGGAAAATTACCATGTTTTATTTTGTTGTAATATAAACCTGTTGTAATTTTGGTGGCAGTGTGGCTGTCGCAGTGAAAACAATAATATTGTTTATTTTTGTATAATATCCACTGTAATTCAAGTCAATGTTTTTTGTTGCAATAGTGCCCCTGTGTGGTTGAAAAGATTATTGTTTGCATGGATTGTGTTTAGCTGATTGGTTGAGGGTGAGAGAGCGGAAGCAGGAAGCAGGAACGCAGCAGCCTCGATTCAGCGGAGAAGTTGTTTGCAAAAGAGAGCAGAAAATAAGGAAATGCAAAAGGAAACATGGACGATCAGCAAACCTAACAGCTCCCACACATTTGAACAGAAGGCGCACACGGTATGACTTTTATTTCTGGAAATGTGGATGTTTATTTGAGTTTGACATTTTATTGATGAATATTTTTTTTTGTGTCTGTTACTTTTCAGTTTTTCACGTTGCTTCTTGCCCAGCTAAAGAGAAATAAAACGCTGGCAAATTCATCAGTTGAAGCGTGGCCTATTTCTGTGCAAATAAATAACCTGGGAGCGGTTATAGGTTTCTTCTTTCTTTCAGTTCTCGTCTGAGATGCTGTTTGCTCAGCTGACCTCACAGAGACTTACATTTATATATAACTTGTGATTGTTCCTGCTGACAGCACCGGTTTGAAGACGTCAAGATCATCTGTAGGAAAAAAAAAACAACAGCAAGAACAACTTAGGTTTGCACAGTCAAAGATAGATTAACATTGAAATATATTTGGACAAAGTGTTGATGACTTCACGGAAAAAGTAACCACAACGTTCCTCTAACCTCATCCCTTTGCAGACTATGATAAAAAACTGTAGCGAGGGTCCTGTTGTCGTTCACATCGTCGGTTCTCATCCTGGAGAGGAAGTCAGTGAACTTAGTGAGACACAAACAATATTTTTCAGATCAGCAATATTATATGTTCAAGTTATGAAACTTGAAATATGCATTTTAAATGTTTGTGATAAATAAATTCCAAGTGTGTGTGTGTGTGTGTGTGTGTGTGTGTGTGTGTGTGTGTGTGTGTGTGTGTGTGTGTGTGTGTGTGTGTGTGTGTGTGTGTGTGTGTGTGGATATGTCTATGTTTAATGTGTCTTGGATATCATAAGTCATATGATGTCTTGAAAATAACCATCTTCAGATGTTACTGACTGCCGTGGTAAACAAATATTAAATAAATTACTGAAATAATTAAGTTAAATACTTTAGTTTTAGAAGACTGAAAATTGTTTATTGTTTAACATGTGTTAACAGACAGACAGACCATATTACATGAGTGCATGTTGTGTAATTCAGTGTTTATTTGAAGAATCTGTACATAACGGGGCTTTCAGACTCATTTTAGCTGAGGTGCCAAAACAGTCCATTAGGCAAGACGAGTAAAATGTTCTAAAATAAACATGAGAGTTTTTCTTTGGAAAACAAAAAACAAAAATCTCAGTGATCAAACCTTCTTATTTGACATTCATGACGTACTCATCAAAGTGGAAGACGGGTTAACTGAGTGTGGTGTTCATTAACATCTGAATATCCAGATTATTGAACGTCTTCCTCCAACTGACTGAATTTAATGAATGAGTGAATCAGACTTGAATTAGAGATCATCCTAAACTTTCTCTCACCTGTAGATGCAGACAGTTAACATCATGCAGCAGAGAGGAAATCCTGCTGTGAGTATAATCAGAAATTCCCATGAATCTGCATCAAAACAAAAAAAAAAAATCAAATTTAGACAGTATGTAGATTTTGTCTGCTGTGGAGTTACTGAGTCATCGAGAAGGTTTACCTACCTTCCTCAGGTTTCTCAGTCACAGTTACATTCCATTCAATTTCATTTACGCCACTTATCCTGGTTACAGAGCATGAATAAAGTCCTTCATCTTCAGCCTGAGCATCCAGAATACTGAGCCTGGTAAAAGAGTCCTGATGTATGATTTGTCTTGGAGAGGGAAGCTTATAAAGAGTCTCATTACTAAAGATGGAAAAAATCAGAACTTTGTCTTTCATCCAGGTGAATTGTGGTGTATTTCTTGTTGATATATTACAGTTGAGCTCTACTGGTTCTCCTCTGAACACCTCCACCGTCCTCCTCTGCTGAACTGAAACATCCGCTGAAGAAAACATCCAGTCAGCACTAAAGACAATCTGAACTTGAATTGAATTTGTTATCAGTAATGTAAACCTCGCCGTACCTCCAAAGACACGATGCATCCCCAGCAGCTGGAAGAAGAGCAGAGCTGCTTGGTTTGAACTGAACATTGTGTCGTTCAGACAGAGAGTGAGAAGAGTCTCATCAGCCCTGAATGCATCTGCAGAGGAGGCTCCACACGAGGAAGTGGTTAGTCGCTGTTTTACTCAGCTCAGAGCACAACGGACGCCTTTTGAGGAATAAAATATTAAACCATGTGTCAGCACTGTGAAAAACAAGAATTGTACATGTACAACTCGATGTAAAAAAGAAAATGTAGCTGATAAACACAGTAAACCACAGGAAGACCACTTCTTCATATTCTTCAATTCAAGAATCTCCTCCACAGATTAATAAAGTATTTTGATTCCAAAAACATTGAGTCCACATGCTGTGAATTCAGATTCAAACTCCTCAGAAAATCTCCATGGCTGCTTCTTATGTTGCATCCTTGATGACGTGTTGAAGAAAGCAGGTTAAGACACAGAGATCACACATGAGTAATATTGAATTAGTTTAATTTTTCTTTTCTAAAAATCACATATTTTCAATTCAGAATATGCTACTTTTTGTAAATGGATGTTTTCTGTAGCTGATATGAACTTCTGTTAGTTTTAAATATGAAAAATTCAAATGTGACCATATATGGTCACTCGTCTCACACTTGACTGAACTTAAGGTATTTATTTCCTTTAATGAAGGCTTCTGATTGGTTCCGTGGTCACCCTGTCATGACAGATGACATTTTTCTTATCACTGATAACATCAGCAGCATGTTCTAACTGCATGTCAAAAAGCTTCTTCCCTTTATGAAAAATGTGAACCTATCAGGTCTTTCTGACCTTCTTTCTACCGCAGATTAGAAACTGACTGATAAAGATGAACAGGGCTGCTGCAACTCATTTAGGGGTCCTAAGTATGACTATTTTGTGGGACCAAGCAGGAACCCGGTGTCAGTTTGATTATTTAACGTCACTGTTACTGTTGTTCTGGCTCTGAGAAGACTAACAAGTCCCATGAACTCATATTAATTACACCAAGAATAAGAAAAAGCTAATAACTATTGTAAACCCAAAAAACATTCTGTAGTATTCCGGTGTTATTTCCTGGATAAATCGTAAAATAAGCTTATTTACTGGTCACTACTGAAATCAGTTTCAGAATTGCGAATAAAAATACAGTTTCATCATTCTGTATTTCATTCTTTATGAAGAAAAAATGACTTAAATGTATCATGCAATTATTAAAAAGATATTTGAATGAAAGGGGGCAGAAAGAAGTAAAAAGAAACATATGATGTCCACCCCTCATCAAAACAAATCAATAACATTTTCGGTCTTGTTGAGCAGTTCATGTCAAAGCACAAGACAATTTACTAAATATTTTACAATGTTTTCTGTTCCACAGCAGTGTCATATTTTAGCAGTAATGAAGCTTTTACACTTTTCTTGAAAATATAAATAGAACTTTTGGGTTGTTCCACAAGTTGACTCCCTGGAATGTGATTCATCTTTCTCTTTATCTTTCGTTATAACAGAAACAAGTCACTGTTATTAAGAGAATCTTTGACCTTTCTTACAAGCATTTTTCAGACCCTTTGTCTTCAGTGGGTTGTTGACAGTCATTTTCTCTCCATGAGGACAAATTTTACAATTTTGGTCACATAAATTGATGAATGTTGTCATGAACGTATTATAGACACTATTTAAAATATTTTTTCTTATTTTTTGTTATTTTATCCACAGTAGTATTTGCATTTTTATCTTTATTCAACTAAAACTTGAAATATTAAATGTGTGGAGACTTTCCTGTGGTTTCATACGCACTGAAACACAGGAAGCTGCTGGCAGTTTGGGCCCCAAGTAGAAAAATCCACCCCCCACCCCCAAACCCCACCCCTGAGGCCCTACATGCAGTGCATGATGTGTGTGGTGGAAGATAAATGTCATGAGTGCTCAAAGAGCAAATTTTCTGTAGACCAGAGCTCTCCTGAAGACGGTGTGGGTGTGCAAACACTGCTCTGGGGGAAAGTGGACTTTAGATACATTGCTGAGAATATCTCCAGTTGGTTCTGCCTTGCAGAGAGCATGAGAGCATGAGAGCATGCATTTCAAGCCACTGTCTTGTGGAGCTACCAGAAGATGGTGAAATTGTTATTTTTAATAGGTCTTGCTTCATATATGTGCCAACGCAGTGGCACTCCTGTAAATGCTTGGTTTGGTTTGAGGCCACGCTACATGGCTGTGGGTTACTGACGGTCTTTTGCTCTGCAACAGGAAGTAAAAACCTCCCACATGTTGAAGCTGTTCAAATCTATATGCCCAGAGCTTGTTGTGTTTTCAGGTTTATTCCTCTTATAAACAGTTACATGGAAAGATCGAGTGGAAGACTGAATTTTATTTATTATACCAAGAAAACTGAACACTGAACATAAAGTGAACAGACGTTCCGATTCTCAAACAAATGCATCTGGATAGAGACCCGTTTGAGATTGAGAAAAGATGAATTAGCAATGTGAGAATCACAAGGAAAATGCCGTTTTATTGTTGTTTAAATGGAAAGTCTCTCACGCTCTTAGCTGCCAATTTCCCACTCTCGACATTCCCATCTAATCCCATTATAAACTCAAAAAAATGGCTAAAATTCTGATCAAACTTAAAAGCTTGCAGTTTAATTTTGGTAGAAGATATTGAAATAAGGTTTTCACATCTGAACAGAGGACAAATACGGCAACATTTTAAAAGTTTAATGACATCTCTACGGGGAACCATGGCGAGGCATGGTGGACTTGTTCGAGGATGCATTTTTTTCTTTTTTTTTTCAATCAGCTCTCTTCCATTTGCATGGGTAAAAAGTTGCTGTTGCCATGGTAACCAGCCATGGTAACCATGACATCATCAGTCCTGGCTGAGAATGTACATGGCTTTCATCTTTCAACTTTGAAGCCAGTGGGGAAGGCCTTATCAATGAACTGTCTTCTCATTCCTGACGTGGAATCGAACAGTTCAGACGCGCGAGAGATTCTCAGTTCTACAGAGCGAAAGAGCGGCTTGAGGAATTCATTGAATTTATTCATTCGTTCAAACACTGACAGTGAGGCAGAGATGACGCAACAGCAGAGAGACATGGCCAAGGAAGCAGCCTATTGGAAGAAGAAATTTGAAGACGTGAACGAGGAGCTGGAGGATGAAATCAGGGCCAAGACAAAGGTCCAGGAACGGCTCAAACAGGCAGAGCAGGCCCTGACGGCTAATGGGGCCGAATGGATGGACGACAGGAAGAACGTGTGTGCAGGCATTCAGGGTCTTCTGAGGAATATTGAAAGACTGGATAAGATCGTGTCCGCGGTTGGCAAAGTGAACCCAAAGATCAGAAAGGCAGAGGCAAAGAGGAAAAAAGCAGAGGAGAGGATTGGAAAAGAAAAGAAGAAAGGTACAACAGAGGAGAAGAAATGTGAACAGGCAGAGAACTACCTGGCCCTCTGTACCACAACAGTGGCCAGCGTTGAAATGAAAGTGGAAAGCCTCATACGTGCCCTGGAGGAGTCCCCCGGTAAAGATCGGAAAAAGGATAATCAGGAGACTTACAGAGTCACAGCCGATGCGACAGATACGGAGCCTATGAAAAGCCGCATCAAAACTTTGGAAGATGAACAAGAAAAGTTGAACTCTCAGCTCAAGGAAAACGGCGTCAAACTGAAAGACCAGGAGCAGCAGATTCAAACCTTGGAAAACAATCTGAAGTCACAAACCGATGAAACGGAGAGGCTGCAGAGGAAGCTGCTGGAAGTCCAGAGGTGTGAGCCAGAGGAGAGCCAGGATGAGTTGGCCGACTGTGAGATGAACACTTCCTTCCTGGAAGAAGAGGTGTATCGTCTCAGAGTTGACTTAGAAATGGAAAAGACAGTGTCAGAAATTCTGACAGTGCAAGTTCAAGAAAGGATGGACGAGCTTACAGCCATTATTAACAACCTGGAGAGTCTGAAGGCCACAAAGCTGCAGGAGGCAGAAGAAGAGATATCTGCCCTGCTGTCTGAGTACCAGGAGAGAGTCAACCAGCTCAGTTCAGAGGTCGTCACCCTGAAACAGGAAGCCTCCTCATCTCAGCAATCCCTTGAAAATTCCATCAAGGAGCGGGAGGTGGAGAGAGAGCAGGCGGCCGCGGCAATGAGAGGTCAGGACGAGGAGAACCGGAACAGGTTCAGGCTCCTCACTGACCAGATCTCCACCCTGACTGAAAACAACGTTGACTCTGTGGCAAAGCTCGAAAGGTTGAGGACCAAAATGACCCAAAAGGAGGCCGAGTGGACAGAAACATGTCACGTCCTAGAAAGACTGCTCTGGGATGAGGCTCTGGCCAAAGAGGAACTGCTGAAACAGTACAGAATGTTAGAGGAGGGCTTCTTCACTGAGGAGGAGAAATGGATGGAGATGAGCAAAGATGAACAAGAAAAGTTGAACTCTCAGCTCAAGGAAAACGGCGTCAAACTGAAAGACCAGGAGCAGCAGATTCAAACCTTGGAAAACAATCTGAAGTCACAAACCGATGAAACGGAGAGGCTGCAGAGGAAGCTGCTGGAAGTCCAGAGGTGTGAGCCAGAGGAGAGCCAGGATGAGTTGGCCGACTGTGAGACGAACACTTCCTTCCTGGAAGAAGAGGTGTATCGTCTCAGAGTTGACTTACAAATGGAAAAGACAGTGTCAGAAATTCTGACAGTGCAAGTTCAAGAAAGGATGGACGAGCTTACAGCCATTATTAACAACCTGGAGAGTCTGAAGGCCACAAAGCTGCAGGAGGCAGAAGAAGAGATATCTGCCCTGCTGTCTGAGTACCAGGAGAGAGTCAACCAGCTCAGTTCAGAGGTCGTCACCCTGAAACAGGAAGCCTCCTCATCTCAGCAAGCCCTTGAAAATTCCATCAAGGAGCGGGAGGTGGAGAGAGAGCAGGCGGCCGTGGCAATGAGAGGTCAGGACGAGGAGAACCGGAACAGGTTCAGGCTCCTCACTGACCAGATCTCCACCCTGACTGAAAACAACGTTGACTCTGTGGCAAAGCTCGAAAGGTTGAGGACCGAAATGACCCAAAAGGAGGCCGAGTGGACAGAAACATGTCACGTCCTAGAAAGACTGCTCTGGGATGAGGCTCTGGCCAAAGAGGAACTGCTGAAACGGTGCAGAATGTTAGAGGAGGGCTTCTTCACTGAGGAGGAGAAATGGATGGAGATGAGCAAAGATGAACAAGAAAAGTTGAACTCTCAGCTCAAGGAAAACGGCATCAAACTGAAAGACCAGGAGCAGCAAATTCAAACCTTGGAAAAAAATCTGAAATCACAAACCGATGAAACGGAGAGGCTGCAGAGGAAGCTGCTGGAAGTCCAGAGGTGTGAGCCAGAGGAGAGCCAGGATGAGTTGGCCGACTGTGAGACGAACACTTCCTTCCTGGAAGAAGAGGTGTATCGTCTCAGAGTTGACTTACAAATGGAAAAGACAGTGTCAGAAATTCTGACAGTGAAAGCTCAAGAAAGGATGGACGAGCTTACAGACATTATTAACAACCTGGAGAGTCTGAAGGCCACAAAGCTGCAGGAGGCAGAAGAAGAGATATCTGCCCTACTGTCTGAGTACCAGGAGAGAGTCAACCAGCTCAGTTCAGAGGTCGTCACCCTGAAACAGGAAGCCTCCTCATCTCAGCAAGCCCTTGAAAATTCCATCAAGGAGCGGGAGGTGGAGAGAGAGCAGGCGGCCGTGGCAATGAGAGGTCAGGACGAGGAGAACCGGAACAGGTTCAGGCTCCTCACTGACCAGATCTCCACCCTGACTGAAAACAACGTTGACTCTGTGGCAAAGCTCGAAAGGTTGAGGACCAAAATGACCCAAAAGGAGGCCGAGTGGACAGAAACATGTCACGTCCTAGAAAGACTGCTCTGGGATGAGGCTCTGGCCAAAGAGGAACTGCTGAAACGGTGCAGAAAGGTAGAAGAGGGCTTCTTCACTCAGGAGGAGAAATGGATGGAGGCGTTAAACAACAGCACTGTAGAAATCCAGGATTTTCTCCAGAGGATCAGTGAACTGGACCGGCTGGCCTCCATGACGGACAGACAGAAGGCCAACATGAAAAAAGTGGAGAAAAAAGCCAGACAAGAGGCGGCCAAAAAAGAGGAGGAAGACAGGAGGAAGAGGAGTGAGGAGGAATCCAGGAAGAGGAAGAGGAAGAGGAGATAAGATGACCCAAAAAATTCAGCTAGTTCAAAGAAAACAGTGGCAGCCCTTCAAAGTAAAAGTTAAAAACAAACAAAAAAAACCAACACAAAATACAACCTAAAACCTGAAGCCACTGTGGCAGGGCGGACAGACAGCTCCACCGGGGGAATTTAAAACCAAGAAATAGTTAAAGGAGCTCCACATGCTGCCGTTCAAAAAATGAAGAAGGTCACAGAAACAGGGGGTAAGAAACACAAGAAAGAGTAAGATGCACAATTGCCCCCCTGCCCCCCTTTGAAAAAAAGAAAGAAGGTAACGGGGGGTAATAAACAGGGGGTAAGAAACAGGGGGTAAGAAACCAGAAGGAAAAGGCCAGACACAGGGGTTTCAAGAACTTTAGAATGAAAACTGACAAATAAATCGCAAGAGGAGGCCTTGAGAGCACACACTATGGGAGAGAGGGAAAAAAATAAACTTGAGCTTAATAAAATGAAAGATAAAACTAAAAAAGAATCCCGGAGGAAGTTTTACTTTGTGCCTGCCAGCTGTTGCCGACAGGAATCTGTGTGTGTGTGTGTGTGTGTGTGTGTGTGTGTGTGTGTGTGTGTGTGTGTGTGTGTGTGTGTGTGTGTGTGTGTGTGTGTATGTGCGTTCTTGTATTTCTATCCTTGTTGGGGCCAAATGTCCCCACAAGGATAGCAAAACGTGGAACGACGTGCCTTGTGGGGACCTTTTTCCGGTCCTAAGTAGGAGAAACAGTGTTTTCTTGACCATGTTGTTGTTACTGAAAAAAGTAAAAGTGCAAAAACATTTCTTTAGGGTTAGGCTTTGTTGTGGTGTGGGTTAGGGTTAGGGTAAGGGTCAGGGTTAGGGGCTAGACATGAATGGGAGTCAATGGACGGTCCCCACAAGGATAGAAATACAAGACTGTGCGTGTCCGTGTGTGTGTGAGATCAGCCATCACAGAGAGTCAGAGTCAGGGAGTCAGAGTTTGGGGATCTGGACCACCGTCTGGTGATCTGGACTGCCATCAGGGAACTGGACTGCTGATCCCCGTCAGTCCTGAAGCTGCTCGGCCTGGTGGAACCACAGCAGTTTGCGTTTCTCCACGAAGGTCCAGATCTGCTCCTGTCCGTCCCTCAAGCCTCATATTGTCCGCATTGACCTGTCTGGGGTGGAGCCTGTCTTCCACTGGTGCAGGGCAGACAGACACCACCCTCACCCAGCTGGGATGGGCTCTATGACTCTGAATAGGATGTGAAACAAAGTGAAGGAATTAAAAATGAATTTGCTGATTGGTGCATTTAATACTTTCAGAGGAAACAATTTATGACCATTACTCCACAAAATTCTGAGTTATTATTAATTACATATATTATATATTGAAACAACAAGGGATTACAAGTTACTTGTTTTTAATTCTTTTGACTTACTAATTGTGTTCTGACCTCTTTTTCCAGAATGCAGCCGAACTCCACGTGGTCACTGATCAGGTGAGCTGGACCCAGAACCTCAGACTTGGTACTGATCCAGAAGGTGGGGGGTTCAGCTCCTAATCACACACACACACACACACACACACACACACACACACACACACACACACACACACACACACACACACGAGCTGTTATAATAATAATAATAAATTTTATTTATAATGCACTTTACATTTCAATGAAATCTCAAAGTGCTGCAGAAGTACAGAGTTAAAACAACAACAACAAATAACAGAGTTTAAAATGCAATACAAGAAAAATCTAAACCTCAAAACAATGTCAACAATGTCAATGAAAGACTTCAATAGGCCTTTTTGAATAAGAAGGTCTTAAGGCCTTTTTTAAAGACCTCAACCCTTTGTGGAGCCCTCAGGGTCTCTGGGAGGGCATTCCAGAGCCGTGGGGCAACTGCCTGAAAGGCCCTGTCTCCATGGTGGAGAGTTTCGTTCTTGGTTGGTGAAGGCAGTAGGTGGAGGAGGAGGAGCGCAGGCTTCGCGTGGTGGTGTGGATGGTGAGTAATTCGCTGAGGTAGGCAGGGGCAGTTCCATGGATGCACTGGTGGGTGAGGAGACAGAGTTTATATTGTATTCTGTATTGTATGGGTAACCAGTGGAGTGATTTGAGGACGGGAGTGATGTGATCGTATTTGCGCCTCCTTGTCAGGATCCGGGCAGCACAGTTCTGAATGTACTGGAGTTTTTGGAGGCTCTTGCCCGGGATCCCGACGAGGAGGGCATTGCAGTAGTCCAACCTGGAGGAGACAAAGGCATGGACCAACCTCTCAGCATCCGGTTTGGAAAGGGAGGCACGGAGTTTGGAGATGTTTTTGAGATGGAAGAAAGAGACCTTGCAGAGGTGGCGGACGTGGGCGTCAAATGAGAGATGAGAGTCCAACCTAATTCCTAGGTTGGTAACAGAGGTGGACAGGTGAATGTTGTGATCCAAAATGGGGATGCTATTGAGGGAGAGAGACTGGGTCTGATGTGGAGTGCCTATGATAATGGCTTCAGTTTTATTGCTGTTGAATTGGAGAAAGTCGGTTGCCATCCATGCCTTAATCTCCTCCAGGCAGGCTTGAAATGTAGCTGGCAGAGCTAAAGGGAGTGTGGAGTCCATTTTCATATATAACTGTGTGTCATCAGCGTAGCAGTGAAAAGAAACCTTGTGTTTGTTAATTATCTGACCTAGGGGGAGCATGTAGATGGTGAACAGGGTTGGACCAAGGACAGACCCTTGTGGTACTCCACAGGTGACAGTGTGTGGTGAGCTGTTGTTCCAAGGGTTCCATTTGTGTCAAAAAAAAGTACATGTGATATGTGTCGATGTTGTTTGTCTATGCTGTTGCGGTGTGTATTTGGCTGATGTCTATGGGATTAATGTTTTTGCCAAGTGTTGTTCCTTTATGTATATGTTTATGGTGCATGTGTGTTTGCTGCATATGTGGACGTTGCACATGTATATGTTGCATATGTGTTTGATGCAGATGTGAATATTGTAAATGCGTTTGTTGCATATGTTGCGCTCATATGTGTTGTGGTCTTTACTCACTGATTTTGCCCTCTGCTGGTGGCTTGGGAAGTTGTCTGCACATGTGTTTGTCTTCTGTAATTGGCTCATGTTGTTGCTCTCTGCTGTTGGTCCTTGTCGTTGGTCCATGTCGTTGGTCTGCCTGATCGCTGCTCTTGTCCTCAATCACTGTTAGAATGAACCATGCGTGATCCAATTTTTAATTCGACATTCCAAAAAATATTGGTCTTTTAAATAAAAGAAGGTTTGAAAGTTTTCTATTTTAAAATCGTTTTTGCTTCAGGCAATAATCAGGGCACCTAAGAGGTCCTTACAAAAATGGTATCGGTACCCTCGCTGCGCCGCCATATTGGAGATACTCAGTGTAAACAATCACACTGACAGTAGTCGCGATTGTGTGTTATGGAACAATTTGAGTGCGTTCAGCCATGTCGAAAGCTCGTCAAAACGGACTGTAGAAGCAAAGGAATATCGAAAAGGCCTTGGGTTAAAAGAGAAAGCCTGATATTTCGAGAAGCTACAGTTTATTGGTGGTAAAGATCCGTTGGAGTTGGCTCCCACCTCCTGGACCCTCACTGGGGACCAGCACTTTCGTAGGGGTTGGGGTTCTAGATAATTGATTAAAACGCAAATATTACCAAGCTGATGGCTACAAATAGTGTGATAGCTGAAATATGTTTTTTTTTTGTTTTGTTTTTACATAAAATACTTTAAAAATCTAGCACTAACTGTTTTTTTTCAGGAGTAATACATCTCTTAAAGCTTGGGACATAAAAAATTCAAGTTTCTGTAGAAGCTAAACATTTATGAATGATCAAAGTAACATATGAAGTCATTAATAAGCTTAAACTGTTGCACTCTGTTTCACTTACCTGACAAGAAACCTGACAAACTCGGATGTTGTCCAGATTTTTCCCTCGTAGATCTTGGTTAAGCTTTGCTAACCACAAGCGCCTCCGTTCCTCTGATAGTTTTTGGCATTCCTCACCCTGGTTTTTTTATAACTTTTGGAAGTCTATTCATTCATGCATTCATTCATTTTCTACCGCTTATCCTTTTCGGGGTCGCGGGTGGCTGGAGCCGATCCCAGCTGCTGTGGGCGAAGGCGGGGTATGCCCTGGACAGGTCGCCAGTCTGTCGCAGGGCGACGTCTATATAATTCCAAATGTTTTTCTCTGTCTGACCTATTGGCACAACCAATGACACGACAATAATTTACCATTTTTCTTGATAACGCTCTGGATCTTCCTTAGGACTCGTGCTTTGTTGTGATACGGAGTACCTCCAAGATGGCGACTTCCGGGTCGATGATGCGCCTGATGACGCGTCAAGAAAACCCTCTATTGTTCTAAATCAGCATAAATCAATAAATCTAGCAGTTTGAGTCACGTCACTGCAGACATGCACAGTTAATGGTTTTCTAATGTTTTAGAACAATAAATAGAACAATAAATACGTAATTCTATACGTCATTGCTCCCGACAGTACAAAAACTTCCCGCAGCGCGCTCCCCCCTGGCCAAACTTTTTTCCTGCAGGAAACACTGCACTTCTGGCTTTCTTCTACCCTCTTGCGCAGTGCTGCCCCCTGTGCTCCAAGGACGTAACTGTCTTTAAGGGTTGTCCCATTTCCAAGTGACATTACATTCCTTAACACTTGTTTTTAGGAGGCACTTAATTTGAGATTGAGGATCAAGGTTGAGGAGTGAGGATTATTATGATTCTCATGCAGTGAGGAAGTGTTTTAATTATACTTCATACCAGCAGGAGGAGCTATCAGGGAAAGTTACTTGCCCTTCATCCTCATGGAGCTGAGTTCATGTTGAACATGTTTATTCATTTCACTGTTTCTCTTTCCGATCATTTAATTCTACTTCGTAAGTGCTTAGCCCGCCTACGGACTTCGCTAGTGGCACACCTCCAATCTCTGTCCAATCCACTGAGACTATACAAAGCTCGACACACCAATCCCCCGCACGTGATGGCGCAGCACCACGCCCCACACTGAGGGTACATAACCTCGGATGGCGCTAAGCAAACCCTTCTTCTTTCTCAGCATCTCCATGAGACTTAGAAGCCTCTATTCTCCGGATCAAGATTCGACTAGAATGGATTCGCCGGCCCCGGACCAGTCGCCATCGGGCGTCGGGCAGTTCTTTTGCCGCTCCTACGGGATTCCGCTCATAGTGCAGGGCTGTCACGAGCTCTGCTTCCTCTGCCTTGGCTGGCAGCATCACCGCCAGCGGACCTCCTGGCCGCCGGTCTCCGGAGTGCCTGCCATTGAGGACTCCGTTCGGCTGTGCCTCCTCCCCCGATCCTTCGCCTGGCCTGGCGGAAAGCCCGTGCTGCTGTCGGAAAGGGACAGGCGCATGGCGAGCTTCCTGGATCATTGCTACGCTAGCGGTAACCTGACGTTCGCCCCAGCCAATAACATGACCTTCCTCCTGGGCTCTGTGGACAAGATCTGCCACGAGAAGTCCCAGCTTTCCCCCGAAGACATCGTGGAAGTCCAAAATACGGCCGAAGTCCTGATGTGCATGTGCAGAGCCATCGCCGTCAGTGGAGGCCGCGTCATGGCCAACGCACAGCTCGCCATGAGGCACCTGTGGCTTGGTCTGTCTTCCTTATCTGAGCGGGACCAGCGGGGCGTCCTGGGACTCCCCCTGTCCATCTCTTCTCTTTTTGGGCCCGATATACAGGTGATCATCGAGCGCCTGGAGGCAGCAGCACGAGGCTCGCAGCAGCTCGCCCTGCACCTCCAGCCCCGCCGTGAGCCGCCGCCGCAGCACCGTTGTTGTGCCAAGGTACTTACCCCCGATAGAAAGTGTATCCCCTGTTCGCGGGATGGGATTCCACGCTTAACAATGACAAATATTGCTCTATCTCTCTTCATACCATGCTCATACATTGAGTTTTGATTGCTTTTTGAGATAATTTTTCTTTTATTAGCCTTCTTCTGTTATTTACGATCATCCGGAAGATGTATCCACACTTTCAAAATAAAAGCACGTATCCATCCAAACACGAAATGCAAAACTTTTTTTTTGAGAGAAAGTCCAGCCCAATGATAATAATATTAACGATAATGACAAGAATATCATCACTGATCCATTCAGTACATTGCTTGCTCTATTTAGAGACCATATTTAGCCTGCAAAAATCTGTATCCCCCCCTGAAAATGGTCAAATCATGAACTGTCATCATGAAATTGATTTTGTGATCATTTCTATTTAAGACTGATGATATTGGAGAGTTTCAAAGCCCTAGCTCATTTCTTCCCTAAGTTTCAGGGGGGTACAAATTAATTCAGGGGATACACTTTCTATCGGGGGTAAGTACCTTGGCACAACACCGGCCCGGGTGTCCGCCGTAAAGCGCCCCGATCCCGGCCTTATTCGTGTTGCTCCCGGCAGCGCTCCCTCGGCTTCCCCGTGTGTTGTCACGGCGGAGCCTCGGAGCAGCGGAGCTCTGCCGTCCTGGGCTCCCGCTATTGAGCGTCCCAGCTCCGGCTTCAGCATCACGGCCAGCGATCCGGAAGGCTCCGACATCAGCACTGAGGACAGTGACCCGGAAAACTCCGGGATGGCGCTGCCTCTGCTCAGGTTGTCCCCAGCAAAGCGCCGGTCTGCCCGCTCTCATTCAGGGGACGCCTGCTCCACAGCCCTTTCGCCGGGGGCCCCCCGTCTCCCGAGGCCGGGAGGACGGGTGGGCCGTCCCCGCCGGCCGTGGTACAGCCACTCACGCTCCGGTTTCACACGTGGCGTGTTATGTTGGGACCGCTTTCTCCCTGGCTGTCCAGGACACTGAGAAACGGTTATGCCCAGCAGTTCACCTGTCATCCGCCTCTCTTCAACGGCATCCTTCATACGCGGCTCGCATGCCCTGCGAGTAGCCTCACTCCTCCGCCGGGGTGCGGTCACGGAGCTGAGCGCGACAGAGGCGCACTCGGGTTTTTATTCCCCCTACTTCTTGGTCCCCAAGAAAAGCGGGGGTGTAAGACCCATTCTGGACCTGAGGGTCCTCAACACTCACATAGCCACCAGGAGGTTCCGCATGCTGACGGTCTAACACCTCCTGGAGAGCATTCGACCTGGGGACTGGATGACTTCGATTGACCTGACGGACGCCTACTTCCACATCCCCATTCTCAGAAGGCACAGAGCCTTCCTCCGCTTTGCCGTGGGGACCAGGTATTTTCAATACAACCGGCTCCCCTTCGGCTACTCTCTCGCCCCTCGCACCTTCACCAAGTGTGTCGAAGCAGCATTGGAGCCCCTCCGTCGTCGTGGTCTGAGGATCCTCACTTACACCGACGACTGGCTCATACTGGCGTCCTCTCATCAGGAGGCTGTGCTGCACACGACCCAGGTCCTGCACCACATTGAGCTCCTGGGGTTCATGGTAAACCGACACAAGAGCGCGCTCACCCCAGCTCAGAGCATGGCTTATCTGGTCGTCAGACGCCCCCTCTCTAGGGGTAGACGCCTTCGCACACAGGAGCTGGCCGTTGGGCATCCTGTACGCGTTCCCTCCAGTCCACCTCTTGACCCCGCTGCTCCGCAGGGTGAGGTTGCACAATCTTCACGTGATCGTGGTGGCACCGGACACCCCGAGTGCGTGGTGGTTCCCGGACCTGATTCAGTTGGCATTTGGGGACCCGTGGCCGATTCCCGACGGGCCCGACGCACTGCAGCAGGCAGGGGGCGCCCTTCCGTCCCGCCCCTTCCTGGGCGGGAGGCGCCTGGCTTGGAGGCTGAGCGGGTGAGGCTGGTGGAACTAGACCTCCCCCCAGCGGTGGTGTCCACCATCCAGAGTACCAGGGCCCCCTCTACTGTCAAGGCCTACAGGTCTCGGTGGAAGCTCTTCACGTCGTGGTGCTCGGAGAGGGGCTTGGACCCGGTCTCCTGCACCATTGGCGGAGTTTTGGAGTTCCTCCAGGCCCTGCTGGACAGCGGTCGCGCTGCATCCACCCTGGCGGTGTTTGCATCGGCCATCGCAGCGGGCCACGGCGGTTTCGGCCGCTTTTCTCACGCAGCCACCCGCTTGTGAAGCGGTTTCTGCGCGGGGCGTGTCGGTTACGACCGCCCCCCAGGCATGTGGTCTCTCAATGGGACCTCCATGTGGTGTTGGAGGGCCTCAAGGGACCTCCTTTCGAGCCTTTGGAGCAGGCGGAGGACCGTTTCTCTCCTTTAAGGCCGCCATCTGCTAGCTTCCACCAAGACAGTTGGGGATCTCTGCGCTTTGTCAGTCCACCCATCCTGCATGGTGTTCAGCCAGGATGGGGGACTCGTGCACCTCTGGCCTAACCCGGCCTTTCATCATAAGGTGATCACTGCGGACTTCCGGTCGCGAGTGATGCGGATCGGGACGCTTGTCTCCATGCCTGGTTCGTCTGGGGACGACCCACGCCTGCGGTTACTGTGCCCGGTCAGGGCTCTGCGTCTTTATGTCCAGCGCACAGCTGGCTTTCGCACCACGGACCAGCTGTTTGTGAGGTTTGGAGCCCGGGGGCATGGTTCCCCGCTGACCTCTCAGCGTCTCGCCCACTGGGTGGGGGGCGCTATTGCAGCTGCCTACGAGGCACAGAATCTCTCGCCACCAGCAGTGATTCGTGCCCATTCCACACGACGTGTGGTTGCCTCTGCGGCCCTGTGCAGAGGGGTCACGGTGAGTGACATCTGCCAGGCTGCCTCCTGGGCCTCTGCGTCCACCTTCGTGCGTTCGTATCTGTTGGATATGTGCACTGACTCTGTGGCCATGTCGGTTTTCGGCGAGAACAGGAGTTCGGTCGTCTAACCGTTTCGGTCCTTCTGGCCTGGCTGCCACGTCCCGGGTGGGCTCGCGGACCAGGGGTTCCCTGCCTGCCGCTCGGCTCTGCCGTGGTCTGCGGATGTTGTTTACGGTGTTGCAGGGGCAGGAGTTCTGCCGCTTGCCGTTTTTGGGTTCGCTGTCGCTTTGTACATCGTGGGCCACACTTCGTCGCTAGGTGCCCGCCTCGTCCTTCGGGAGTTCTACGGCCGTTCTGGACATACGGTTTGTTTACTTCCGTCTTACGCACCAATCCCGTCAGCAGGCCAGCTGGGAGTAATGACGCTCTGAAATGACGCCTCTCCTCGGAATTTAACCACCTGGAAAAAGTGCATTCTTTTGATGCATCACAGCTTTCAAAAACATGTTGGCCTCACGTTGGAAGCCCCCACATACAGTTACTATAGAGCTCAGTGTTTGAACACTGACGCTGATAATCTCAATATGGAGTTATCAGTGGCAAAAAATTAATGGAGCTCATACAGAGACGATTCAGTCATGGCTGGAGTTGATAGATGTGATCAAGGGGAAATTAAAACATTCATTTGATGTCTGTATTCACATGTTGAACTTTTGTGGCTGTACTTTAATTCTTGTATCCTGCTAGCATTTTGAAGACATTCAGTGAGTTGTGAGGGGTGAGGGGTCACCAGAGGTTTTACTTCTATATTTATCTCAGTTTATTATTTTCAATTTGGTACTCTTGTTCTGGTACAGTTACCTTTTAATGTTTTGAAAATTGCTGTGTTTAAAGTGAAATATAAAGTTGGTCATGAAAAAAGAAACTCCAGCATCTTCAGTGGTGTAGCAAAAAACAACAACAATATTTTAGCATTGTCAAATATGACATTTAATTCTAGTTTTACAGTAGAAATACAAAGAAATACCTTTAAAGTGAAACAGTAATAATGAATCAAGTCTTAAACATGTTCAAAATGTTTTATAGTTTCAGATTTATATCATTTATATAAAGCACTGATGGGTTCCAACTGCAGCTAATGATGGACATCAGTTTAAACCAAAGAAAGCTGTAGAGCTCTGAGTGTGACCATTCAGGTCAGAGGGAACAGGTGTCTGACAAACACACACACACACACACGCTTTTACTTTTCAAACATGTCCAAATATCTTCTTTTGCTGAACTCTGATCCAACAGGTTTCTTCTTTCTTCCAGTTCTCGTCTGAGATGCTGTTTGCCCAGCTGACCTCACAGAGACTTACATTTATATATAATTTGTGATTGCTCCTGCTGACAGCACCGGTTTGAAGACGTCGAGATCATCTGTAGGAAAGAATGTAAAAATATTTTTACTGTGCACCGTAGAAGATAGTTTAACACTGAATTGCATATGAGCAAAGTGTTGATGACTTCACAGAAAAAAGTAACCACAACGTTCCTCTGACCTCTTCCCTTTGCAGACCACGATAAAGAACTCTAACCAGGGTCCTGCTGTTGTTCACACCTTTGGTTCTCATCCTAGAGAGGAAGTCAGTGAACTTAGTGAGACACAAACAATATGTTTCATATCTTCAATATGTTCAAGTTATGAAACTTGAAATATGCATTTTAAACTTTGCTGTTTTAAAGAAATTCAAAGAAGCTAACTTTGTGCGTGTGTGTGTGTTTGTGTGTGTGTGTGTGTGTGTGTGTGTGTGTGTGTGTGTGTGTGTGTGTGTGTGTGTGTGTGTGTGTGTGTGTGTGTGTGTGTGTGCGTGTGCGAGTGTGTGTGTGTGTGTGTGTGTGTGTGTGTGTGTGTGTGTGTGTGTGTGTGTGTGTGTGTATGTGTGCGAGTTTTCGTATGGTCGTGGGGACAAAATGTCCCCACAACATAGGAAAACCAGGCACAATGTCATTTGTGGGGACATTTCTTGGGTCCCCATGAAGGGAAACAGTGTTTTCTTGGCCATGTTGTTGTTACTGAAAAAATTAAAAGTGCAAAAACATTTCTTTTGGGCTGTGCATTGTTTTGGTGTGGGTTAGGGTTAGGGGCTAGAAATGAATGGGAGTCAATAGAATGTCCCCAAAAGAGTGGGAAACCCAACATGTGTGTGTGTGTGTGTGTGTGTGTGTGTGTGTGTGTGTGTGTGTGTGTGTGTGTGTGTGTGTGTGTGTGTGTGTGTGTGTGTGTGTGTGTGTGTGTGTGTGTGCGTGCGTGCGTGCGTGCGTGCGTGCGTGTGTTTTTTGTTTTTTTTGAAATGGTTTGCATGCTCACCTCACAGCAGGAAGCTCCCGGGTCGAGTCTGTTGTGTTTGGGGGCTTTTCTGTGAGACGTTTTTCAACAAGCACATGTTTCCATACAGTCTAAAAAAATCATTTGAGGTGAAATGGTGACTCTGAAGTTACTCCTCAGTGTTGTTTGAGTTTGTGAGATGATCTTTCACTGTGTGAGCAGCCTGCCTCCATCCATAGTCAGCTGGGATTGCTGTTCTGAATTAGAATTAACGGTAGAGAGCAGTCTGGCTCTGTACAGAAAGACATGTTGAAAACTAAACTATTCAGAACATAAAAATAAGTAACACATCAGCAGAAATGAGATTTACCTCTCCTGCCTCTTTGTGGTCAAAGTAAAAGGAGAGAAAAAAAGAAAAGATTTGGTGACAGGATGAAATGAAAAAAGGTGCTATTCCAGATTCTGACTCTTCCTTTGTAAAAATAAATACAAAGTCAGGAAAATTTAAAAATGTTCCATGCCTGTAGAACCATTTTGTAGACACTTTTTGTCCTGCTTATTTAAACACAAACGTGGTCTGTGTGTCCTCAGCATTACTGTTGCTTGTATTGAAGGATGAACTTGTCTTTTCTTGATGCAGGTTTTCACATTTTGATTTCTTGAGTGTTCCTGTGATGTAAATCCATTGCCAGGCTTCAAACATTGTGATGTGCAGTCAGAACCATTTGGTGGGAGATCCACGATAGAAAGAAACTGGATTCCCTGGAGTCACAACATAACATCAGCTTCCAGGCCTTCCTCATCTCTCAACCTTATTTTTGTTTTAAGATATGAGGGATATTTGAGTTGTAACATAAGTTTTTTTTATAGTGAAAACATGAAGGGATTTCTGTGGATTCCTTTTTGATTGAGTTCGAGGGTTTATATCATCAGCATGTTGGTTTTTTTTTCTTTTACGGTGATAAGGCTGCTTGAATTTCAGTGATACTACATTATGTGACAGAAGCTGCCAGTGGATCAATAAAAAGTGTGAAAAGTAGCAGGGGTGGTCGACATCGCTGCAGAGTTCCTCTTTAAACAGTTTAGTAATAACATGTGAAGTGAGTATATAGTCACTGGAATTAAACTTATAGAGAGTTTAAATCCAGTTTGTGAAATTTGACTCGAATCCAAAATGACTCAGTAAGAAAAGACCGTTCCACCTGATCGAACACCTTTTCTCACCTTTCTCTTTTTTGCTTTTGAAGATGCATTGTGAAGAAAAACTCCCCTGCAGGGTAGCCCTTTGCTCAAAGTGTTCCCGTCTGGCAAAAGTTATAAAGCCTTTGTGAATTTCTAGACTATTTGACTGTTTTTTTGAGTCAACACAACTTCAAAAGCCACAACACAACAGGAACGACCACAATGGAAGCAGTGGGAAGAACAGGCTTCGTTTCTGGGGGACAGTATTTTCTGAGGGACTATTTTGAAACACGAGAGTTTCATGAAATTTAGGTAAAACGCTGCTGCTGGATGATTGTGATTAATGTGCTTTCACATCACTTCCGTCACATTGCAGCAGCGTGTCGGGGAGCAGCTCAAAGTTCAACTGGGTCTTCATGAATACAAACAAAAATTAACCAATAATGTTCAGAGCAGTATCGTGTTGCCTTCAATGATCCAGGAAATGTTTTCTGACAGAAAAGGGGATCAATACTGCTCAACCAAACACAGCATTTCAGTTTCTTCTGGGGTGTAAAACTGTCCTTCAGCAGCAAGGTGTGTTTCAGTCAATGGGGGCATGTTGTGTGTGTGTTGTGTGTGTGTACCAGTGGAGGATCCTGGTCTTTTAAGGACTACAAATTCATTTTTGGACCCCAAAACCCACTTTGACCATAAACACATCCCTGAGACAGTTGGATCAAGAGGCATGGCCCACAGGACAGTTTATTTGTCTTTGCAGTGTGGATCAAATCTTTTGTTTTCTGTCCCCTGAAAAATAAAGACAGAGAATTTTGCACATGATGAAATAAGTTGACAATGATCGTTTCATTCGTTTTAGCAGCAATATGTTGTGGAAACAGCGGTCACTTCAACGGCTGTCATTGGTTTATCAGTCTGGATACATCTGAGCGTAGAGCTCAGCTTCTTTTCTGTCCAGCTCGCGGTATGGCGCCTGCTCCTCTTTTGACATGGACTTCCACTGTTGAACCAGGAAAACACACTGTCAGCACACAAACTGGCTTGTTCATCTAATAATGAGGAGAATCTCTCTGTGGCTGACTGCTGAGTGGCGACAGAGCAGATAAGACACTCACCCTCTGTCCCAGGGCTGATCTCGACATGGTCCTGTCAGTCATTCGAAACTCCGCCATTGCAACTGACCTCTGCTGTCAAAGGCTTTGGTCTGTAGACCCGGCTCTCCTGGTCCTCATAACTTCTGTATATAGAAGAACACAAGAGAAAATCAAAGGGCAAGAACACATGAACAGCATCTAAAAACATGCAGGACTAAAACCATCAGAAGCAAACTTACTTTGAAATGTAGTTTGGAATTTGAGGAGCTGCAGCTGGAGCCATCCAGCCACCAAGATCTCCTGTCTGACTGTGGTCAGATGGAGGGCGGATGGCTGCTGGAGGACTGGGTGGAGTTTGACAGCTAAATGTTCTATACAGCCACTCCATCACAGCTTCATACTCCTGATCTGGCTCCACAGCTGCAGCCAGCTCCGACAGGTCCTGAGACTGAAGCTGTTTCAACTCCTGCTGAATTTGTCCAGGAAAAGGATGTCTCCACTCCTGTCACACAGAGGAACAACAGGTGGTCAACTTCTCACAGTGGGAACAACTTCTCTTCTTCTCAGTCACATAAAACTGAAGACATCTTGAACATATGACCCAGATATAATCCAGCTTCTAATATAATAAAACGGATACTCGGAAATCTTGTCTTACCTTCATTTTCGGTGGGACCACTCAACCTCCTTCGTTTGGACTCAGGATAGTCCAGTTCATCCCCATAATTCCTCTTTCTGAAAGAAAATAAACCATTTGAACATGAAGCAATATGTGACAGGAAAACACATTCAGGACTGAATCAGCAGAGGCAAACTTACTTTGGTTCCTCTTGAGGAACAGGAGGGTTCGCAGCTGGAACGATGCTGGCTGCAGATGTCTTGTCACGAAATGTAGATTCTGGTGGTTCTGTTGACAGAGAAGACAGTGTCAGTAACCACAACACATATCAGTCCATCTCAAATGATGTCACGTAATCAGTGACCACAAAATACTTATTTGCGACCATGAAACAATTGGTAGCTCTGGAATACGTTTTTTATTTTTTTTCTTAGCAGAAAATTAATATATCATTGCCTCAAATTCATATTTCATGACTACGTTTGTTTTCTAGATTAAATTAAAAAAAATTCTTGTCTTATCCTGTTTGCCACAGTTTTTAATTATATTCATGATATCACAGAAATATATGTCATGAATTAGCAACCACGGGTAAGAAAAGACACATTTTTATCTTGTTAAATTAGAACCTCCACAGTTTAAACTATTTTTCTCAGGACCGAATGTGTTTAGTGATAGTTGTGTTTGTGATAGAATTCGCTCTCTGAAATGATTTTTCTGGAGGACTCACAAACGCAGCTGACTCTCTGGAGACAGGAGAACAGTGTGAACACAAGCTGGGCAACTCCGGATATTTTACATCATTCCTGTTATTGGTAGCTGTAACCACGACAACGCAGTGGACTGTACCACCCAGTGTTGCCAGACGTACGATAATTATCGTATTTGTACGATAATTTGGACCTCTGTACCATCAATAAACCCCAAAAAAAAGGCAAAATGTACGACAATTTGACCATTTCACGAACGTGTGATTGTATTCAACTGATCCCAGACTTTCTGATCTTTTTTCCAAACCCTGAAGGTATCTTCTGTGTTAATTGTGACACTCCCAACTTGACATTTCCAGCCAATCAGAGCGCAGTAGATATTGAGCACATTTTCAATTACTATATTGCAATTAATATATATTTCCAATATATTTGTTAATGCGCTGTATTAAAATAATAAGATGATGTGACTATGTCTTTGATCCGGAAATATTCTCCCCAATACACTATGTGTAAATTCAGTTCAAAATCGGTGGTATGTCCTGCATTTCTCTGCATTGACATTTTATTTTGTCCATAATAATAGTAATAAAAAAAAAATGGAAATAGGAGGAGAAAATCAGTTGCACACACATGCTGTGGCTGTGGTGGATCGCCTCTGAAGCTCAGTCAGGTGTTTAAAAGAGTGCGATGATGCCACAACACCTCAGAAAAAAATATTTTTGGGGGGGAACACAACACATCATATTTACTGTGTGAATACTATAAGCAAAAATTTTACAAAAAACAAGCCCCCCCCCCAAAAAAAAAAAAAAAAAAACAAAAAACAAAAAAAAAACTGGATAACTGAATCCTTTGAGGGTCTTTTTGAGTCATTGAGTCATTGCTAGTCATGGCTACGATGAATCAACAACTGATTAAAACGAGTCAACAAACAAACTGTGGAAAATAACAATTATAGGAGAACTTAATCTTAATGTCAGATGGCACAGCTTATTTGCTTGGGCATTGTTGACCTTCTTTAAACTTTTGAGTAACACTCCTTGACATTCATATTCCAGCCACTTTATATTGAATAGGCACGCTTTTTTTGACAAAAAATGTTTGTTTTTTTCCAATAAGACAGCACCAAATTATTTAGGGGGGCTTCAGGCCCCTGAAACAGGCCGAAAGGCACCACTGACTATCAGTATAAAAAAACTTGACTCTTTTGGTTTTGTTTGCCTGTCTGCAGGTTTAATAAACTCTCTCAAATGCACTCTCAGTGTTGGGGTCTGCTTTTGAGTCCTCTCCATCATGACAGAAAGAACTCGGGGTGCCTCACGAATAATAAAAACTACAAATTTTGAAATGTTTGAGTTTGGTGAGTTAAAATTTTTCCAAATTGAACTTTTATATCTTTCTACATGAACAACGGGAGCATTTCTGTGGCAAAATGTTACAGAATGAAAATTCCTCACCTGAACTGTATGAACACGATGCAGTTTATCAGATCAGATTCAGAGTGGCCTTTACACTCCGAACAGCAAGCGCTGAGACAACCCTCACTTTTTACTTTGACCAAGACAAACCAAGACCACACTAAAACATTATAGAGTCAGAGTCAAACCATCCAGTGTTTCTATGTTTAGATAATTCACCTCTCAGATGTTTTATCAAATACCGTTACTGCCACCAGAGGGCAGTGTTGCTTTGTGGACCTCTGTGATTGTAACGGAATGAGATACAGGAAGTTTTATAGGAAGTCTGGTTGATCTTCCAGCCATGCTTTAGGTATAAATTCATCAGACAAACATCACATGGTGTGAGAAACAGTACTATGGAGCCTCACTGACATGTAGTAATTCATATTTTGATTGATAAATTCCTTTTTGGTCAATAACCACAACACACACCACTGTGTCAAAGCATCTGACAGTGAGAGGATCAGAGTATGAATATCTTTACAGAAATGATGGACAGAGGGAAATGGCAGTGGAGGGTTTTTTTTTTTTTTGTTTTGTTTTGTTTTTTTTTTCCTTCAAAACTTTATTTGTGACAACCAATCGTCAACAAGACAACATTACAAATTCCGTTCAGTTAATGTCTCATGCTAATTTCTCTGACAATTTTTTTTTTTTTTTTTATCATACAGAAAAAATTTACATCAACTCTCGATGGGAGAACAGAACAAACAATGAAACAGACCATATATATATATATATAAAAAAAAAAAAAAAAACAAAACACTGCAAGCTATATCCAGTCTGTTAAAGCCTTTCACACAAGCCTTGTCCACAAAAGTACAAGCGATCTTCAAGGTTAAATTAACAACATAAGAGGAAGCATTAAAATTTAGAATTATAACAACAGATACTTGGAGATATCTTCATACAAGACATTGCAATTCTCATCAGTGTCTTTAAGCAATGACAAAGAATTTGTATAATCTTTCATTTCGATTTTAAAGACCATTAGAGAAGGATTATTGTTCTGCCATTTATTTTTGTGTATATGATATTTGCCCATAATAATTACCAGGTTGCATATTCTAAAAATTTCTTTAGGTAAGTTGTAAACGCCAAATAGTATTTCGACACATTCAAATTGAGTAATAATTTCTATTTTTGATTTCAGCCAATTTGTTACATCTTTCCAAAATTCTTTTATTAATTTGCATGAGAAGAACAAATGCTCAATTGTTTCATTTTCATTAGTACAAAAACAGCATGGCTCCACCTCGAAGTTAAATCTTTTTTTGAGCGTATCTGCTGCTGGATAGTAGCCATTCATTATTTTAAATTGCATTTCTTTAATTTTTGCAGGTATTGGCCACTTCATGAATTTAATATATTTATTTGATATCTTTTCATGATAGTTTTTAAGCTTAATATTTTGACTTAAATCGTGAAATATTATGCCCTTAAGGATCTTATTGACCATTTTGTTGTTACATTTTTTGTCACTTAAATTGATCTCATCCAATTTTAATTTTGGCAAGGTTATTTGTTTTTTATTGTATTGTAAATAGTTTTTAATTAAGTTCAATAAAGCTGTGGGTATCGCTTTGCATATTCTGTTGTACTCTTTTAATGGGCTTTCTATGTTAAATTTTTCTTTTGCTTCATTGTGACTCCGAAAATTACCCTGGTCATCCAACAGATCTGTGACAAAAACAACCCCCTTTTCATACCAACTTTTCAAAAACAACATTTTCCCTTTTACTGTAATGGCTCTATTATTCCACAAGGTGGCGCCATGAGGGGTAAAATTATGAGCAAATATCATCTTCCAGTAATGGAGAACTTGTTTGTGGTATTCTGCAAGTTTAATTGGTAGTTTTGATTCCATGTAATCACACTTAAGAAGAAATTCTAAACCTCCCACTTGATTGAAAATAGCTTTTGGAATGTGATACCAAATTGAATTTGGATTAGCTAAATACCCTTTTATCCAGTTTAATCTGAAAACTCCAACCATGGTTTCAAAATCAATTGTTTTTAGACCTCCTTTATTATAGTCCTTCACAAGTTGTGATTTCTTGATGTAGTGAGTTTTATTACGCCAAATGAACTGATATATAATACTGTTTGTTTTCCTGATATTTTGTGGACTAATATAAAGAGAATAACTGGGGTAGATCATTTTGGATATTCCTTCCGACTTTGACAGTAAATTTCTTCCAAAAATTGTCAAGTCTCTTGTTAACCAATGATTAAAACTTTTTGTTATATCTTCAATTCTTCCACTAACATTTTTTGACTGTCTTATTCCCATTTCTTTTGAAATACAGAAACCCAGGTATTTGACTTCATTTTTTACAGGAATCATCTCTAGTACTGTGTCACAGCAGTCATACAGAGGTAATATTTCATATTTTTTCAGGTTAAGGTAAAGTCCCGATGCCTGAGAAAAAAGAGAAATTACATTCAATGCTTTTTCAAGAATTGATTTATCCTTTAGGAACAACACTGTATCATCAGCAAATTGACTTATTCTGTATTCTTTGCCGCAAATTTTTATTCCCTCTAGAGCTTCATTACTTGTTACTAGATAAGCCAATAGTTGAGTGCAAAGAATGAATAGTTTTGGTGAAATCGGGCATCCTTGTCTTATTCCACAGGATATTTCAATTCTTTTTGTAATGCCTGAATGTAGTGTTACATAACTGTAAATCTGGTCATAAAACATCCTGATTATCTTGCAAAACTTATTGCCAAAGCCGAATAATTGCAGAGATTGAATAAGAAAATCATGTTCAATAGAATCAAAGGCTTTGAAAAAATCAACAAATAAAATAATGCTGTCTGAGTCTATAAGTGTCTGATAGTCCAGCATGTCCATGACTAATCTGACATTGTTGTGAATGTGTCTGCCTTTAATGAACGCTGACTGGAATTCATCTATCAGTTTATTCAAGATACCCTTGATCCTATTTGCAAATACTAAAGCTAGAAGTTTATAATCGTTACAAAGAAGTGTAATTGGTCTCCAATTGTTAAGCTCCATTGGATCCTTATTGGACTTTGGCAGCAAGGTTATCAAACCAGTTTTCATTGCTGAGGACAATTGACCACTGTTTATACAATCCAGATATGCATTAAATAGTAATTGTTTTATCTCTTGCCAAAAAGCTCTGTAGAAGTCTATGGATAGGCCATCAATACCAGGTGATTTACCAATTTTCATTTGCTTTAAAGCCCCTTCTAATTCTGCTAGTGTTAATTCCTCTTCCAAAATTAATTTATCCTCTTCCGTTATTTTTTTAGTTACATTATTTTTTATTAAATTCATGAATTCTTTGCATTTGTCCTCCTTAAATTTTTTCTTGTATAAATTGCAATAGAACTGACTGACTTCTTCTGTAATTTCATTTGAATCTTGGATTGTAATTCCATTTTTGTTTAGTTTGGTAATGCATTTTTTGGCCTGTCTTCTTTTTTCGAGACTATAAAAATATGATGAATTTTTTTCCCCTTGTTCAATCCACTTTGCTTTAGATCTTACAAAAGCACCTTTTGCCTTTTGCAAAAACAAATCATCTAATTGGTTTTGGAGTAGAAGAAGTTCCTCATTTTGTTCAGCTGTTCTGTTGGACATACTACATAATGAACTGATTTTATTGACCAGTTCCTTTTGTTTTAGTTTACATCTCTTTGATATTTTTTTCCCCATTTCAATAGCTATTTGTTTCACTCTAAATTTAAACCATTCCCATTTACTTATGTTTGATGAATCTAATTGGTTCACTTCGGTGCAAAGTGTTTTTACCCGGATACAGAATTCTTGGTTTAACAGTAGAGAGTTATTAAACTTCCAAACATTACTTGACTTCGGTTTTTGTTTAATTATTGTCAGAGACAAATTAATAAGACAATGATCTGTTAGAGGAGATATTTGGATATCACATTTCGATGTCATACTGACCACATTTTGAGACAAAAGCCAATAATCTAGTCTTGAACATAGGTTTGTATCAGCAGGACTCATCCATGTATATGTCTTTGAATTGGGGTTTGTCTCCCTCCAATAATCCACCAAGTGATTTGCTAGACAAAAAGAGCTGAAGGTATCATCAATGTTAGGTTGTAATCCTTTGGGAGGTTTCCTGTCCATCCAAGAATTAGGAGCTATATTAAAGTCTCCTCCTGTTATGATGTTACTAGTTCTATATAGCTCACTCCATTCGCTAATATCTCGAGATAGCTTGGACATCATACTTCTGTTGAGAGATCTGTTGTTGTACCCATATATGTTGATTACAATGAATTTAAAATCAAATATCTCAAAGACCACCATTATCCAATGACCATTTCCATCACTTTTGTAGTCAATGATTTTACCTGCAAACCTGTAAAATAAAATCATCACTCCCGCTGAGTGAGAAGTTCCATGTGAAAACAAAATATTATCTCCCCATTGTTGCTTCCAGAATTTTTCATCGTCTTTAACAGAATGAGTTTCTTGTAGTAAAATGAAATTTGCTTTAACTTCCTTACAAAATAAAAACATGGCCTTGCGCTTAACATTATTTTTTAAACCTCGAACATTCAAAGAACACAATTCAATCGACATAGTTATGCAGAAGAAAACAACAAAAACGCTTAGATGAACCTAAGGTACATTTTTAGGCAGGAGTAATTATTTGTCCTTTATCTTAATCTACATTCTTCACAGTGATCTTCAATAACCTTCAACAAAAGCAGTGAGCTCAAATTATGTTTTTTTTTTTTTTTTTTTTTTTTTTTTTAGCCTGTAACAGGTGCCTCTACTCTTTTCCCGTCAATGATAGCATACCCCTCTTTCAGGAAGGCTTTCTTCTGGTTTCGCCGAGCTTCTGCCACCAGAGGAAACAGCTTGGCCCGTGCCTCTCGATCCTCTTTGGACCAGTCCAACCTGAAATGAATGTTTAGTTCTTTGCAGACTCTGGCATCCTTCGTCCTCTTCCATATCTCGTCCTTCATGGTCCGCATCCCGAACTGGATGATGATGGGTCGTGGTCTCATGTTGTAAGCCGGATCATCTTTCTTCCCCAAACGGTGGACAGTGTCGACTTGGTCTCGAAGTTTATCCACTGACACAGGAATAACTTTTGTTAAAATGCCGATCACCTTTTCTCTTGTATTTTCATTTTCCTCCTCTGGGAGCCCGATCAGCTTGAGATTCCATCTTCTTTTGTATCTCTCCATCTCACGGCATCTTTCTGTCATTTCCCTGTTCTCTTTTGCCAGCTTTTCAACTTTGGCTTTGAGTTGGTTTGTTTCTTCTTCATTCTTCTTCACCGCTTTTTCATTAGTTTGGATTCGCAGCTCAAAGTTTTCCAGTTTTTGCTCGAGCACATCCAGTCTTTCTTCAAATCTTTGTGACAGAGCGCATATCGCTTCATAAAGACTTCCCATGCTGACTTCTTTTTGTTCTTCTCTCTTTTTCAGTTTCTTTGGATTAGGACTTTGTATCGGAGTGTGAACATTCTGAGGCTTTGTTGAAAGCATTTCCATTCCTTCTTGCTCAATTAAGTCATCGAAGCATGCTTCACCTAACCCAGCCACGCTATAGTCATGGTCGGTGAGGCTAGCTTGTAGCTGGGGCTTAGCATTCTCTTCTGACGGTGCTATGCTCGTCATTTCTCAAGATTTTGTCTCCACCCTATTCTTGACACCGATTTGCTCACCTTGTAATCTCTTCAAAGTCCACTGTTTCTTGAAATTCAATGATTTGGACGAAAATTTTCGTTTTCCTGCTGCTGCCTGCTAATTTGCAGCCTCTCACTCCGCCATCTTGGATGTCCCCCAGTGGAGGGTTCATACAGAATACAAAGATTCTCATGCAGTTTGGAAGTGTTTTAATTATACTCCATACCAGCAGGAGGAGCTATGATCACCTCTGTTCTTATAATAATTCACTTGAACTGTGACTTTCAGGGAAAGTTACACTTTGTCCTTCATCCTCGTGGAGCTGTGAGTTCATGTTGAGCATGTTTATTCTTTTCACGATGTTTCTGGTGATTTAATTTTTTATTTCAGGGCGTTTCCTGCATCACCCATTCTTACCACCCTCATCTTCTCTGACTTTCCTGTATGTGTGCATGTTGTGCATCTTCCCATTATTAGAATATGAATATTGACTGTTGGTTCATTAGTATTTCACTGCTTGTTCTAATTGGTACATTTATTGTTCTTTTAATGTTGTTATGAATCAGTCATGCTGAACACCATGCACATGTCACACATGGACATAAAGCCATGGCAGGTTCAATCTCTAAATGTTGTGCTCCATTTTGTGATCAATTAATACAGTTTGAACTTCATTTTTCTTCCTGGTTTTCTGTCTCCATTCCACAGTAAATGTTTAGGACTTTAGTGACTGAATTTGCTTCATGTGAGCTGAATGCTGACAGGCCGGCTCCAACAGAGAAAGAAGAACTGAATGATGGATTCTTATTGATCTATCAGATAAAAAAAACTAACTCAGCAATATTTAAATGTTTCATTATAACCTGAGACACATGGATAATCATGATGTTTCTATACATTCAACAGGAGTAAAGACTTGACAAGAAGGAGGTCATCAGAGAGAAGGAGCACAGAGAAACACTCAAAGGTAAAGTCACAGGACACATCAGGTGAGAGGAGAGAAAGAACTCTGAAAGACACAATATAGGCCTGAAACATGGAAGCAGACGTGAGAACAAAGACATGAATATAATTTATGAAACGAGTAGAAGAGAATTATGTTTTTTATATTAAAAATATAAACATCATCTGAAACAAGAATATGAGCTAGAAGCATAAACAAGGATCAGAAGTGGAGGAAACAAGAGAGACTCAGAAAATGAGACAAAAATAGATATTTTTTTCAACACCTTGTTCTTCAAAGTTGTTAAACAAACTTCTGAGCAGCTTTAGTGGTGTAATAAAACAACAATATTTTTGCAATGTCAAATATTGCATTTATTTCAAATTTTACAGTAGAAATACAAAGAAATATCTTCAAAGTGAATAAGATAAAAGTAATAGTAATAATAAATCAAGTCCCAAACATCATGTTCAAAATGTTTTCAATTTTGAGATTTATATAATTTATACAAAACACTGATGGGTTTTGAAAACACACACACACACACACACACACACACACACACACACACACACACACACACACACACACAATTACTTTTCCAACATGTCAAATATTATCTTTTTTTTTTCTCTGTTGAACTCTGATCCAACAGGTTTCTTCTTTCTTCCAGTTCTCGTCTGAGATGCTGTTTGCTCAGCTGACCTCACAGAGACTTACATTTATATATAACGTGTGATTGTTCCTGCTGACAGCACCGGTTTGAAGATGTCATCATCTGCAGGAAAAAATTAAAACAGGAAAAACCGACATCAACTTTAGTGTGCACAGCAGAAGATAGTTTAACACTGAAATGCATGTGAATAAAGTGTTGATGACTTCATGGAAAAAAGTAACCACAATGTTCCTCTAACCTCTTCCCTTTGCAGACCACAATAGAAAACTCGAACCAGGGTCCTGCTGTCGTTCACATCGTCGGTTCTCATCCTGGAGAGGAAGTCAGTGAACTTAGTGAGACACAAACAATATTTTTCAGATCTGCAATATTATATGTTCAAGTTATGAAACTTGAAATATGCATTTTCAATGTTTGTGATAAATAAATTCCAAGTGTGTGTGTGTGTGTGTGTGTGTGTGTGTGTGTGTGTGTGTGTGTGTGTGTGTGTGTGTGTGTGTGTGTGTGTGTGTGTGTGTGCTCGTCCCCTGTGTCTTTTTTCAGATGTTCCATCTCACGAGGTTTTCTGAGCTGAAACTCTTTGAAGCTCTCCAATCGATAAGTCATATGATGTTTTCAAAATAACCAGTTTCAGATGTGACTGACCGCCGTATAAATGAATTCAATCATAAGTTAAATACTTCGGTTTTAGAAGACTGAAAATTGTTCATTGTTTAACATTCGGGGCTTTTGATAACAGACAGACAGACCATATTATATTAGTACATGTTGTGTAATTCAATGTTTACTTTAAGAATGTGTATATAACAGGGGTTAAAAACTCATTTTAGCTGAGGGGCCAAAACAGTCCATTTAGACAAGACAGTAAAAATGTTCTAAAATAAACATGAGAGTTTTTCTTTGGAAAACAAAAAACAAAAATCTCAGTGATCAAACCTTCTTATTTGACATTCATGACGTACTCATCAAAGTGGAAGACGGGTTAACTGGGTGTGGTGTTCATTAACATCTGAATATCCAGATTATTGAACATCTTCCTCCAACTGACTGAACTTAATGAATGAGTGAATCAGACTTGAATTAGAGATCATCCTAAACTTTCTCTCACCTGTAGATGCAGACAGTTAACATCATGCAGCAGAGAGGAAATCCTGCTGTGAGTATAATCAGAAATTCCCATGAATCTACATCAAAACAGAAAAAAAAATCAAATTTAGACAGTATGTAGATTTTGTCTGCTGTGGAGTTACTGAGTCATCGAGAAGGTTTACCTACCTTCCTCAGGTTTCTCAGTCACAGTTACATTCCATTCAATATTATGTACGCCACTTATCCTGGGTACAGAGCATGAATAAAGTCCTTCATCTTCAGCCTGAGCATCCAGAATACTGAGCCTGGTAAAAGAGTCCTGGTGTATGATTTGTCTTGGAGAGGAGAGGTTATAAAGAGTCTCATTCTTATGGATGGAAAAAATCAAAACTTTGTCTTTCATCCAGGAGAATTGTTTTCTATTTGTTGTTGACAAATTGCAGTCGAGCTCTACTGGTTCTCCTCTGAACACCTCCACCGTCCTCTGCTGAACTGAAACAGCCACTAAAGAAAACATCCAGTCAGCACTAAAGACAATCTGGACTTGAATTAAATTTGTTATCAGTAATGTAAACCTTGCCGTACCTCCAAAGACACGATGCATCCCCAGCAGCTGGAAGAAGAGCAGAGCTGCTTGGTTTGAACTGAACATTGTGTCGTTCAGACAGAGAGTGAGAAGAGTCTCATCAGCCCTGAATGCATCTGCAGAGGAGGCTCCACACGAGGAAGTGGTTAGTCGCTGTTTTACTCAGCTCAGAGCACAACGGACGCCTTTTGAGGAATAAAATATCAAACCATGTGTTTGCAGTATGAACAACAGAGAATTATACATGTATAACTCTGTGTCATTGATCCGTCACTGATTCACAACATGTGAAAAAGAAAATGTAGCTGATAAACACAGTAAACCACAGGAAGACCACTTCTTCATATTCTTCAATTCAAGAATCTCCTCCACAGATTAATAAAGTATTTTGATTCCAAAAACATTGAGTCCACATGCTGTGAATTCAGATTCAAACTCCTCAGAAAATCTCCATGGCTGCTTCTTATGTTGCATCCTTGATGATGTGTTGAAGAAAGCAGATTAAGACACAGAGATCACACATGAGTAATATTGAATTAGTTTAATTTTTCTTTTCTAAAAATCACATATTTTCAATTCAGAATATGCTACTTTTTGTAAATGGATGTTTTCTGTAGCTGATATGAACTTCTGTTAGTTTTAAATATGAAAAATTCAAATGTGACCATATATGGTCACTCGTCTCACACTTGACTGAACTTAAGGTATTTATTTCCTTTAAAGAAGGCTTCTGATTGGTTCCGTGGTCACCCTGTCATGACAGATGACATTTTTCTTATCACTGATAACATCAGCAGCATGTTCTAACTGCATGTCAAAAAGCTTCTTCCCTTTATGAAAAATGTGAACCTATCAGGTCTTTCTGACCTTCTTTCTACCGCAGATTAGAAACTGACTGATAAAGATGAACAGGGCTGCTGCAACTCATTTAGGGGTCCTAAGTATGACTATTTTGTGGGACCAAGCAGGAACCCGGTGTCAGTTTGATTATTTAACGTCACTGTTGCTGTTGTTCTGGCTCTGAGAAGACTAACAAGTCCCATGAACTCATATTAATTACACCAAGAATAAGAAAAAGCTAATAACTATTGTAAACCCAAAAAACATTCTGTCGTATTCCGGTGTTATTTCCTGGATAAATCGTAAAATAAGCTTATTTACTGGTCACTACTGAAATCAGTTTCAGAATTGCGAATAAAAATACAGTTTCATCATTCTGTATTTCATTCTTTATGAAGAAAAAATGACTTAAATGTATCATGCAATTATTAAAAAGATATTTGAATGAAAGGGGGCAGAAAGAAGTAAAAAGAAACATATGATGTCCACCCCTCATCAAAACAAATCAATAACATTTTCGGTCTTGTTGAGCAGTTCATGTCAAAGCACAAGACAATTTACTAAATATTTTACAATGTTTTCTGTTCCACAGCAGTGTCATATTTTAGCAGTAATGAAGCTTTTACACTTTTCTTGAAACTATAAATAGAACTTTTGGGTTGTTCCACAAGTTGACTCCCTGGAATGTGATTCATCTTTCTCTTTATCTTTCGTTATAACAGAAACAAGTCACTGTTATTAAGAGAATCTTTGACCTTTCTTACAAGCATTTTTCAGACCCTTTGTCTTCAGTGGGTTGTTGACAGTCATTTTCTCTCCATGAGGACAAATTTTACAATTTTGGTCACATAAATTGATGAATGTTGTCATGAACGTATTATAGACACTATTTAAAATATTTTTTCTTATTTTTTGTTATTTTATCCACAGTAGTATTTGCATTTTTATCTTTATTCAACTAAAACTTGAAATATTAAATGTGTGGAGACTTTCCTGTGGTTTCATACGCACTGAAACACAGGAAGCTGCTGGCAGTTTGGGCCCCAAGTAGAAAAATCCACCCCCCACCCCCAAACCCCACCCCTGAGGCCCTACATGCAGTGCATGATGTGTGTGGTGGAAGATAAATGTCATGAGTGCTCAAAGAGCAAATTTTCTGTAGACCAGAGCTCTCCTGAAGACGGTGTGGGTGTGCAAACACTGCTCTGGGGGAAGGTGGACTTTAGATACATTGCTGAGAATATCTCCAGTTGGTTCTGCCTTGCAGAGAGCATGAGAGCATGAGAGCATGAGAGCATGAGAGCATGCATTTCAAGCCACTGTCTTGTGGAGCTACCAGAAGATGGTGAAATTGTTATTTTTAATAGGTCTTGCTTCATATATGTGCCAACGCAGTGGCACTCCTGTAAATGCTTGGTTTGGTTTGAGGCCACGCTACATGGCTGTGGGTTACTGACGGTCTTTTGCTCTGCAACAGGAAGTAAAAACCTCCCACATGTTGAAGCTGTTCAAATCTATATGCCCAGAGCTTGTTGTGTTTTCAGGTTTATTCCTCTTATAAACAGTTACATGGAAAGATCGAGTGGAAGACTGAATTTTATTTATTATACCAAGAAAACTGAACACTGAACATAAAGTGAACAGACGTTCCGATTCTCAAACAAATGCATCTGGATAGAGACCCGTTTGAGATTGAGAAAAGATGAATTAGCAATGTGAGAATCACAAGGAAAATGCCGTTTTATTGTTGTTTAAATGGAAAGTCTCTCACGCTCTTAGCTGCCAATTTCCCACTCTCGACATTCCCATCTAATCCCATTATAAACTCAAAAAAATGGCTAAAATTCTGATCAAACTTAAAAGCTTGCAGTTTAATTTTGGTAGAAGATATTGAAATAAGGTTTTCACATCTGAACAGAGGACAAATATGGCAACATTTTAAAAGTTTAATGACATCTCTACGGGGAACCATGGCGAGGCATGGTGGACTTGTTCGAGGATGCATTTTTTTCTTTTTTTTTTCAATCAGCTCTCTTCCATTTGCATGGGTAAAAAGTTGCTGTTGCCATGGTAACCAGCCATGGTAACCATGACATCATCAGTCCTGGCTGAGAATGTACATGGCTTTCATCTTTCAACTTTGAAGCCAGTGGGGAAGGCCTTATCAATGAACTGTCTTCTCATTCCTGACGTGGAATCGAACAGTTCAGACGCGCGAGAGATTCTCAGTTCTACAGAGCGAAAGAGCGGCTTGAGGAATTCATTGAATTTATTCATTCGTTCAAACACTGACAGTGAGGCAGAGATGACGCAACAGCAGAGAGACATGGCCAAGGAAGCAGCCTATTGGAAGAAGAAATTTGAAGACGTGAACGAGGAGCTGGAGGATGAAATCAGGGCCAAGACAAAGGTCCAGGAACGGCTCAAACAGGCAGAGCAGGCCCTGACGGCTAATGGGGCCGAATGGATGGACGACAGGAAGAACGTGTGTGCAGGCATTCAGGGTCTTCTGAGGAATATTGAAAGACTGGATAAGATCGTGTCCGCGGTTGGCAAAGTGAACCCAAAGATCAGAAAGGCAGAGGCAAAGAGGAAAAAAGCAGAGGAGAGGATTGGAAAAGAAAAGAAGAAAGGTACAACAGAGGAGAAGAAATGTGAACAGGCAGAGAACTACCTGGCCCTCTGTACCACAACAGTGGCCAGCGTTGAAATGAAAGTGGAAAGCCTCATACGTGCCCTGGAGGAGTCCCCCGGTAAAGATCGGAAAAAGGATAATCAGGAGACTTACAGAGTCACAGCCGATGCGACAGATACGGAGCCTATGAAAAGCCGCATCAAAACTTTGGAAGATGAACAAGAAAAGTTGAACTCTCAGCTCAAGGAAACGGCGTCAAACTGAAAGACCAGGAGCAGCAGATTCAAACCTTGGAAAACAATCTGAAGTCACAAACCGATGAAACGGAGAGGCTGCAGAGGAAGCTGCTGGAAGTCCAGAGGTGTGAGCCAGAGGAGAGCCAGGATGAGTTGGCCGACTGTGAGACGAACACTTCCTTCCTGGAAGAAGAGGTGTATCGTCTCAGAGTTGACTTAGAAATGGAAAAGACAGTGTCAGAAATTCTGACGGTGCAAGTTCAAGAAAGGATGGACGAGCTTACAGCCATTATTAACAACCTGGAGAATCTGAAGGCCACAAAGCTGCAGGAGGCAGAAGAAGAGATATCTGCCCTACTGTCTGAGTACCAGGAGAGAGTCAACCAGCTCAGTTCAGAGGTCGTCACCCTGAAACAGGAAGCCTCCTCATCTCAGCAAGCCCTTGAAAATTCCATCAAGGAGCGGGAGGTGGAGAGAGAGCAGGCGGCCGCGGCAATGAGAGGTCAGGACGAGGAGAACCGGAACAGGTTCAGGCTCCTCACTGACCAGATCTCCACCCTGACTGAAAACAACGTTGACTCTGTGGCAAAGCTCGAAAGGTTGAGGACCAAAATGACCCAAAAGGAGGCCGAGTGGACAGAAACATGTCACGTCCTAGAAAGACTGCTCTGGGATGAGGCTCTGGCCAAAGAGGAACTGCTGAAACAGTACAGAATGTTAGAGGAGGGCTTCTTCACTGAGGAGGAGAAATGGATGGAGATGAGCAAAGATGAACAAGAAAAGTTGAACTCTCAGCTCAAGGAAAACGGCGTCAAACTGAAAGACCAGGAGCAGCAGATTCAAACCTTGGAAAACAATCTGAAGTCACAAACCGATGAAACGGAGAGGCTGCAGAGGAAGCTGCTGGAAGTCCAGAGGTGTGAGCCAGAGGAGAGCCAGGATGAGTTGGCCGACTGTGAGACGAACACTTCCTTCCTGGAAGAAGAGGTGTATCGTCTCAGAGTTGACTTAGAAATGGAAAAGACAGTGTCAGAAATTCTGACAGTGCAAGTTCAAGAAAGGATGGACGAGCTTACAGCCATTATTAACAACCTGGAGAGTCTGAAGGCCACAAAGCTGCAGGAGGCAGAAGAAGAGATATCTGCCCTGCTGTCTGAGTACCAGGAGAGAGTCAACCAGCTCAGTTCAGAGGTCGTCACCCTGAAACAGGAAGCCTCCTCATCTCAGCAAGCCCTTGAAAATTCCATCAAGGAGCGGGAGGTGGAGAGAGAGCAGGCGGCCGCGGCAATGAGAGGTCAGGACGAGGAGAACCGGAACAGGTTCAGGCTCCTCACTGACCAGATCTCCACCCTGACTGAAAACAACATTGACTCTGTGGCAAAGCTCGAAAGGTTGAGGACCGAAATGACCCAAAAGGAGGCCGAGTGGACAGAAACATGTCACGTCCTAGAAAGACTGCTCTGGGATGAGGCTCTGGCCAAAGAGGAACTGCTGAAACGGTGCAGAATGTTAGAGGAGGGCTTCTTCACTGAGGAGGAGAAATGGATGGAGATGAGCAAAGATGAACAAGAAAAGTTGAACTCTCAGCTCAAGGAAAACGGCGTCAAACTGAAAGACCAGGAGCAGCAAATTCAAACCTTGGAAAAAAATCTGAAATCACAAACCGATGAAACGGAGAGGCTGCAGAGGAAGCTGCTGGAAGTCCAGAGGTGTGAGCCAGAGGAGAGCCAGGATGAGTTGGCCGACTGTGAGACGAACACTTCCTTCCTGGAAGAAGAGGTGTATCGTCTCAGAGTTGACTTAGAAATGGAAAAGACAGTGTCAGAAATTCTGACAGTGAAAGCTCAAGAAAGGATGGACGAGCTTACAGACATTATTAACAACCTGGAGAGTCTGAAGGCCACAAAGCTGCAGGAGGCAGAAGAAGAGATATCTGCCCTACTGTCTGAGTACCAGGAGAGAGTCAACCAGCTCAGTTCAGAGGTCGTCACCCTGAAACAGGAAGCCTCCTCATCTCAGCAAGCCCTTGAAAATTCCATCAAGGAGCGGGAGGTGGAGAGAGAGCAGGCGGCCGCGGCAATGAGAGGTCAGGACGAGGAGAACCGGAACAGGTTCAGGCTCCTCACTGACAAGATCTCCACCCTGACTGAAAACAACGTTGACTCTGTGGCAAAGCTCGAAAGGTTGAGGACCAAAATGACCCAAAAGGAGGCCGAGTGGACAGAAACATGTCACGTCCTAGAAAGACTGCTCTGGGATGAGGCTCTGGCCAAAGAGGAACTGCTGAAACGGTGCAGAAAGGTAGAAGAGGGCTTCTTCACTCAGGAGGAGAATGGATGGAGGCGTTAAACAACAGCACTGTAGAAATCCAGGATTTTCTCCAGAGGATCAGTGAACTGGACCGGCTGGCCTCCATGACGGACAGACAGAAGGCCAACATGAAAAAAGTGGAGAAAAAAGCCAGACAAGAGGCGGCCAAAAAAGAGGAGGAAGACAGGAGGAAGAGGAGTGAGGAGGAATCCAGGAAGAGGAAGAGGAAGAGGAGATAAGATGACCCAAAAAATTCAGCTAGTTCAAAGAAAACAGTGGCAGCCCTTCAAAGTAAAAGTTAAAAACAAACAAAAAAAAACAACACAAATACAACCTAAAACCTGAAGCCACTGTGGCAGGGCGGACAGACAGCTCCACCGGGGGAATTTAAAACCAAGAAATAGTTAAAGGAGCTCCACATGCTGCCGTTCAAAAAATGAAGAAGGTCACAGAAACAGGGGGTAAGAAACACAAGAAAAAGTAAGATGCACAATTGCCCCCCTGCCCCCCTTTGAAAAAAAGAAAGAAGGTAACGGGGGGTAATAAACAGGGGGTAAGAAACAGGGGGTAAGAAACAGGGGGTAAGAAACCAGAAGGAAAAGGCCAGACACAGGGGTTTCAAGAACTTTAGAATGAAAACTGACAAATAAATCGCAAGAGGAGGCCTTGAGAGCACACACTGTGGGAGAGAGGGAAAAAAATAAACTTGAGCTTAATAAAATGAAAGATAAAACTAAAAAAGAATCCCGGAGGAAGTTTTACTTTGTGCCTGCCAGCTGTTGCCGACAGGAATCTGTGTGTGTGTGTGTGTGTGTGTGTGTGTGTGTGTGTGTGTGTGTGTGTGTGTGTGTGTGTGTGTGTGTGTATGTGCGTGTGTGTGTGTGTGTGTGTATGTGCGTGTCTGTGTGTGTGTGAGATCAGCCATCATAGAGAGTCAGAGTCAGGGAGTCAGAGTTTGGGAATCTGGACCACCGTCTGGTGATCTGGACTGCCATCAGGGAACTGGACTGCTGATCCCCGTCAGTCCTGAAGCTGCTCGGCCTGGTGGAACCACAGCAGTTTCCGTTTCTCCACGAAGGTCCAGATCTGCTCCTGTCCGTCCCTCAAGCCTCATATTGTCCGCATTGACCTGTCTGGGGTGGAGCCTGTCTTCCACTGGTGCAGGGCAGACAGACACCACCCTCACCCAGCTGGGATGGGCTCTATGACTCTGAATAGGATGTGAAACAAAGTGAAGGAATTAAAAATGAATTTGCTGATTGGTGCATTTAATACTTTCAGAAGAAACAATTTATGACCATTACTCCACAAAATTCTGAGTTATTATTAATTACATATATTATATATTGAAACAACAAGGGATTACAAGTTACTTGTTTTTAATTCTTTTGACTTACTAATTGTGTTCTGACCTCTTTTTCCAGAATGCAGCCGAACTCCACGTGGTCACTGATCAGGTGAGCTGGACCCAGAACCTCAGACTTGGTACTGATCCAGAAGGTGGGGGGTTCAGCTCCTAATCACACACACACACACACACACACACACACACACACACACACACACACACACACACACACACACACACACACACACACACACACACACGAGCTGTTATAATAATAATAATAAATTTTATTTATAATGCACTTTACATTTCAATGAAATCTCAAAGTGCTGCAGAAGTACAGAGTTAAAACAACAACAACAAATAACAGAATTTAAAATGCAATACAAGAAAAATCTAAACCTCAAAACAATGTCAACAATGTCAATGAAAGACTTCAATAGGCCTTTTTGAATAAGAAGGTCTTAAGGCCTTTTTTAAAGACCTCAACCCTTTGTGGAGCCCTCAGGGTCTCTGGGAGGGCATTCCAGAGCCGTGGGGCAACTGCCTGAAAGGCCCTGTCTCCATGGTGGAGAGTTTCGTTCTTGGTTGGTGAAGGCAGTAGGTGGAGGAGGAGGAGCGCAGGCTTCGCGTGGTGGTGTGGATGGTGAGTAATTCGCTGAGGTAGGCAGGGCAGTTCCATGGATGCACTGGTGGGTGAGGAGACAGAGTTTATATTGTATTCTGTATTGTATGGGTAACCAGTGGAGTGATTTGAGGACGGGAGTGATGTGATCGTATTTGCGCCTCTTTGTCAGGATCCGGGCAGCACAGTTCGGAATGTACTGGAGTTTTTGGAGGCTCTTGCCCGGGATCCCGACGAGGAGGGCATTGCAGTAGTCCAGCCTGGAGGAGACAAAGGCATGGACCAACCTCTCAGCATCCGGTTTGGAGAGGGAGGCACGGAGTTTGGAGATGTTTTTTGAGATGGAAGAAAGAGACCTTGCAGAGGTGGCGGACGTGGGCGTCAAATGAGAGATGAGAGTTCAACCTAATTCCTAGGTTGGTAACAGAGGTGGACAGGTGAATGTTGTGATCCAAAATGGGGATGCTATTGAGGGAGAGAGACTGGGTCTGATGTGGAGTGCCGATGATAATGGCTTCAGTTTTATTGCTGTTGAATTGGAGAAAGTCGGTTGCCATCCATGCCTTAATCTCCTCCAGGCAGGCTTGAAATGTAGCTGGCAGAGCTGAAGGGAGTGTGGAGTCCATTTTCATATATAACTGTGTGTCATCAGCGTAGCAGTGAAAAGAAACCTTGTGTTTGTTAATTATCTGACCTAGGGGGAGCATGTAGATGGTGAACAGGGTTGGACCAAGGACAGACCCTTGTGGCACTCCACAGGTGACAGTGTGTGGTGAGCTGTTGTTCCAAGGGTTCCATTTGTGTCAAAAAAAAGTACATGTGATATGTGTCGATGTTGTTTGTCTATGCTGTTGCGATGTGTATTTGGCTGATGTCTATGGGATTAATGTTTTTGCCAAGTGTTGTTCCTTTATGTATATGTTTATGGTGCATGTGTGTTTGCTGCATATGTGGACGTTGCACATGTATATGTTGCATATGTGTTTGATGCAGATGTGAATATTGTAAATGCGTTTGTTGCATATGTTGCGCTCATATGTGTTGTGGTCTTTACTCACTGATTTTGCCCTCTGCTGGTGTCTTGGGAAGTTGTCTGCACATGTGTTTGTCTTCTGTGATTGGCTCATGTCGTTGCTCTCTGCTGTTGGTCCTTGTCATTGGTCCATGTCGTTGGTCTGCCTGATCGCTGCTCTTGTCCTCAATCACTGTTAGAATGAACCATGTGTGATCCAATTTTTAATTCGACATTCCAAAAAATATTGGTCTTTTAAATGAAAGAAGGTTTGAAAGTTTTCTATTTTAAAATCATTTTTGCTTCAGGCAATAATCAGGGCACCTAAGAGGTCCTTACAAAAATGGTATCGGTACCCTCGCTGCGCCGCCATATTGGAGATACTCAGTGTAAACAATCACACTGACAGTAGTCGCGATTGTGTGTTATGGAACAATTTGAGTGCGTTCAGCCATGTCGAAAGCTCGTCAAAACGGACTGTAGAAGCAAAGGAATATCGGGAAGGCCTTGGGTTAAAAGAGAAAGCCCGATATTTCGAGAAGCTACAGTTTATTGGTGGTAAAGATCCGTAGGAGTTGGCTCCCACCTCCTGGACCCTCACTGGGGACCAGCACTTTCGTAGGGGTTGGGGTTCTAGATAATTGATTAAAACGCAAATATTACCAAGCTGATGGCTACAAATAGTGTGATAGCTGAAATATGTTTTTTTTTTGTTTTGTTTTTACATAAAATACTTTAAAAATCTAGCACAAACTGTTTTTTTTCAGGAGTAATACATCTCTTAAAGCTAGGGACATAAAAAAATTCAAGTTTCTGTAGAAGCTAAACATTTATGAATGATCAAAGTAACATATGAAGTCATTAATAAGCTTAAACTGTTGCACTCTGTTTCACTTACCTGACAAGAAACCTGACAAACTCGGATGTTGTCCAGATTTTTCCCTCGTAGATCTTGGTTAAGCTTTGCTAACCACAAGCGCCTCCGTTCCTCTGATAGTTTTTGGCATTCCTCACCCTGGTTTTTTATAACTTTTGGAAGTCTATTCATTCATGCATTCATTCATTTTCTACCGCTTATCCTTTTCGGGGTCGCGGGTGGCTGGAGCCGATCCCAGCTGCTGTGGGCGAAGGCGGGGTATGCCCTGGACAGGTCGCCAGTCTGTCGCAGGGCGACGTCTATATAATTCCAAATGTTTTTCTCTGTCTGACCTATTGGCACAACCAATGACACGGCAATAATTTACCATTTTTCTTGATAACGCTCTGGATCTTCCTTAGGACTCGTGCTTTGTTGTGATACGGAGTACCTCCAAGATGGCGACTTCCGGGTCGATGATGCGCCTGATGAAAACCCTCTATTGTTCTAAATCAGCATAAATCAATAAATCTAGCAGTTTGAGTCACGTCACTGCAGACATGCACAGTTAATGGTTTTCTAATGTTTTAGAACAATAAATAGAATAATAATACGTAATTCTATACGTCATTGCTCCCGACGGTACAAAAACTTCCCGCAGCGCGCTCCCCCCTGGCCAAACTTTTTTCCAGCAGGAAACACTGCACTTCTGGCTTTCTTCTACCCTCTTGCGCAGTGCTGCCCCCTGTGCTCCAAGGACGTAACTGTCTTTAAGGGTTGTCCCATTTCCAAGTGACATTACATTCCTTAACACTTGTTTTTAGGAGGCACTTAATTTGAGATTGAGGATCAAGGTTGAGGAGTGAGGATTATTATGATTCTCATGCAGTGAGGAAGTGTTTTAATTATACTTCATACCAGCAGGAGGAGCTATCAGGGAAAGTTACTTGTCCTTCATCCTCATGGGTTCATGTTGAACATGTTTATTCATTTCACTGTTTCTCTTTCCGATCATTTAATTCTACTTCGTAAGTGCTTAGCCCGCCTACGGACTTCGCTAGTGGCACACCTCCAATCTCTGTCCAATCCACGGAGACTATACAAAGCTCGACACACCAATCCCCCGCACGCGATGGCGCAGCACCACGCCCCACACTGAGGGTACATAACCTCGGATGGCGCTAAGCAAACCCTTCTTCTTTCTCAGCATCTCCATGAGACTTAGAAGCCTCTATTCTCCGGATCAAGATTCGACTAGAATGGATTCGCCGGCCCCGGACCAGTCGCCATCGGGCGTCGGGCCGTTCTTTTGCTGCTCCTGCGGGATTCCGCTCATAGTGCAGGGCTGTCACGAGCTCTGCTTCCTCTGCCTTGGCTGGCAGCATCACCGCCAGCGGACCTCCTGGCCGCCGGTCTCCGGAGTGCCTGCCATTGAGGACTCCGTTCGGCTGTGCCTCCTCCCCCGATCCTTCGCCTGGCCTGGCGGAAAGCCCGTGCTGCCGTCGGAAAGGGACAGGCGCATGGCGAGCTTCCTGGATCATTGCTACGCTAGCGGTAACTTGACGTTCGCCCTAGCCAATAACATGACCTTCCTCCTGGGCTCTGTGGACAAGATCTGCCACGAGAAGTCCCAGCTTTCCCCCGAAGACATCGTGGAAGTCCAAAATACGGTCGAAGTCCTGATGCGCATGTGCAGAGCCATCGCCGTCAGTGGAGGCCGCGTCATGGCCAACGCACAGCTCGCCATGAGGCACCTGTGGCTTGGTCTGTCTTCCTTATCTGAGCGGGACCAGCGGGGCGTCCTGGGACTCCCCCTGTCCACCTCTTCTCTTTTTGGGCCCGATATACAGGTGATCATCGAGCGCCTGGAGGCAGCAGCACGAGGCTCGCAGCAGCTCGCCCTGCACCTCCAGCCCCGCCGTGAGCCGCCGCCGCAGCGCCATTGTTGTGCCAAGGTACTTACCCCCGGTAGAAAGTGTATCCCCTGTTCGCGGGATGGGATTCCACACTTAACAATGACAAATATTGCTCTATCTCTCTTCATACCATGCTCATACATTGAGTTTTGATTGCTTTTTGAGATAATTTTTCTTTTATTAGCCTTCTTCTGTTATTTACGATCATCCGGAAGATGTATCCACACTTTCAAAATAAAAGCACGTATCCATCCAAACACGAAATGCAAAACTTTTTTTTGAGAGAAAGTCCAGCCCAATGATAATAATATTAACGATAATGACAAGAATATCATCACTGATCCATTCAGTACATTGCTTGCTCTATTTAGAGACCATATTTAGCCTGCAAAAATCTGTTTCCCCCCCTGAAAATGGTCAGATCATGAACTGTCATCATGAAATTTATTTTGTGATCATTTCTGTTTAAGACTGATGATATTGGAGAGTTTCAAAGCCCGAGCTCATTTCTTCCCTAAGTTACAGGGGGGTACAAATTATTTCAGGGGATACACTTTCTATCGGGGGTAAGTACCTTGGCACAACACCGGCCCGGGTGTCCGCCGTAAAGCGCCCCGATCCTGGCCTTATTCGTGTTGCTCCCGGCAGCGCTCCCTCGGCTTCCCCGTGTGTTGTCACAGCGGAGCCTCGGAGCAGCGGAGCTCTGCCGTCCTGGGCTCCCGCTATTGAGCGTCCCAGCTCCGGCTTCAGCATCACGGCCAGCGATCCGGAAGGCTCCGACATCAGCACTGAGGACAGTGACCCGGAAAACTCCGGGATGGCGCTGCCTCTGCTCAGGTTGTCCCCAGCAAAGCTCCAGTCTTCCCGCTCTCATTCAGGGGACGCCTGCTCCACAGCCCTTTCGCCGGGGGCCCCCCGTCTCCCGAGGCCGGGAGGACGGGTGGGCCGTCCCCGCCGGCCGTGGTACAGCCACTCACGCTCCGGTTTCACACGTGGCGTGTTATGTTGGGACCGCTTTCTCCCTGGCTGTCCAGGACACTGAGAAACGGTTATGCCCTGCAGTTCGCCTGTCATCCGCCTCTCTTCAACGGCATCCTTCGTACGCGGCTCGCATGCCCTGCGAGTAGCCTCACTCCTCCGCCGGGGTGCGGTCACGGAGCTGAGCGCGACAGAGGCGCACTCGGGTTTTTATTCCCCCTACTTCTTGGTCCCCAAGAAAAGCGGGGGTGTAAGACCCATTCTGGACCTGAGGGTCCTCAACACTCACATAGCCACCAGGAGGTTTCCGCATGCTGACGGTCTAACACCTCCTGGAGAGCATTGGACCTGGGGACTGGATGACTTCGATTGACCTGACGGACGCCTACTTCCACATCCCCATTCTCAGAAGGCACAGAGCCTTCCTCCGCTTTGCCGTGGGGACCAGGTATTTTCAATACAACCGGCTCCCCTTCGGCTACTCTCTCGCCCCTCGCACCTTCACCAAGTGTGTCGAAGCAGCATTGGAGCCCCTCCGTCGTCGTGGTCTGAGGATCCTCACTTACACCGACGACTGGCTCATACTGGCGTCCTCTCATCAGGAGGCTGTGCTGCACACGACCCAGGTCCTGCACCACATCGAGCTCCTGGGGTTCATGGTAAACCGACACAAGAGTGCGCTCACCCCAGCTCAGAGCATGGCTTATCTGGTCGTCAGACCCTCTCTAGGGGTAGACGCCTTCGCACACAGGAGCTGGCCGTTGGGCATCCTGTACGCGTTCCCTCCAGTCCACCTCTTGACCCCGCTGCTCCGCAGGGTGAGGTTGCACAATCTTCACGTGATCGTGGTGGCACCGGACACCCCGAGTGCGTGGTGGTTCCCGGACCCGATTCAGTTGGCATTTGGGGACCCGTGGCCGATTCCCGACGGGCCCGACGCACTGCAGCAGGCAGGGGGCGCCCTTCCGTCCCGCCCCTTCCTGGGTGGGAGGCGCCTGGCTTGGAGGCTGAGCGGGTGAGGCTGGTGGAACTAGACCTCCCCCCAGCGGTGGTGTCCACCATCCAGAGTACCAGGGCCCCCTCTACTGTCAAGGCCTACAGGTCTCGGTGGAAGCTCTTCACGTCATGGTGCTCAGAGAGGGGCTTGGACCCGGTCTCCTGCACCATTGGCGGAGTTTTGGAGTTCCTCCAGGCCCTGCTGGACAGCGGTCGCGCTGCATCCACCCTGGCGGTGTTTGCATCGGCCATCGAAGCGGGCCACGGCGGTTTTCGGCCGCTTTTCTCACGCAGCCACCCGCTTGTGAAGCGGTTTCTGCGCGGGGCGTGTCGATTACGACCGCCCCCCAGGCATGTGGTCTCTCCATGGGACCTCCATGTGGTGTTGGAGGGCCTCAAGGGACCTCCTTTCGAGCCTTTGGAGCAGGCGGAAGACCGCTTTCTCTCCTTTAAGGCCGCCATCTGCTAGCTTCCACCAAGAGAGTTGGGGATCTCTGCGCTTTGTCAGTCCACCCATCCTGCATGGTGTTCAGCCAGGGTGGGGGACTCGTGCACCTCTGGCCTAACCCGGCCTTTCATCATAAGGTGATCACTGCGGACTTCCGGTCGCGAGTGATGCGGATCGGGACGCTTGACTCCATGCCTGGTTCGTCTGGGGACGACCCACGCCTGCGGTTACTGTGCCCGGTCAGGGCTCTGCGTCTTTATGTCCAGCGCACAGCTGGCTTTCGCACCACGGACCAGCTGTTTGTGAGGTTTGGAGCCCGGGGGCATGGTTCCCCGCTGACCTCTCAGCGTCTCGCCCACTGGGTGGGGGGCGCTATTGCAGCTGCCTACGAGGTACAGAATCTCTCGCCACCAGCAGTGATTCGTGCCCATTCCACACGACGTGTGGTTGCCTCTGCGGCCCTGTGCAGAGGGGTCACGGTGAGTGACATCTGCCAGGCTGCCTCCTGGGCCTCTGCGTCCACCTTCGTGCGTTCGTATCTGTTGGATATGTGCACTGACTCTGTGGCCATGTCGGTTTTCGGCGAGAACAAGAGTTCGGTCGTCTAACCGTTTCGGTCCTTCTGGCCTGGCTGCCACGTCCCGGGTGGGCTCGCGGACCAGGGGTTCCCTGCCTGCCGCTCGGCTCTGCCGTGGTCTGCGGATGTTGTTTACGGTGTTGCAGGGGCAGGAGTTCTGCCGCTTGCCGTTTTTGGGTTCGCTGCCGCTTTGTACATCGTGGGCCACACTTCGTCGCTAGGTGCCCGCCTCGTCCTTCGGGAGTTCTACGGCCGTTCTGGACATACGGTTTGTTTACTTCCGTCTTACGCACCAATCCCGTCAGCAGGCCAGCTGGGAGTAATGACGCTCTGTGTGTGTGTGTGTGTGTGTGTGTGTGTGTGTGTGTGTGTGTGTGTGTGTGTGTGTGTGTGTGTGTGTGTGTGTGTGTGTGTGTGAGTTTTCGTATGGTCGTGGGGACAAAATGTCCCCACAACATGGGAAAACCAGGCACAATGTCATTTGTGGGGACATTTCTTGGGTCCCCATGAAGGGAAACAGTGTTTTCTTGGCCATGTTGTTGTTACTGAAAAAATTAAAAGTGCAAAAACATTTCTTTTGGGCTATGCATTGTTTTGGTGTGGGTTAGGGTTAGGGGCTAGAAATGAATGGGAGTCAATGGAATGTCCCCAAAAGAGTGGGAAACCCAACATGTGTGTGTGTGTGTGTGTGTGTGTGTGTGTTGTGTGTGTGTGTGTGTGTGTGTGTGTGTGTGTGTGTGTGTGTGTGTGTGTGTGTGTGTGTGTGTGTGTGTGCGTGCGTGTGTTTTTTTGTTGTTTTTTGGGTTTTTTTTTTTTTTTGAAATGGTTTGCATGCTCACCTCACAGCAGGAAGCTCCCGGGTCGAGTCTGTTGTGTTTGGGGGCTTTTCTGTGAGACGTTTTTCAACAAGCACATGTTTCCATACAGTCTAAAAAAATCATTTGAGGTGAAATGGTGACTCTGAAGTTACTCCTCAGTGTTGTTTGAGTTTGTGAGATGATCTTTCACTGTGTGAGCAGCCTGCCTCCATCTATAGTCAGCTGGGATTGCTGTTCTGAATTAGAATTAAGGGTAGAGAGCAGTCTGGCTCTGTACAGAAAGACATGTTGAAAACTAAACTATTCAGAACATAAAAATAAGTAACACATCAGCAGAAATGAGATTTACCTCTCCTGCCTCTTTGTGGTCAAAGTAAAAGGAGAGAAAAAAAGAAAAGATTTGGCGACAGGATGAAATGAAAAAAGGTGCTATTCCAGATTCTGACTCTTCCTTTGTAAAAATAAATACAAAGTCAGGAAAATTTAGAAATGTTCCATGCCTGTAGAACCATTTTGTAGACACTTTTTGTCCTGCTTATTTAAACACAAACGTGGTCTGTGTGTCCTCAGCATTACTGTTGCTTGTATTGAAGGATGAACTTGTCTTTTCTTGATGCAGGTTTTCACATTTTGATTTCTTGAGTGTTCCTGTGATGTAAATCCATTGCCAGGCTTCAAACATTGTGATGTGCAGTCAGAACCATTTGGTGGGAGATCCACGATACAAAGAAACTGGATTCCCTGGAGTCACAATATAACATCAGCTTCCAGGCCTTCCTCACCTCTCAACCTTATTTTTGTTTTAAGATATGAGGGATATTTGAGTTGTAACATAAGTTTTTTTTATAGTGAAAACATGAAGGGATTTCTGTGGATTCCTTTTTGATTGAGTTTGAGGGTTTATATCATCAGCATGTTGGGTTTTTTTTCTTTTACGGTGATAAGGCTGCTTGAATTCCAGTGATACTACATTATGTGACAGAAGCTGCCAGTGGATCAATAAAAAGTGTGAAAAGTAGCAGGGGTGGTCGACATCGCTGCAGAGTTCCTCTTTAAACAGTTTAGTAATAACATGTGAAGTGAGTATATAGTCACTGGAATTAAAATTATAGAGAGTTTAAATCCAGTTTGTGAAATTTGACTCGAATCCAAAATGACTCAGTAAGAAAAGACCGTTCCACCTGATCGAACACCTTTTCTCACCTTTCTCTTTTTTGCTTTTGAAGATGCATTGTGAAGAAAAACTCCCCTGCAGGGTAGCCCTTTGCTCAAAGTGTTCCCGTCTGGCAAAAGTTATAAAGCCTTTGTGAATTTCTAGACTATTTGACTGTTTTTTTTGAGTCAACACAACTTCAAAAGCCACAACACAACAGGAACGACCACAATGGAAGCAGTGGGAAGAACAGGCTTCGTTTCTGGGGGACAGTATTTTCTGAGGGACTATTTTGAAACACGAGAGTTTCATGAAATTTAGGTAAAACGCTGCTGCTGGATGATTGTGATTAATGTGCTTTCACATCACTTCCGTCACATTGCAGCAGCGTGTCGGGGAGCAGCTCAAAGTTCAACTGGGTCTTCATGAATACAAACAAAAATTAACCAATAATGTTCAGAGCAGTATCGTGTTGCCTTCAAAGATCCAGGAAATGTTTTCTGACAGAAAAGGGGATCAATACTGCTCAACCAAACACAGCATTTCAGTTTCTTCTGGGGTGTAAAACTGTCCTTCAGCAGCAAGGTGTGTTTCAGTGAATGGGGGCATGTTGTGTGTGTGTTGTGTGTGTGTACCAGTGGAGGATCCTGGTCTTTTAAGGACTACAAATTCATTTTTGGACCCCAAAACCCACTTTGACCATAAACACATCCCTGAGACAGTTGGATCAAGAGGCATGGCCCACAGGACAGTTTATATGTCTTTGCAGTGTGGATCAAATCTTTTGTTTTCTGTCCCCTGAAAAATAAAGACAGAGAATTTTGCACATGATGAAATAAGTTGACAATGATCGTTTCATTCGTTTTAGCAGCAATATGTTGTGGAAACAGCGGTCACTTCAACGGCTGTCACTGGTTTATCAGTCTGGATACATCTGAGCGTAGAGCTCAGCTTCTTTTCTGTCCAGCTCGCGGTATGGCGCCTGCTCCTCTTTTGACATGGACTTCCACTGTTGAACCAGGAAAACACACTGTCAGCACACAAACTGGTTTGTTCATCTAATAATGAGGAGAATCTCACTGTGGCTGACTGCTGAGTGGCGACAGAGCAGATAAGACACTCACCCTCTGTCCCAGGGCTGATCTCGACATGGTCCTGTCAGTCATTCGAAACTCCGCCATTGCAACTGACCTCTGCTGTCAAAGGCTTTGGTCTGTAGACCCGGCTCTCCTGGTCCTCATAACTTCTGTATATAGAAGAACACAAGAGAAAATCAAAGGGCAAGAACACATGAACAGCATCTAAAAACATGCAGGACTAAAACCATCAGAAGCAAACTTACTTTGAAATGTAGTTTGGAATTTGAGGAGCTGCAGCTGGAGCCATCCAGCCACCAAGATCTCCTGTCTGACTGTGGTCAGATGGAGGGCGGATGGCTGCTGGAGGACTGGGTGGAGTTTGACAGCTAAATGTTCTATACAGCCACTCCATCACAGCTTCATACTCCTGATCTGGCTCCACAGCTGCAGCCAGCTCCGACAGGTCCTGAGACTGAAGCTGTTTCAACTCCTGCTGAATTTGTCCAGGAAAAGGATGTCTCCACTCCTGTCACACAGAGGAACAACAGGTGGTCAACTTCTCACAGTGGGACCAACAAAACTGAAGACATCTTGAACATATGACCCAGATATAATCCAGCTTCTAATATAATAAAACGGATACTCAGAAATCTTGTCTTACCTTCATTTTCGGTCGGACCACTCAACCTCCTTCGTTTGGACTCAGGATAGTCCAGTTCATCCCCATAATTCCTCTTTCTGAAAGAAAATAAACCATTTGAACATGAAGCAATATGTGACAGGAAAACACATTCAGGACTGAATCAGCAGAGGCAAACTTACTTTGGTTCCTCTTGAGGAACAGGAGGGTTCGCAGCTGGAACGATGCTGGCTGCAGATGTCTTGTCACGAAATGTAGATTCTGGTGGTTCTGTTGACAGAGAAGACAGTGTCAGTAACCACAACACATATCAGTCCATCTCAAATGATGTCACGTAATCAGTGACCACAAAATACTTATTTGCGACCATGAAACAATTGGTAGCTCTGGAATACGTTTTTTTTTTTTTTTCTTAGCAGAAAATTAATATATCATTGCCTCAAATTCATATTTCATGACTACGTTTGTTTTCTAGATTAAATTTTAAAAAAATTCTTGTTTTATCCTGTTTGCCACAGTTTTTAATTATATTCATGATATCACAGAAATATATGTCATGAATTAGCAACCACGGGTAAGAAAAGACACATTTTTATCTTGTTAAAGGTGCAGTAGGCAGGATTTTGCCAGTCAATGCTAATTTTTCTGTGTTTTCTTTGGATTAAATGTTAGAGTATGCATTGATAATCCTTTAGGAGTGCAGCATAATTGCACTACCGCGAGGGTGCAGCATTTCCATCTGTCTCTGTTCTGAGCTGAAAAGGAATCTCGACAGCTCCAGGTATCTTTGACCAATCAGAAGAGCCCCTGAGGCTCTAACCGTGATTGGTCAAGGGGCGTTCGTCGCACGTTCTTGTGGGAGGGGCTTAACTTGCGTAAGGGCGTGATGTCAGAGAAAACAGGACAGGATTGGCTGTGCTGAGTTTCAAATTGCCATCTTAGATCGATCAAATCGCCATCTTGCTTAGGTAACCCTAACCAAGATGGCGGACATGCGGAATCCTGCCTACAGCACCTTTAAGTTAGAACCTCCACAGTTTAAACTATTTTTCTCAGGACCGAATGTGTTTATTGATGGTCATGTTTGTGATAGAATTCACTCTCTGAAATGTTTTTGCTGGAGGACTCACAAACGCAGCTGACTCTCTGGAGACAGGAGAACAGTGTGAACACAAGCTGCGCAACTCCGGATATTTTACATCATTCCTGTTATTGGTAGCTGTTACCATGACAACGCAGTGGACTGTACCACCCAGTGTTTCAGACGTACGATAATTATCGTATTGGTACGATAATTTGGACCTCTGTACCATCAATAATCCCCCCCAAAAAAGGCAAAATGTACGACAATTTGACCGTTTCACGAACGTGTGATTGTATTCAACTGATCCCAGACTTTCTGACATTTTTTTTCCAAACCCTGAAGGTATCTTCTGTGTTGTGACACTCCCTTCGTGACATTTCCAGCCAATCATGTGTGTGTGTCAGCGTGAGTGAGTGGGTGTTGGGGGGCTGCCGGGGTCCCCGGCCGGGGCTTTCCTCTGCCCCATTTCTGAACCGGAGCGTGGGCGTCTGCCTGCGGGAGCGGCTTGAATCCGGGCTCTGTGATGACCGCCGGCTGTCTGGGCTCTGAGGGCCTCTCTGGCCTGCTTCTGGCCTTCTCAGGGGTCAGAGGTCATATATGCATGATCACGCTGATCTTTAATCACTCTTCACATACTCGGTTACCTTGTCTTCTTGTGGTGGTAAGAATAATGGTGGTCTGCAGTAGCCCTCTCTTGATGCACGCCCTGAGTTTACTACTAGTTACTAGTCTGTTCACTACTATGGTTCATCAGGGGGGGGAAAAAAAAAAGAAAAAAAATTATATAAATGTATAGTTCTGTCAGTTTTTGTGTTGGTTGTCGGCTGTTTTGGTGTTGTCGAGATTGGGGGTTTGGGATGGTTCTTGGTTGTGTGTGGTGCGTTGACAACACAGTTTTGCATTTGTTGTGAATTTGTACATAGGTTGTGCCCCCCCCCCCCCCCCCCCCCCCCCCCCCCCCCCCGTTCTCCCTCTCTTTATCTCTTTCTTTTCTGTCTCTCGCTCTCTGAGCGTTTCCGTCCCGATCCTGTCCGGCAGCCACGCCGAATGCCAGCTTTAAATAAAGGCAGCAGCAGGAGGAGATTCGTTCTCGTCCTGCTGCTAACATTAAAATCTGTTCAGATAGTAAAAGGCTACAATCATATAATATTGCACGCCCCAGCTGCTGAACAGGACAAGGGGAAAAAAAAAAAGAAATTGAGCGCATTTTCAATTACTATATTGCAATTAATATATATTTCTAACATATTTGTTAATGCGCTGTATTAAAATAATATTTTTTAAAATATGCCCATCCTTGTATAAAAATAATAATAATAATAATAATAATAATAATAATAATAATAATAATAATAATAATAATTACAATAATGATTTTTTTTTTGCAGCCTGACATTTTTCAGAAAATTGTATTCTTGTTTTTTTCTTTGATAAATATTATGAATAAACTTAGATCTCTTCTATTGGTGTATTTTATTTTTCAGCCCAATGTTCACGATTAAATACATCATTCCATTCAGTTTACATTTTTAACCCCTCCAATGCCATATTTTTAATTATGATGTGACTATGTTTTTGATCGGGAAATATTCTAGCCAACATAATACACTATGTGTAAATTCATTTCAAAATCAGTGGTATTATTTCTCTGCATTGACATTTTGTTTTGTCCATGATAATAGCAATAAAAAAATGGAAATAGGAGGAGAAAATCAGTTGCACACACATGCTGTGATGTGGTTCTGGCAGCGGATGGATTGCCTCTGAAGCTCAGTCAGGTGTTTAAAAGAGTGCGATCATGCCACAACACCTCAGAAAAAAATATTTTTTGGGGGAACACAACACATCATATTTACTGTGAATACTATAAGCAAAAATTTTAGAAAACAAAAAAACAAAAAAAAAAAACCTGCATAACTGAATCCTTTGAGGGTCGTTTTGAGTCGTTAATCCTGGAGCTAGTCATGGCTACGATGAATCAACAACTGATTAAAACGAGTCAACAAACAAACTGTGGAAAATAACAATTATAGGAGAACTTAATCTTAATGTCAGATGGCACAGCTTATTTGCTTGGGCATTGTTGACCTTCTTTAAACTTTTTAGTGACACTCCTTGAAATTCATATTCCAGCCACTTTATATAGAATAGGCACGCTTTTTTTTTTTTTGGGACAAAAATGTTTTTCTTTTTTTTTTTCCAATAAGACCGCACCAGATTATTGGTGGTGGTGGTGGTGGTGGCCTCTCCATCATGACAGAAAGAACTCAGGGTGCCTCACGAATAATAAAAACTACAAATTTTGAAATGTTTGAGTTTGGTGAGTTTAAATTTTTCCAAATTGAACTTTTATATCTTTCTACATGAACAACGGGAGCATTTCTGTGGCAAAATGTTACAGAATGAAAATTCCTCACCTGAACTGTATGAACACGATGCAGTTTATCAGATCAGATTCAGAGTGGCTTTTACACTCCGAACAGCAAGCGCTGAGACAACCTTCACTTTTTACTTTGACCAAGACAAACCAAGACCACACTAAAACATTACAGAGTCAGAGTCAAACCATCCAGTGTTTTTATGTTTAGATAATTCACCTCCCAGATGTTTTATCAAATACCGTTACTGCCACCAGAGGGCAGTGTTGCTTTGTGGACCTCTGTGATTGTAACGGAATGAGATACAGGAAGTTTTATAGGAAGTCTGGTTGATCTTCCAGCCATGCTTTAGGTATAAATTCATCAGACAAACATCACATGGTGTGAGAAACAGTACTATGGAGCCTCACTGACATGTAGTAATTCATATTTTGATTGATAATTCCTTTTTGGTCAATAACCACAACACACACCACTGTGTCAAAGCATCTGACAGTGAGAGGATCAGAGTATGAATATCTTTACAGAAATGATGGACAGAGGGAAATGACAGTGGAGGGTTCATACAGAATACAAAGATTCTCATGCAGTTTGGAAGTGTTTTAATTATACTCCATACCAGCAGGAGGAGCTATGATCACCTCTGTTCTTATAATAATTCACTTGAACTGTGACTTTCAGGGAAAGTTACACTTTGTCCTTCATCCTCGTGGAGCTGTGAGTTCATGTTGAGCATGTTTATTCTTTTCACGATGTTTCTGGTGATTTAATTTTTTATTTCAGGGCGTTTCCTGCATCACCCATTCTTACCACCCTCATCTTCTCTGACTTTCCTGTATGTGTGCATGTGGTGCATCTTCCCGTTATTATAATATGAATATTGACTGTTGGTTCATTAGTATTTCACTGCTTGTTCTAATTGGTACATTTATTGTTCTTTTAATGTTATTATGAATCAGTGATGCTGAACACCATGCACATGTCACACATGGACATAAAGCCATGGCAGGTTCAATCTCTAAATGTTGTGCACCATTTTGTGATCAATTAATACAGTTTGAACTTCATTTTTCTTCCTGGTTTTCTGTCTCCATTCCACAGTAAATGTTTAGAACTTTAGTGGCTGAATTTGCTTCATGTGAGCTGAATCCTGACAGGCGGGCTACAACAGAGAAAGAAGAATTGAATGATGGATTCTTATTGATCTATCAGATAAAAAAAACTTAACTCAGCAATATTTAAATGTTTCATTATAACCTGAGACACATGGATAATGGTGGGGTTTCTGGACATTCAACAGTCGTAGAGACTTGACAAGACGGAGGTCATCAGAGAGAAGGAGCACAGAGAAACACTCAAAGGTAAAGACACAGGACACATCAGGTGAGAGGAGAGAAAGAACTCTGAAAGACACAATATAGGCCTGAAACATGGAAGCAGACGTGAGAACAAAGACATGAATATAATTTATGAAACGAGTAGAAGAGAATTATGTTTTTTATATTAAAAATATAAACATCATCTGAAACAAGAATATGAGCAAGAAGCATAAACAAGGATCAGAATTGGAGGAAACATAAGAGAGACTCAGAAAATGAGACAAAAATAGATATTTTTTTCAACACCTTGTTCTTCAATGTTGTTAAACTTCTGAGCAGCTTTAGTGGTGTAATAAAACAACAATATTTTTGCAATGTCAAATATTGCATTTATTTCAAATTTTACAGTAGAAATACAAAGAAATATCTTCAAAGTGAATAAGATAAAAGTGACAGTAATAATAAATCAAGTCCCAAACATCATGTTCAAAATGTTTTCAATTTTGAGATTTATATAATTTATACAAAACACTGATGGGTTTTGAAAACACACACACACACACACACACACACACACACACACACACACACACACACACACACACACACACACACACACACACACACAATTACTTTTCCAACATGTCAAATATTATCTTTTTTTTTCTCTGTTGAACTCTGATCCAACAGGTTTCTTCTTTCTTTCAGTTCTTTTCTGAGATTCTGTTTGCTCAGCTGACCTCACAGAGACTTATATTTATATATAACTTGTGATTGTTCCTGCTGACAGCACCGGTTTGAAGATGTCATCATCTGCAGGAAAAAATTAAAAAAGGAAAAACCAACATCAACTTTAGTGTGCACAGCAGAAGATAGTTTAACACTGAAATGCATGTGAATAAAGTGTTGATGACTTCATGGAAAAAAGTAACCACAATGTTCCTCTAACCTCTTCCCTTTGCAGACCACAATAGAAAACTCGAACCAGGGTCCTGCTGTCGTTCACATCGTCGGTTCTCATCCTGGAGAGGAAGTCAGTGAACTTAGTGAGACACAAACAATATTTTTCAGATCTGCAATATTATATGTTCAGGTTATGAAACTTGAAATATGCATTTTCAATGTTTGTGATAAATAAATTCCAAGTGTGTGTGTGTGTGTGTGTGTGCGCGCGCGCTCTTGTATCCCTGTCAGACTCGTCCCTTGTGTCTTTTTTCAGATGTTCCATCTCACGAGGTTTTCTGAGCTGAAACTCTTTGAAGCTCTCCAATCGATAAGTCATATGATGTTTTCAAAATAACCAGTTTCAGATGTGACTGACCGCCGTATAAATGATTTCAATCATAAGTTAAATACTTCGGTTTTAGAAGACTGAAAATTGTTCATTGTTTAACATTTGGGGCTTTTGATAACAGAGAGACAGACCATATTATATTAGTACATGTTGTGTAATTCAATGTTTACTTTAAGAATCTGTACATAACAGGGGTTAAAAACTCATTTTAGCTGAGGGGCCAAAACAGTCCATTTAGACAAGACAGTAAAAATGTTCGAAAATAAACATGAGTTTTTCTTTGGAAAACAAAAAACAAAATCTCAGTGATCAAACCTTGTTATTTGACATTCATGACGTACTCATCAAAGTGGAAGACGGGTTAACTGGGTGTGGTGTTCATTAACATCTGAATATCCAGATTATTGAACATCTTCCTCCAACTGACTGAATTTAATGAATGAGTGAATCAGACTTGAATTAGAGATCATCTTAAACTTTCTCTCACCTGTGGATGCAGACAGTTAATATCATGCAGCAGAGAAGAAATCCTGCTGTGAGTATAATCAGAAATTCCCATGAATCTGCATCAAAACAGAAAAAAAAAATCAAATTTAGACAGTATGTAGATTTTATCTGCTGTGGAGTTACTGAGTCATCCAGAAGGTTTACCTACCTTCCTCAGGTTTCTCAGTCACAGTTACATTCCATTCAATATTATGTACGCCACTTATCCTGGTTACAGAGCATGAATAAAGTCCTTCATCTTCAGCCTGAGCATCCAGAATACTGAGCCTGGTAAAAGAGTCCTGATGTATGATTTGTCTTGGAGAGGAGAGCTTATAAAAAGTCTCATTACTAAAGATGGAAAAAATCAGAACTTTGTCTTTCATCCAGGTGAATTGATTTGCATTTCTTGTTGATATATTACAGTTGAGCTCTACTGGTTCTCCTCTGAACACCTCCACCGTCCTCCTCTGCTGAACTGAAACAGCCACTAAAGAAAACATCCAGTCAGCACTAAAGACAATCTGAACTTGAATTGAATTTGTTATCAGTAATGTAAACCTTGCCGTACCTCCAAAGACACGATGCATCCCCAGCAGCTGGAAGAAGAGCAGAGCTGCTTGGTTTGAACTGAACATTGTGTCGTTCAGACAGAGAGTGAGAAGAGTCTCATCAGCCCTGAATGCATCTGCAGAGGAGGCTCCACACGAGGAAGTGGTTAGTCGCTGTTTTACTCAGCTCAGAGCACAACGGACGCCTTTTGAGGAATAAAATATTAAACCATGTGTCAGCACTGTGAAAAACAAGAATTGTACATGTACAACTCGGTGTAAAAAAGAAAATGTAGCTGATAAACACAGTAAACCACAGGAAGACCACTTCTTCATGTCAATTCATGAATCTCCTCCAGAGATTAATGAAGTATTTTGATTCCAAGAACATTGAGTCCACATGCTGTGAATTCAGCTTCAAACTCTTCAGAAAATCTCCATGGCTGCTTCTTATGTTGCATCCTTGATGACGTGTTGAAGAAAGCAGATTAAGACACAGAGATCACACATGAGTAATATTGAATTAGTTTAATTTTTCTTTTCTAGAAATCACATATTTTCAATTCAGAATATGCTACTTTTTGTAAATGGATGTTTTCTGTAGCTGATATGAACTTCTGTTAGTTTTAAATATGAAAAATTCAAATGTGACCATATATGGTCACTCGTCTCACACTTGACTGAACTTAAGGTATTTATTTCCTTTAAAGAAGGCTTCTGATTGGTTCCGTGGTCACCCTGTCATGACAGATGACATTTTTCTTATCACTGATAACATCAGCAGCATGTTCTAACTGCATGTCAAAAAGCTTCTTCCCTTTATGAAAAATGTGAACCTATCAGGTCTTTCTGACCTTCTTTCTACCGCAGATTAGAAACTGACTGATAAAGATGAACAGGGCTGCTGCAACTCATTTAGGGGTCCTAAGTATGACTATTTTGTGGGACCAAGCAGGAACCCGGTGTCAGTTTGATTATTTAACGTCACTGTTGCTGTTGTTCTGGCTCTGAGAAGACTAACAAGTCCCATGAACTCATATTAATTACACCAAGAATAAGAAATAGCTTATAACTATTGTAAACCCAAAAAACATTCTGTAGTATTCCGGTGTTATTTCCTGGATAAGTCGTAAAATAAGCTTATTTACTGGTCACTACTGAAATCAGTTTCAGAATTGCGAATAAAAATACAGTTTCATCATTCTGTATTTCATTCTTTATGAAGAAAAAATGACTTAAATGTATCATGCAATTATTAAAAAGATATTTGAATGAAAGGGGGCAGAAAGAAGTAAAAAGAAACATATGATGTCCACCCCTCATCAAAACAAATCAATAACATTTTCGGTCTTGTTGAGCAGTTCATGTCAAAGCACAAGACAATTTACTAAATATTTTACAATGTTTTCTGTTCCACAGCAGTGTCATATTTTAGCAGTAATGAAGCTTTTACACTTTTCTTGAAACTATAAATAGAACTTTTGGGTTGTTCCACAAGTTGACTCCCTGGAATGTGATTCATCTTTCTCTTTATCTTTCGTTATAACAGAAACAAGTCACTGTTATTAAGAGAATCTTTGACCTTTCTTACAAGCATTTTTCAGACCCTTTGTCTTCAGTGGGTTGTTGACAGTCATTTTCTCTCCATGAGGACGAATTTTACAATTTTGGTCACATAAATTGATGAATGTTGTCATGAACGTATTATAGACACTATTTAAAATATTTTTTCTTATTTTTTGTTATTTTATCCACAGTAGTATTTGCATTTTTATCTTTATTCAACTAAAACTTGAAATATTAAATGTGTGGAGACTTTCCTGTGGTTTCATACGCACTGAAACACAGGAAGCTGCTGGCAGTTTGGGCCCCAAGTAGAAAAATCCACCCCCCACCCCCAAACCCCACCCCTGAGGCCCTACATGCAGTGCATGATGTGTGTGGTGGAAGATAAATGTCATGAGTGCTCAAAGAGCAAATTTTCTGTAGACCAGAGCTCTCCTGAAGACGGTGTGGGTGTGCAAACACTGCTCTGGGGGAAAGTGGACTTTAGATACATTGCTGAGAATATCTCCAGTTGGTTCTGCCTTGCAGAGAGCATGAGAGCATGAGAGCATGCATTTCAAGCCACTGTCTTGTGGAGCTACCAGAAGATGGTGAAATTGTTATTTTTAATAGGTCTTGCTTCATATATGTGCCAACGCAGTGGCACTCCTGTAAATGCTTGGTTTGGTTTGAGGCCACGCTACATGGCTGTGGGTTACTGACGGTCTTTTGCTCTGCAACAGGAAGTAAAAACCTCCCACATGTTGAAGCTGTTCAAATCTATATGCCCAGAGCTTGTTGTGTTTTCAGGTTTATTCCTCTTATAAACAGTTACATGGAAAGATCGAGTGGAAGACTGAATTTTATTTATTATACCAAGAAAACTGAACACTGAACATAAAGTGAACAGACGTTCCGATTCTCAAACAAATGCATCTGGATAGAGACCCGTTTGAGATTGAGAAAAGATGAATTAGCAATGTGAGAATCACAAGGAAAATGCCGTTTTATTGTTGTTTAAATGGAAAGTCTCTCACGCTCTTAGCTGCCAATTTCCCACTCTCGACATTCCCATCTAATCCCATTATAAACTCAAAAAAATGGCTAAAATTCTGATCAAACTTAAAAGCTTGCAGTTTAATTTTGGTAGAAGATATTGAAATAAGGTTTTCACATCTGAACAGAGGACAAATATGGCAACATTTTAAAAGTTTAATGACATCTCTACGGGGAACCATGGCGAGGCATGGTGGACTTGTTCGAGGATGCATTTTTTTCTTTTTTTTTTCAATCAGCTCTCTTCCATTTGCATGGGTAAAAAGTTGCTGTTGCCATGGTAACCAGCCATGGTAACCATGACATCATCAGTCCTGGCTGAGAATGTACATGGCTTTCATCTTTCAACTTTGAAGCCAGTGGGGAAGGCCTTATCAATGAACTGTCTTCTCATTCCTGACGTGGAATCGAACAGTTCAGACGCGCGAGAGATTCTCAGTTCTACAGAGCGAAAGAGCGGCTTGAGGAATTCATTGAATTTATTCATTCGTTCAAACACTGACAGTGAGGCAGAGATGACGCAACAGCAGAGAGACATGGCCAAGGAAGCAGCCTATTGGAAGAAGAAATTTGAAGACGTGAACGAGGAGCTGGAGGATGAAATCAGGGCCAAGACAAAGGTCCAGGAACGGCTCAAACAGGCAGAGCAGGCCCTGACGGCTAATGGGGCCGAATGGATGGACGACAGGAAGAACGTGTGTGCAGGCATTCAGGGTCTTCTGAGGAATATTGAAAGACTGGATAAGATCGTGTCCGCGGTTGGCAAAGTGAACCCAAAGATCAGAAAGGCAGAGGCAAAGAGGAAAAAAGCAGAGGAGAGGATTGGAAAAGAAAAGAAGAAAGGTACAACAGAGGAGAAGAAATGTGAACAGGCAGAGAACTACCTGGCCCTCTGTACCACAACAGTGGCCAGCGTTGAAATGAAAGTGGAAAGCCTCATACGTGCCCTGGAGGAGTCCCCCGGTAAAGATCGGAAAAAGGATAATCAGGAGACTTACAGAGTCACAGCCGATGCGACAGATACGGAGCCTATGAAAAGCCGCATCAAAACTTTGGAAGATGAACAAGAAAAGTTGAACTCTCAGCTCAAGGAAAACGGCGTCAAACTGAAAGACCAGGAGCAGCAAATTCAAACCTTGGAAAAAAATCTGAAATCACAAACCGATGAAACGGAGAGGCTGCAGAGGAAGCTGCTGGAAGTCCAGAGGTGTGAGCCAGAGGAGAGCCAGGATGAGTTGGCCGACTGTGAGATGAACACTTCCTTCCTGGAAGAAGAGGTGTATCGTCTCAGAGTTGACTTACAAATGGAAAAGACAGTGTCAGAAATTCTGACAGTGCAAGTTCAAGAAAGGATGGATGAGCTTACAGCCATTATTAACAACCTGGAGAGTCTGAAGGCCACAAAGCTGCAGGAGGCAGAAGAAGAGATATCTGCCCTGCTGTCTGAGTACCAGGAGAGAGTCAACCAGCTCAGTTCAGAGGTCGTCACCCTGAAACAGGAAGCCTCCTCATCTCAGCAAGCCCTTGAAAATTCCATCAAGGAGCGGGAGGTGGAGAGAGAGCAGGCGGCCGCGGCAATGAGAGGTCAGGACGAGGAGAACCGGAACAGGTTCAGGCTCCTCACTGACCAGATCTCCACCCTGACTGAAAACAACGTTGACTCTGTGGCAAAGCTCGAAAGGTTGAGGACCAAAATGACCCAAAAGGAGGCCGAGTGGACAGAAACATGTCACGTCCTAGAAAGACTGCTCTGGGATGAGGCTCTGGCCAAAGAGGAACTGCTGAAACGGTGCAGAATGTTAGAGGAGGGCTTCTTCACTGAGGAGGAGAAATGGATGGAGATGAGCAAAGATGAACAAGAAAAGTTGAACTCTCAGCTCAAGGAAAACGGCGTCAAACTGAAAGACCAGGAGCAGCAGATTCAAACCTTGGAAAAAAATCTGAAGTCACAAACCGATGAAACGGAGAGGCTGCAGAGGAAGCTGCTGGAAGTCCAGAGGTGTGAGCCAGAGGAGAGCCAGGATGAGTTGGCCGACTGTGAGACGAACACTTCCTTCCTGGAAGAAGAGGTGTATCGTCTCAGAGTTGACTTAGAAATGGAAAAGACAGTGTCAGAAATTCTGACAGTGCAAGTTCAAGAAAGGATGGACGAGCTTACAGCCATTATTAACAACCTGGAGAGTCTGAAGGCCACAAAGCTGCAGGAGGCAGAAGAAGAGATATCTGCCCTGCTGTCTGAGTACCAGGAGAGAGTCAACCAGCTCAGTTCAGAGGTCGTCACCCTGAAACAGGAAGCCTCCTCATCTCAGCAAGCCCTTGAAAATTCCATCAAGGAGCGGGAGGTGGAGAGAGAGCAGGCGGCCGCGGCAATGAGAGGTCAGGACGAGGAGAACCGGAACAGGTTCAGGCTCCTCACTGACCAGATCTCTACCCTGACTGAAAACAACGTTGACTCTGTGGCAAAGCTCGAAAGGTTGAGGACCGAAATGACCCAAAAGGAGGCCGAGTGGACAGAAACATGTCACGTCCTAGAAAGACTGCTCTGGGATGAGGCTCTGGCCAAAGAGGAACTGCTGAAACGGTGCAGAATGTTAGAGGAGGGCTTCTTCACTGAGGAGGAGAAATGGATGGAGATGAGCAAAGATGAACAAGAAAAGTTGAACTCTCAGCTCAAGGAAAACGGCGTCAAACTGAAAGACCAGGAGCAGCAAATTCAAACCTTGGAAAAAAATCTGAAATCACAAACCGATGAAACGGAGAGGCTGCAGAGGAAGCTGCTGGAAGTCCAGAGGTGTGAGCCAGAGGAGAGCCAGGATGAGTTGGCCGACTGTGAGACGAACACTTCCTTCCTGGAAGAAGAGGTGTATCGTCTCAGAGTTGACTTACAAATGGAAAAGACAGTGTCAGAAATTCTGACAGTGAAAGCTCAAGAAAGGATGGACGAGCTTACAGACATTATTAACAACCTGGAGAGTCTGAAGGCCACAAAGCTGCAGGAGGCAGAAGAAGAGATATCTGCCCTGCTGTCTGAGTACCAGGAGAGAGTCAACCAGCTCAGTTCAGAGGTCGTCACCCTGAAACAGGAAGCCTCCTCATCTCAGCAAGCCCTTGAAAATTCCATCAAGGAGCGGGAGGTGGAGAGAGAGCAGGCGGCCGCGGCAATGAGAGGTCAGGACGAGGAGAACCGGAACAGGTTCAGGCTCCTCACTGACCAGATCTCCACCCTGACTGAAAACAACGTTGACTCTGTGGCAAAGCTCGAAAGGTTGAGGACCGAAATGACCCAAAAGGAGGCCGAGTGGACAGAAACATGTCACGTCCTAGAAAGACTGCTCTGGGATGAGGCTCTGGCCAAAGAGGAACTGCTGAAACGGTGCAGAATGTTAGAGGAGGGCTTCTTCACTGAGGAGGAGAAATGGATGGAGATGAGCAAAGATGAACAAGAAAAGTTGAACTCTCAGCTCAAGGAAAACGGCGTCAAACTGAAAGACCAGGAGCAGCAGATTCAAACCTTGGAAAAAAATCTGAAATCACAAACCGATGAAACGGAGAGGCTGCAGAGGAAGCTGCTGGAAGTCCAGAGGTGTGAGCCAGAGGAGAGCCAGGATGAGTTGGCCGACTGTGAGACGAACACTTCCTTCCTGGAAGAAGAGGTGTATCGTCTCAGAGTTGACTTACAAATGGAAAAGACAGTGTCAGAAATTCTGACAGTGAAAGCTCAAGAAAGGATGGACGAGCTTACAGACATTATTAACAACCTGGAGAGTCTGAAGGCCACAAAGCTGCAGGAGGCAGAAGAAGAGATATCTGCCCTACTGTCTGAGTACCAGGAGAGAGTCAACCAGCTCAGTTCAGAGGTCGTCACCCTGAAACAGGAAGCCTCCTCATCTCAGCAAGCCCTTGAAAATTCCATCAAGGAGCGGGAGGTGGAGAGAGAGCAGGCGGCCGCGGCAATGAGAGGTCAGGACGAGGAGAACCGGAACAGGTTCAGGCTCCTCACTGACAAGATCTCCACCCTGACTGAAAACAACGTTGACTCTGTGGCAAAGCTCGAAAGGTTGAGGACGGAAATGACCCAAAAGGAGGCCGAGTGGACAGAAACATGTCACGTCCTAGAAAGACTGCTCTGGGATGAGGCTCTGGCCAAAGAGGAACTGCTGAAACGGTGCAGAATGTTAGAGGAGGGCTTCTTCACTGAGGAGGAGAAATGGATGGAGATGAGCAAAGATGAACAAGAAAAGTTGAACTCTCAGCTCAAGGAAAACGGCGTCAAACTGAAAGACCAGGAGCAGCAAATTCAAACCTTGGAAAAAAATCTGAAATCACAAACCGATGAAACGGAGAGGCTGCAGAGGAAGCTGCTGGAAGTCCAGAGGTGTGAGCCAGAGGAGAGCCAGGATGAGTTGGCCGACTGTGAGACGAACACTTCCTTCCTGGAAGAAGAGGTGTATCGTCTCAGAGTTGACTTACAAATGGAAAAGACAGTGTCAGAAATTCTGACAGTGAAAGCTCAAGAAAGGATGGACGAGCTTACAGACATTATTAACAACCTGGAGAGTCTGAAGGCCACAAAGCTGCAGGAGGCAGAAGAAGAGATATCTGCCCTACTGTCTGAGTACCAGGAGAGAGTCAACCAGCTCAGTTCAGAGGTCGTCACCCTGAAACAGGAAGCCTCCTCATCTCAGCAAGCCCTTGAAAATTCCATCAAGGAGCGGGAGGTGGAGAGAGAGCAGGCGGCCGCGGCAATGAGAGGTCAGGACGAGGAGAACCGGAACAGGTTCAGGCTCCTCACTGACAAGATCTCCACCCTGACTGAAAACAACGTTGACTCTGTGGCAAAGCTCGAAAGGTTGAGGACCAAAATGACCCAAAAGGAGGCCGAGTGGACAGAAACATGTCACGTCCTAGAAAGACTGCTCTGGGATGAGGCTCTGGCCAAAGAGGAACTGCTGAAACGGTGCAGAAAGGTAGAAAAGGGCTTCTTCACTCAGGAGGAGAAATGGATGGAGGCGTTAAACAACAGCACTGTAGAAATCCAGGATTTTCTCCAGAGGATCAGTGAACTGGACCGGCTGGCCTCCATGACGGACAGACAGAAGGCCAACATGAAAAAAGTGGAGAAAAAAGCCAGACAAGAGGCGGCCAAAAAAGAGGAGGAAGACAGGAGGAAGAGGAGTGAGGAGGAATCCAGGAAGAGGAAGAGGAAGAGGAGATAAGATGACCCAAAAAATTCAGCTAGTTCAAAGAAAACAGTGGCAGCCCTTCAAAGTAAAAGTTAAAAACAAACAAAAAAAAACAACACAAAATACAACCTAAAACCTGAAGCCACTGTGGCAGGGCGGACAGACAGCTCCACCGGGGGAATTTAAAACCAAGAAATAGTTAAAGGAGCTCCACATGCTGCCGTTCAAAAATTGAAGAAGGTCACAGAAACAGGGGGTAAGAAACACAAGAAAGAGTAAGATGCACAATTGCCCCCCTGCCCCCCTTTGAAAAATAGAAAGAAGGTAACGGGGGGTAATAAACAGGGGGTAAGAAACAGGGGGTAAGAAACAGGGGGTAAGAAACCAGAAGGAAAAGGCCAGACACAGGGGTTTCAAGAACTTTAGAATGAAAACTGACAAATAAATCGCAAGAGGAGGCCTTGAGAGCACACACTGTGGGAGAGAGGGAAAAAAATAAACTTGAGCTTAATCAAATGAAAGATAAAACTAAAAAAGAATCCCGGAGGAAGTTTTACTTTGTGCCTGCCAGCTGTTGCAGACAGGAATCTGTGTGTGTGTGTGTGTGTGTGTGTGTGTGTGTGTGTGTGTGTGTGTGTGTGTGTGTGTGTGTGTGTGTGTGTGTGTGTGTGTGTGTGTGTATGTGCGTGTCTGTGTGTGTGTGAGATCAGCCATCATAGAGAGTCAGAGTCAGGGAGTCAGAGTTTGGGGATCTGGACCACCGTCTGGTGATCTGGACTGCCATCAGGGAACTGGACTGCTGATCCCCGTCAGTCCTGAAGCTGCTCGGCCTGGTGGAACCACAGCAGTTTCCGTTTCTCCACGAAGGTCCAGATCTGCTCCTGTCCGTCCCTCAAGCCTCATATTGTCCGCATTGACCTGTCTGGGGTGGAGCCTGTCTTCCACTGGTGCAGGGCAGACAGACACCACCCTCACCCAGCTGGGATGGGCTCTATGACTCTGAATAGGATGTGAAACAAAGTGAAGGAATTAAAAATGAATTTGCTGATTGGTGCATTTAATACTTTCAGAAGAAACAATTTATGAGCATTACTCCACAAAATTCTGAGTTATTATTAATTACATATATTATATATTGAAACAACAAGGGATTACAAGTTACTTGTTTTTAATTCTTTTGACTTACTAATTGTGTTCTGACCTCTTTTTCCAGAATGCAGCCGAACTCCACGTGGTCACTGATCAGGTGAGCTGGACCCAGAACCTCAGACTTGGTACTGATCCAGAAGGTGGGGGGTTCAGCTCCTAATCACACACACACACACACACACACACACACACACACACACACACACACACACACACACACACACACACACACACACACACACACACGAGCTGTTATAATAATAATAATAAATTTTATTTATAATGCACTTTACATTTCAATGAAATCTCAAAGTGCTGCAGAAGTACAGAGTTAAAACAACAACAACAAATAACAGAGTTTAAAATGCAATACAAGAAAAATCTAAACCTCAAAACAATGTCAACAATGTCAATGAAAGACTTCAATAGGCCTTTTTGAATAAGAAGGTCTTAAGGCCTTTTTTAAAGACCTCAACCCTTTGTGGAGCCCTCAGGGTCTCTGGGAGGGCATTCCAGAGCCGTGGGGCAACTGCCTGAAAGGCCCTGTCTCCATGGTGGAGAGTTTCGTTCTTGGTTGGTGAAGGCAGTAGGTGGAGGAGGAGGAGTGCAGGCTTCGCGTGGTGGTGTGGATGGTGAGTAATTCGCTGAGGTAGGCAGGGGCAGTTCCATGGATGCACTGGTGGGTGAGGAGACAGAGTTTATATTGTATTCTGTATTGTATGGGTAACCAGTGGAGTGATTTGAGGACGGGAGTGATGTGATCGTATTTGCGCCTCTTTGTCAGGATCCGGGCAGCACAGTTCGGAATGTACTGGAGTTTTTGGAGGCTCTTGCCCGGGATCCCGACGAGGAGGGCATTGCAGTAGTCCAACCTGGAGGAGACAAAGGCATGGACCAACCTCTCAGCATCCGGTTTGGAGAGGGAGGCACGGAGTTTGGAGATGTTTTTGAGATGGAAGAAAGAGACCTTGCAGAGGTGGCGGACGTGGGCGTCAAATGAGAGATGAGAGTTCAACCTAATTCCTAGGTTGGTAACAGAGGTGGACAGGTGAATGTTGTGATCCAAAATGGGGATGCTATTGAGGGAGAGAGACTGGGTCTGATGTGGAGTGCCGATGATAATGGCTTCAGTTTTATTGCTGTTGAATTGGAGAAAGTCGGTTGCCATCCATGCCTTAATCTCCTCCAGGCAGGCTTGAAATGTAGCTGGCAGAGCTGAAGGGAGTGTGGAGTCCATTTTCATATATAACTGTGTGTCATCAGCGTAGCAGTGAAAAGAAACCTTGTGTTTGTTAATTATCTGACCTAGGGGGAGCATGTAGATGGTGAACAGGGTTGGACCGAGGACAGACCCTTGTGGCACTCCACAGGTGACAGTGTGTGGTGAGCTGTTGTTCCAAGGGTTCCATTTGTGTCAAAAAAAAAAGTACATGTGATATGTGTCGATGTTGTTTGTCTATGCTGTTGCGATGTGTATTTGGCTGATGTCTATAGGATTAATGTTTTTGCCAAGTGTTGTTCCTTTATGTATATGTTTATGGTGCATGTGTGTTTGCTGCATATGTGGACGTTGCACATGTATATGTTGCATATGTGTTTGATGCAGATGTGAATATTGTAAATGCGTTTGTTGCATATGTTGCGCTCATATGTGTTGTGGTCTTTACTCACTGATTTTGCCCTCTGCTGGTGTCTTGGGAAGTTGTCTGCACATGTGTTTGTCTTCTGTGATTGGCTCATGTCGTTGCTCTCTGCTGTTGGTCCTTGTCGTTGGTCCATGTCGTTGGTCTGCCTGATCGCTGCTCTTGTCCTCAATCACTGTTAGAATGAACCATGTGTGATCCAATTTTTAATTCGACATTCCAAAAAATATTGGTCTTTTAAATGAAAGAAGGTTTGAAAGTTTTCTATTTTAAAATCGTTTTTGCTTCAGGCAATAATCAGGGCACCTAAGAGGTCCTTACAAAAATGGTATCGGTACCCTCGCTGCGCCGCCATATTGGAGATACTCAGTGTAAACAATCACACTGACAGTAGTCGCGATTGTGTGTTATGGAACAATTTGAGTGCGTTCAGCCATGTCGAAAGCTCGTCAAAACGGACTGTAGAAGCAAAGGAATATCGAAAAAGCCTTGGGTTAAAAGAGAAAGCCCGATATTTCGAGAAGCTACAGTTTATTGGTGGTAAAGATCCGTAGGAGTTGGCTCCCACCTCCTGGACCCTCACTGGGGACCAGCACTTTCGTAGGGGTTGGGGTTCTAGATAATTGATTAAAACGCAAATATTACCAAGCTGATGGCTACAAATAGTGTGATAGCTGAAATATGTTTTTTTTTTGTTTTGTTTTTACATAAAATACTTTAAAAATCTAGCACTAACTGTTTTTTTTTCAGGAGTAATACATCTCTTAAAGCTAGGGACATAAAAAAATTCAAGTTTCTGTAGAAGCTAAACATTTATGAATGATCAAAGTAACATATGAAGTCATTAATAAGCTTAAACTGTTGCACTCTGTTTCACTTACCTGACAAGAAACCTGACAAACTCGGATGTTGTCCAGATTTTTCCCTCGTAGATCTTGGTTAAGCTTTGCTAACCACAAGCGCCTCCGTTCCTCTGATAGTTTTTGGCATTCCTCACCCTGGTTTTTTATAACTTTTGGAAGTCTATTCATTCATGCATTCATTCATTTTCTACCGCTTATCCTTTTCGGGGTCGCGGGTGGCTGGAGCCGATCCCAGCTGCTGTGGGCGAAGGCGGGGTATGCCCTGGACAGGTCGCCAGTCTGTCGCAGGGCGACGTCTATATAATTCCAAATGTTTTTCTCTGTCTGACCTATTGGCACAACCAATGACACGGCAATAATTTACCATTTTTCTTGATAACGCTCTGGATCTTCCTTAGGACTCGTGCTTTGTTGTGATACGGAGTACCTCCAAGATGGCGACTTCCGGGTCGATGATGCGCCTGATGAAAACCCTCTATTGTTCTAAATCAGCATAAATCAATAAATCTAGCAGTTTGAGTCACGTCACTGCAGACATGCACAGTTAATGGTTTTCTAATGTTTTAGAACAATAAATAGAATAATAAATACGTAATTCTATACGTCATTGCTCCCGACGGTACAAAAACTTCCCGCAGCGCGCTCCCCCCTGGCCAAACTTTTTTCCTGCAGGAAACACTGCACTTCTGGCTTTCTTCTACCCTCTTGCGCAGTGCTGCCCCCTGTGCTCCAAGGACGTAACTGTCTTTAAGGGTTGTCCCATTTCCAAGTGACATTACATTCCTTAACACTTGTTTTTAGGAGGCACTTAATTTGAGATTGAGGATCAAGGTTGAGGAGTGAGGATTATTATGATTCTCATGCAGTGAGGAAGTGTTTTAATTATACTTCATACCAGCAGGAGGAGCTATCAGGGAAAGTTACTTGTCCTTCATCCTCATGGGTTCATGTTGAACATGTTTATTCATTTCACTGTTTCTCTTTCCGATCATTTAATTCTACTTCGTAAGTGCTTAGCCCGCCTACGGACTTCGCTAGTGGCACACCTCCAATCTCTGTCCAATCCACTGAGACTATACAAAGCTCGACGCACCAATCCCCCGCACGCGATGGCGCAGCACCACGCCCCACACTGAGGGTACATAACCTCGGATGGCGCTAAGCAAACCCTTCTTCTTTCTCAGCATCTCCATGAGACTTAGAAGCCTCTATTCTCCGGATCAAGATTCGACTAGAATGGATTCGCCGGCCCCGGACCAGTCGCCATCGGGCGTCGGGCCGTTCTTTTGCCGCTCCTGCGGGATTCCGCTCATAGTGCAGGGCTGTCACGAGCTCTGCTTCCTCTGCCTTGGCTGGCAGCATCACCGCCAGCGGACCTCCTGGCCGCCGGTCTCCGGAGTGCCTGCCATTGAGGACTCCGTTCGGCTGTGCCTCCTCCCCCGATCCTTCGCCTGGCCTGGCGGAAAGCCCGTGCTGCCGTCGGAAAGGGACAGGCGCATGGCGAGCTTCCTGGATCATTGCTACGCTAGCGGTAACCTGACGTTCGCCCGAGCCAATAACATGACCTTCCTCCTGGGCTCTGTGGACAAGATCTGCCACGAGAAGTCCCAGCTTTCCCCCGAAGACATCGTGGAAGTCCAAAATACGGTCGAAGTCCTGATGTGCATGTGCAGAGCCATCGCCGTCAGTGGAGGCCGCGTCATGGCCAACGCACAGCTCGCCATGAGGCACCTGTGGCTTGGTCTGTCTTCCTTATCTGAGCGGGACCAGCGGGGCGTCCTGGGACTCCCCCTGTCCACCTCTTCTCTTTTTGGGCCCGATATACAGGTGATCATCGAGCGCCTGGAGGCAGCAGCACGAGGCTCGCAGCAGCTCGCCCTGCACCTCCAGCCCCGCCGTGAGCCGCCGCCGCAGCGCCATTGTTGTGCCAAGGTACTTACCCCCGATAGAAAGTGTATCCCCTGTTCGCGGGATGGGATTCCACACTTAACAATGACAAATATTGCTCTATCTCTCTTCATACCATGCTCATACATTGAGTTTTGATTGCTTTTTGAGATAATTTTTCTTTTATTAGCCTTCTTCTGTTATTTACGATCATCCGGAAGATGTATCCACACTTTCAAAATAAAAGCACGTATCCATCCAAACACGAAATGCAAAACTTTTTTTTTGAGAGAAAGTCCAGCCCAATGATAATAATATTAACGATAATGACAAGAATATCATCACTGATCCATTCAGTACATTGCTTGCTCTATTTAGAGACCATATTTAGCCTGCAAAAATCTGTTTCCCCCCCTGAAAATGGTCAGATCATGAACTGTCATCATGAAATTTATTTTGTGATCATTTCTGTTTAAGACTGATGATATTGGAGAGTTTCAAAGCCCTAGCTCATTTCTTCCCTAAGTTACAGGGGGGTACAAATTATTTCAGGGGATACACTTTCTATCGGGGGTAAGTACCTTGGCACAACACCAGCCCGGGTGTCCGCCGTAAAGCGCCCCGATCCCGGCCTTATTCGTGTTGCTCCCGGCAGCGCTCCCTCGGCTTCCCCGTGTGTTGTCACGGCGGAGCCTCGGAGAAGCGGAGCTCTGCCGTCCTGGGCTCCCGCTATTGAGCGTCCCAGCTCCGGCTTCAGCATCACGGCCAGCGATCCGGAAGGCTCCGACATCAGCACTGAGGACAGTGACCCGGAAAACTCCGGGATGGCGCTGCCTCTGCTCAGGTTGTCCCCAGCAAAGCGCCAGTCTTCCCGCTCTCATTCAGGGGACGCCTGCTCCACAGCCCTTTCGCCGGGGGCCCCCCGTCTCCCGAGGCCGGGAGGACGGGTGGGCCGTCCCCGCCGGCCGTGGTACAGCCACTCACGCTCCGGTTTCACACGTGGCGTGTTATGTTGGGACCGCTTTCTCCCTGGCTGTCCAGGACACTGAGAAACGGTTATGCCCTGCAGTTCGCCTGTCATCCGCCTCTCTTCAACGGCATCCTTCGTACGCGGCTCGCATGCCCTGCGAGTAGCCTCACTCCTCCGCCGGGGTGCGGTCACGGAGCTGAGCGCGACAGAGGCGCACTCGGGTTTTTATTCCCCCTACTTCTTGGTCCCCAAGAAAAGCGGGGGTGTAAGACCGATTCTGGACCTGAGGGTCCTCAACACTCACATAGCCACCAGGAGGTTCCGCATGCTGACGGTCTAACACCTCCTGGAGAGCATTGGACCTGGGGACTGGATGACTTCGATTGACCTGACGGACGCCTACTTCCACATCCCCATTCTCAGAAGGCACAGAGCCTTCCTCCGCTTTGCCGTGGGGACCAGGTATTTTCAATACAACCGGCTCCCCTTCGGCTACTCTCTCGCCCCTCGCACCTTCACCAAGTGTGTCGAAGCAGCATTGGAGCCCCTCCGTCGTCGTGGTCTGAGGATCCTCACTTACACCGACGACTGGCTCATACTGGCGTCCTCTCATCAGGAGGCTGTGCTGCACACGACCCAGGTCCTGCACCACATCGAGCTCCTGGGGTTCATGGTAAACCGACACAAGAGTGCGCTCACCCCAGCTCAGAGCATGGCTTATCTGGTCGTCAGACCCTCTCTAGGGGTAGACGCCTTCGCACACAGGAGCTGGCCGTTGGGCATCCTGTACGCGTTCCCTCCAGTCCACCTCTTGACCCCGCTGCTCCGCAGGGTGAGGTTGCACAATCTTCACGTGATCATGGTGGCACCGGACACCCCGAGTGCGTGGTGGTTCCCGGACCCGATTCAGTTGGCATTTGGGGACCCGTGGCCGATTCCCGACGGGCCCGACGCACTGCAGCAGGCAAGGGGCGCCCTTCCGTCCCGCCCCTTCCTGGGTGGGAGGCGCCTGGCTTGGAGGCTGAGCGGGTGAGCCTGGTGGAACTAGACCTCCCCCCAGCGGTGGTGTCCACCATCCAGAGTACCAGGGCCCCCTCTACTGTCAAGGCCTACAGGTCTCGGTGGAAGCTCTTCACGTCATGGTGCTCAGAGAGGGGCTTGGACCCGGTCTCCTGCACCATTGGCGGAGTTTTGGAGTTCCTCCAGGCCCTGCTGGACAGCGGTCGCGCTGCATCCACCCTGGCGGTGTTTGCATCGGCCATCGAAGCGGGCCACAGCGGTTTCGGCCGCTTTTCTCACGCAGCCACCCGCTTGTGAAGCGGTTTCTGCGCGGGGCGTGTCGATTACGACCGCCCCCCAGGCATGTGGTCTCTCCATGGGACCTCCATGTGGTGTTGGAGGGCCTCAAGGGACCTCCTTTCGAGCCTTTGGAGCAGGCGGAGGACCGCTTTCTCTCCTTTAAGGCCGCCATCTGCTAGCTTCCACCAAGAGAGTTGGGGATCTCTGCGCTTTGTCAGTCCACCCATCCTGCATGGTGTTCAGCCAGGGTGGGGGACTCGTGCACCTCTGGCCTAACCCGGCCTTTCATCATAAGGTGATCACTGCGGACTTCCGGTCGCGAGTGATGCAGATCGGGACGCTTGACTCCATGCCTGGTTCGTCTGGGGACGACCCACGCCTGCGGTTACTGTGCCCGGTCAGGGCTCTGCGTCTTTATGTCCAGCGCACAGCTGGCTTTCGCACCACGGACCAGCTGTTTGTGAGGTTTGGAGCCCGGGGGCATGGTTCCCCGCTGACCTCTCAGCGTCTCGCCCACTGGGTGGGGGGCGCTATTGCAGCTGCCTACGAGGCACAGAATCTCTCGCCACCAGCAGTGATTCGTGCCCATTCCACACGACGTGTGGTTGCCTCTGCGGCCCTGTGCAGAGGGGTCACGGTGAGTGACATCTGCCAGGCTGCCTCCTGGGCCTCTGCGTCCACCTTCGTGCGTTCGTATCTGTTGGATATGTGCACTGACTCTGTGGCCATGTCGGTTTTCGGCGAGAACAAGAGTTCGGTCGTCTAACCGTTTCGGTCCTTCTGGCCTGGCTGCCACGTCCCGGGTGGGCTCGCGGACCAGGGGTTCCCTGCCTGCCGCTCGGCTCTGCCGTGGTCTGCGGATGTTGTTTACGGTGTTGCAGGGGCAGGAGTTCTGCCGCTTGCCGTTTTTGGGTTCGCTGCCGCTTTGTACATCGTGGGCCACACTTCGTCGCTAGGTGCCCGCCTCGTCCTTCGGGAGTTCTACGGCCGTTCTGGACATACGGTTTGTTTACTTCCGTCTTACGCACCAATCCCGTCAGCAGGCCAGCTGGGAGTAATGACGCTCTGAAATGACGCCTCTCCTCGGAATTTAACCACCTGGAAAAAGTGCATTCTTTTGATGCATCACAGCTTTCAAAAACATGTTGGCCTCACGTTGGAAGCCCCCACATACAGTTACTATAGAGCTCAGTGTTTGAACACTGACGCTGATAATCTCAATATGGAGTTATCAGTGGCAAAAAATTAATGGAGCTCATACAGAGACGATTCAGTCATGGCTGGAGTTGATAGATGTGATCAAGGGGAAATTAAAACATTCATTTGATGTCTGTATTCACATGTTGAACTTTTGTGGCTGTACTTTAATTCTTGTATCCTGCTAGCATTTTGAAGACATTCAGTAAGTTGTGAGGGGTGAGGGGTCACCAGAGGTTTTACTTCTATATTTATCTCAGTTTATTATTTTCAATTTGGTACTCTTGTTCTGGTACAGTTAACTTTTAATGTTTTGAAAATTGCTGTGTTTAAAGTGAAATATAAAGTTGGTCATGAAAAAAGAAACTCCAGCATCTTCAGTGGTGTAGCAAAAAACAACAACAATATTTTAGCATTGTCAAATATGACATTTAATTCTAGTTTTACAGTAGAAATACAAAGAAATACCTTCAAAGTGAAACAGTAATAATGAATCAAGTCCTAAACATGTTCAAAATGTTTTATAGTTTCAGATTTATATCATTTACATAAAGCACTGATGGGTTCCAACTGCAGCTAATGATGGACATCAGTTTAAACCAAAGAAAGCTGTCGAGCTCTGAGTGTGACCATTCAGGTCAGAGGGGACAGGTGTCTGACACACACACACACACACACACACACACACACACACACACACACACACACACACACACACACACACACACACACACGCTTTTACTTTTCAAACATGTCCAAATATCTTCTTTTTGCTGAACTCTGATCCAACAGGTTTCTTCTTTCTTCCAGTTCTCGTCTGAGATGCTGTTTGCTCAGCTGACCTCACAGAGACTTACATTTATATATAACTTGTGATTGTTCCTGCTGACAGCACCGGTTTGAAGATGTCAAGATCATCTGTAGGAAAAAAAAAACAACAGCAACAACAACTTAAGTTTGCACAGTGGAAGATAGATTAACACTGAAATATATTAGGACAAAGTGTTGATGACTTCACGGAAAAAGTAACCACAACGTTCCTCTAACCTCATCCCTTTGCAGACCATGATCAAAAACTGTAGCGAGGGTCCTGTTGTCGTTCACATCGTCGGTTCTCATCCTGGAGAGGAAGTCAGTGAACTTCGTGAGACACAAACAATATTTTCAGATCAGCAATATTATATGTTTCAGTGAAGAAACTTGAAATATGCATTTTAAATGTTTGTGATAAATAAATTCTGTGTGTGTGTGTGTGTGTGTGTGTGTGTGTGTGTGTGTGGATATGTCTATGTTTAATGTGTCTTGGATATCATAAGTCATATGATGTCTAGAAAATAACCATCTTCAGGTGTTACTGACTGCCGTGGTAAACAAATATTAAATAAATTACTGAAATAAATAAGTTAAATACTTTAGTTTTAGAAGACTGAAAATTGTTTATTGTTTAACATTTGTTAATAGACAGACAGACCATATTACATGAGTGCATGTTGTGTAATTCAGTGTTTATTTGAAGAATCTGTACATAACGGGGCTTTCAGACTCATTTTAGCTGAGGTGCCAAAACAGTCCATTAGGCAAGACGAGTAAAATGTTCTAAAATAAACATGGCATTTTCTCATTGGAAAAAAAAAAAAATATCAGTGATCAAACCTTCTTTTTTGACATTCATGACGTACTCATCAAAGTGGAAGACGGGTTAACTGGGTGTGGTGTTCATTAACATCTGAATATCCAGATTATTGAACATCTTCCTCCAACAGAATGAATTTAATGAATGTGTGAATCAGACTTGAATTAGAGATCATCTTAAACTTTCTCTCACCTGTAGATGCAGACAGTTAATATCATGCAGCAGAGAAGAAATCCGACTGCGAGTATAATCAGAAATTCCCATGAATCTACATAAAAACAGAAAAAAAATTAAAATTAGACAGTATTTAGATGATATTTTATGTGCTGTGGAGTTACTGAGCCACCCAGAAGGTTTACCTACCTTTCTCAGGTTTCTCAGTCACAGTTACATTCCATTCAATATTATGTACGCCACTTATCCTGGCTACAGAGCATGAATAAAGTCCTTCATCTTCAGCCTGAGCATCCAGAATACTGAGCCTGGTGAAAGAGTCCTGATGTATGATTTGTCTTGGAGAGGAGAGGTTATAAAAAGTCTCAATCTTAGAGATGGAAAAAATCAGAACTTTCTCTTTCATCCAGGTGAATTGTGTTGCATTTCTTGTCGATAAATTACAGTTGAGCTCTACTGGTTCTCCTCTGAACACCTCCACCGTCCTCCTCTGCTGAACTGAAACATCCACTAAAGAAAACATCCAGTCAGCACTAAAGACAATCTGAACTTGAATTGAATTTGTTATCAGTAATGTAAACCTTGCCGTACCTCCAAAGACACGATGCATCCCCAGCAGCTGGAAGAAGAGCAGAGCTGCTTGGTTTGAACTGAACATTGTGTCGTTCAGACAGAGAGTGAGAAGAGTCTCATCAGCCCTGTATGCATCTGCAGAGGAGGCTCCACACGAGGAAGTGGTTAGTCGCTGTTTTACTCAGCTCAGAGCACAACGGACGCCTTTTGAGGAATAAAATATCAAACCATGTGTTTGCAGTATGAACAACAGAGAATTATACATGTATAACTCTGTGTCATTGATCCGTCACTGATTCACAACATGTGAAAAAGAAAATGTAGCTGATAAACACAGTAAACCACAGGAAGACCACTTCTTCATATTCCTCAATTCAAGAATCTCCTCCAGAGATTAATAAAGTGTTTTGATTCCAAGAACATTTAATCCACATGCTGTGAATTCAGATTCAAACTCTTCATAAAATCTCCATGGCTGCTTCTTATGTTGCATCCTTGATGACGTGTTGAAGAAAGCCGATTAAGACACAGAGATCACACATGAGTAATATTGAATTAGTTTAATTTTTCTTTTCTAAAAATCACATATTTTCAATTCAGAATATGCTACTTTTTGTAAATGGATGTTTTCTGTAGCTGATATGAACTTCTGTTAGTTTTATATGTTAGTTTATATCACTCATCTGACACTTGACTGAACTTAAGGTATTCATTTCCTTTAAAGAAGGCTTCTGATTGGTTCCGTGGTCACTCTGTCATGACAGATGACGTTTTTCTTATCACTGATAACATCAGCAGCATGTTCTAACTGCATGTCAAAAAGCTTCTTCCCTTTATGAAAAATGTGAACCTGATATCAGGTCTTTCTGACCTTCTTTCTACCGCAGATTAGAAACTGACTGATAAAGATGAACAGGGCTGCTGCAACTCATTTAGGGGTCCTCAGTATGACCATTTTGTGGGACCAAGCAGGAACCCGGTGTCAGTTTGATTAGTTAACGTCACTGTTGCTGTTGTTCTGGCTCTGAGAAGACTAACAAGTCCCAAGAACTCATATTAATTACACCAAGAATAAGAAAAAGCTAATAACTATTGCAAACCCAAAAACGTTCTGTCGTATTCCGGTGTTATTTCCTGAATAAATCGTAAAATAAGCTTTTTTACTGGTCACTACTGAAATCAGTTTCAGAATTGCGAATAAAAATACAGTTTCATCATTCTGTATTTCATTCTTTATGAAGAAAAAATGACTTAAATGTATCATGCAATTATTAAAAAGATATTTGAATGAAAGGGAGCAGAAAGAATTAAAAAGAAACATATGATGTCCACCCCTCATCAAAACAAATCGATCACGCAATCAATAACATTTTCGGTCGAGTTACGCAGTTCATGTCAAAGCCCAAGACAATTTACTAAATATTATACAATGTTTTCTGTTCCACAGCAGTGTCATATTTTAGCAGTAATGAAGCTTTTACACTTTTCTTGAAACTATAAATAGAACTTTTGGGTTGTTAAACAGGTTGACTCCCTGGAATGTGATTCATCTTTCTCTTTATCTTTCGTTATAACAGAAACAAGTCACTGTTATTAAGAGAATCTTTGACCTTTCTTACAAGCATTTTTCAGACCCTTTGTCTTCAGTGGGTTGTTGACAGTCATTTTCTCTCCATGAGGACAAATTTTACAATTTTGGTCACTTAAATTGATGAATGTTGTCATGAACGTATTATAGACACTATTTAAAATATTATTTCTTATTTTTTGTTATTTTATCCACAGTAGTAGTTGCATTTTTATCTTTATTCAACTAAAACTGGAAATATTAAATGTGTGGAGACGTTCCTGTGGTTTCATTCGCACTGAAACACAGGAAGCTGCTGGTAGTTTGGGCCCCAAGTAGAAAAATCCACCCCCCCACCCCCAAACCCCAAACCCCACCCCTGAGGCCCTACATGCAGTGCATGATGTGTGTGGTGGAAGATAAATGTCATGAGTGCTCAAAGAGCAAATTTTCTGTAGACCAGAGCTCTCCTGAAGACGGTGTGGGTGTGCAAACACTGCTCTGGGGGAAAGTGGACTTTAGATACATTGCTGAGAATATCTCCAGTTGGTTCTGCCTTGCAGAGAGCATGAGAGCATGAGAGCATGCATTTCAAGTCACTGTCTTGTGGAGCTACCAGAAGATGGTGAAATTGTTATTTTTAATAGGTCTTGCTTCATATATGTGCCAACGCAGTGGCACTCCTGTAAATGCTTGGTTTGGTTTGAGGCCACGCTACATGGCTGTGGGTTACTGACGGTCTTTTGCTCTGCAACAGGAAGTAAAAACCTCCCACATGTTGAAGCTGTTCAAATCTATATGCCCAGAGCTTGTTGTGTTTTCAGGTTTATTCCTCTTATAAACAGTTACATGGAAAGATCGAGTGGAAGACTGAATTTTATTTATTATACCAAGCAGACCAAACACTGAACATAAAGTGAACATAAATGTAACAATAAATTGCCATAAAGCACTTGGACCAGTATTTTATTTGTCTTGCAATGAATTCGATTGAAGCAACAGTATTAATCACAAGTTTTCGTGCAACTTGTGAGATTCTATTGACATAAAAAGTGTTTGATCTTTGAGATTGTCGAGGAATTTATGGCATAATTAGAGGACATATATTAGTTATCATAGCTTCACACACATACATACATACACACATAACACAAAAAAACAACAATAGAAACCCAGAACGTTGAGCTGTTCTCCTCTGGACCTGGTGTATTCTGACATTCCGTGACGTTCCGATTCTCAAACAAATGCATCTGGATAGAGACCCGTTTGAGATTGAGAAAAGATGATTTAGCAATGTGAGAATCACAAGGAAAATGCCGTTTTATTGTTGTTTAAATGGAAAGTCTCTCACGCTCTTAGCTGCCAATTTCCCACTCTAGACATTCCCATCTAATCCCATTATAGACTACATAAAAATGGCTGAAATTCTGATCAAACTTAAAAGCTTGCAGTTTAATTTTGGTAGAAGATATTGAAATAAGGTTTTCACATCTGAACAGAGGACAAATACGGCAACATTTTAAAAGTTTAATGACATCTCTACGGGGAACCATGGCGAGGCATGGTGGACTTGTTTGGGGATGCATTTTTTCATTTTTTTTCAATCAGCTCTCTTCCATTTGCATGGGTAAAAAGTTGCTGTTGCCATGGTAACCAGCCATGGTAACCATGACATCATCAGTCCTGGCTGAGAATGTACATAGCTTTCATCTTTCAACTTTGAAGCCAGTGGGGAAGGCCTTATCAATGAAATGTCTTCTCATTCCTGACGTGGAATCGAACAGTTCAGACACGCGAGAGATTCTCAGTTCTACAGAGCGAAAGAGCGGCTTGAGGAATTCATTGAATTTATTCATTCGTTCAAACACTGACAGTGAGGCAGAGATGACACAACAGCAGAGAGACATGGCCAAGGAAGCAGCCTATTGGAAGAAGAAATTTGAAGACGTGAACGAGGAGCTGGAGGACGAAATCAGGGCCAAGACAAAGGTCCAGGAACGGCTCAAACAGGCAGAGCAGGCCCTGACGGCTAATGGGGCCGAATGGATGGACGACAGGAAAAACGTGTGTGCAGGCATTCAGGGTCTTCTGAGGCATATTGAAAGACTGGATAAGATCGTGTCCGCGGTTGGCAAAGTGAACCCAAAGATCAGAAAGGCAGAGGCAAAGAGGAAAAAAGCAGAGGAGAGGATTGGAAAAGAAAAGAAGAAAGGTACAACAGAGGAGAAGAAATGTGAACAGGCAGAGAACTACCTGGCCCTCTGTACCACAACAGTGGCCAGCGTTGAAATGAAAGTGGAAAGCCTCATACGTGCCCTGGAGGAGTCCCCCGGTAAAGATCGGAAAAAGGATAATCAGGAGACTTACAGAGTCACAGCCGATGCGACAGATACGGAGCCTATGAAAAGCCGCATCAAAACTTTGGAAGATGAACAAGAAAAGTTGAACTCTCAGCTCAAGGAAAACGGCGTCAAACTGAAAGACCAGGAGCAGCAGATTCAAACCTTGGAAAACAATCTGAAGTCACAAACCGATGAAACGGAGAGGCTGCAGAGGAAGCTGCTGGAAGTCCAGAGGTGTGAGCCAGAGGAGAGCCAGGATGAGTTGGCCGACTGTGAGACGAACACTTCCTTCCTGGAAGAAGAGGTGTATCGTCTCAGAGTTGACTTAGAAATGGAAAAGACAGTGTCAGAAATTCTGACAGTGCAAGTTCAAGAAAGGATGGACGAGCTTACAGCCATTATTAACAACCTGGAGAGTCTGAAGGCCACAAAGCTGCAGGAGGCAGAAGAAGAGATATCTGCCCTGCTGTCTGAGTACCAGGAGAGAGTCAACCAGCTCAGTTCAGAGGTCGTCACCCTGAAACAGGAAGCCTCCTCATCTCAGCAAGCCCTTGAAAATTCCATCAAGGAGCGGGAGGTGGAGAGAGAGCAGGCGGCCGCGGCAATGAGAGGTCAGGACGAGGAGAACCGGAACAGGTTCAGGCTCCTCACTGACCAGATCTCCACCCTGACTGAAAACAACGTTGACTCTGTGGCAAAGCTCGAAAGGTTGAGGACCGAAATGACCCAAAAGGAGGCCGAGTGGACAGAAACATGTCACGTCCTAGAAAGACTGCTCTGGGATGAGGCTCTGGCCAAAGAGGAACTGCTGAAACGGTGCAGAATGTTAGAAGAGGGCTTCTTCACTGAGGAGGAGAAATGGATGGAGATGAGCAAAAATGAACAAGAAAAGTTGAACTCTCAGCTCAAGGAAAACGGCGTCAAACTGAAAGACCAGGAGCAGCAAATTCAAACCTTGGAAAAAAATCTGAAATCACAAACCGATGAAACGGAGAGGCTGCAGAGGAAGCTGCTGGAAGTCCAGAGGTGTGAGCCAGAGGAGAGCCAGGATGAGTTGGCCGACTGTGAGACGAACACTTCCTTCCTGGAAGAAGAGGTGTATCGTCTCAGAGTTGACTTACAAATGGAAAAGACAGTGTCAGAAATTCTGACAGTGAAAGCTCAAGAAAGGATGGACGAGCTTACAGACATTATTAACAACCTGGAGAGTCTGAAGGCCACAAAGCTGCAGGAGGCAGAAGAAGAGATATCTGCCCTACTGTCTGAGTACCAGGAGAGAGTCAACCAGCTCAGTTCAGAGGTCGTCACCCTGAAACAGGAAGCCTCCTCATCTCAGCAAGCCCTTGAAAATTCCATCAAGGAGCGGGAGGTGGAGAGAGAGCAGGCGGCCGCGGCAATGAGAGGTCAGGACGAGGAGAACCGGAACAGGTTCAGGCTCCTCACTGACAAGATCTCCACCCTGACTGAAAACAACGTTGACTCTGTGGCAAAGCTCGAAAGGTTGAGGACCGAAATGACCCAAAAGGAGGCCGAGTGGACAGAAACATGTCACGTCCTAGAAAGACTGCTCTGGGATGAGGCTCTGGCCAAAGAGGAACTGCTGAAATGGTGCAGAAAGGTAGAAGAGGGCTTCTTCACTCAGGAGGAGAAATGGATGGAGGCGTTAAACAACAGCACTGTAGAAATCCAGGATTTTCTCCAGAGGATCAGTGAACTGGACCGGCTGGCCTCCATGACGGACAGACAGAAGGCCAACATGAAAAAAGTGGAGAAAAAAGCCAGAAAAGAGGCGGCCAAAAAAGAGGAGGAAGACAGGAGGAAGAGGAGTGAGGAGGAATCCAGGAAGAGGAAGAGGAAGAGGAGATAAGATGACCCAAAAAATTCAGCTAGTTCAAAGAAAACAGTGGCAGCCCTTCAAAGTAAAAGTTAAAAACAAACAAAAAAAACAACACAAAATACAACCTAAAACCTGAAGCCACTGTGGCAGGGCGGACAGACAGCTCCACCGGGGGAATTTAAAACCAAGAAATAGTTAAAGGAGCTCCACATGCTGCCGTTCAAAAAATGAAGAAGGTCACAGAAACAGGGGGTAAGAAACACAAGAAAGAGTAAGATGCACAATTGCCCCCCTGCCCCCCTTTGAAAAGAAGAAAGAAGGTAACGGGGGGTAATAAACAGGGGGTAAGAAACAGGGGGTAAGAAACCAGAAGGAAAAGGCCAGACACAGGGGTTTCAAGAACTTTAGAATGAAAACTGACAAATAAATCGCAAGAGGAGGCCTTGAGAGCACACACTATGGGAGAGAGGGAAAAAAATAAACTTGAGCTTAATAAAATGAAAGATAAAACTAAAAAAGAATCCCGGAGGAAGTTTTACTTTGTGCCTGCCAGCTGTTGCCGACAGGAATCTGTGTGTGTGTGTGTGTGTGTGTGTGTGTGTGTGTGTGTGTGTGTGTGTGTGTGTGTGTGTGTGTGTGTGTGTGTGTGTGTGTGTGTGTGTGTGTGTGTGTGTGTGTGTGTGTGTGTGTGTGTATGTGCGTGTCTGTGTGTGTGTGAGATCAGCCATCATAGAGAGTCAGAGTAAGGGAGTCAGAGTTTGGGGATCTGGACCACCGTCTGGTGATCTGGACTGCCATCAGGGAACTGGACTGCTGATCCCCGTCAGTCCTGAAGCTGCTTGGCCTGGTGGAACCACAGCAGTTTCCGTTTCTCCACGAAGGTCCAGATCTGCTCCTGTCCGTCCCTCAAGCCTCATATTGTCCGCATTGACCTGTCTGGGGTGGAGCCTGTCTTCCACTGGTGCAGGGCAGACAGACACCACCCTCACCCAGCTGGGATGGGCTCTATGACTCTGAATAGGATGTGAAACAAAGTGAAGGAATTAAAAATGAATTTGCTGATTGGTGCATTTAATACTTTCAGAAGAAACAATTTATGAGCATTACTCCACAAAATTCTGAGTTATTATTAATTACATATATTATATATTGAAACAACAAGGGATTACAAGTTACTTGTTTTTAATTCTTTGACTTACTAATTGTGTTCTGACCTCTTTTTCCAGAATGCAGCCGAACTCCACGTGGTCACTGATCAGGTGAGCTGGACCCAGAACCTCAGACTTGGTACTGATCCAGAAGGTGGGGGGTTCAGCTCCTAATCACACACACACACACACACACACACACACACACACACACACACACACACACACACACACACACACACACACACACACACACACACGAGCTGTTATAATAATAATAATAAATTTTATTTATAATGCACTTTACATTTCAATGAAATCTCAAAGTGCTGCAGAAGTACAGAGTTAAAACAACAACAACAAATAACAGAGTTTAAAATGCAATACAAGAAAAATCTAAACCTCAAAACAATGTCAACAATGTCAATGAAAGACTTCAATAGGCCTTTTTGAATAAGAAGGTCTTAAGGCCTTTTTTAAAGACCTCAACCCTTTGTGGAGCCCTCAGGGTCTCTGGGAGGGCATTCCAGAGCCGTGGGGCAACTGCCTGAAAGGCCCTGTCTCCATGGTGGAGAGTTTCGTTCTTGGTTGGTGAAGGCAGTAGGTGGAGGAGGAGGAGTGCAGGCTTCGCGTGGTGGTGTGGATGGTGAGTAATTCGCTGAGGTAGGCAGGGGCAGTTCCATGGATGCACTGGTGGGTGAGGAGACAGAGTTTATATTGTATTCTGTATTGTATGGGTAACCAGTGGAGTGATTTGAGGACGGGAGTGATGTGATCGTATTTGCGCCTCTTTGTCAGGATCCGGGCAGCACAGTTCGGAATGTACTGGAGTTTTTGGAGGCTCTTGCCCGGGATCCCGACGAGGAGGGCATTGCAGTAGTCCAACCTGGAGGAGACAAAGGCATGGACCAACCTCTCAGCATCCGGTTTGGAGAGGGAGGCACGGAGTTTGGAGATGTTTTTGAGATGGAAGAAAGAGACCTTGCAGAGGTGGCGGACGTGGGCGTCAAATGAGAGATGAGAGTTCAACCTAATTCCTAGGTTGGTAACAGAGGTGGACAGGTGAATGTTGTGATCCAAAATGGGGATGCTATTGAGGGAGAGAGACTGGGTCTGATGTGGAGTGCCGATGATAATGGCTTCAGTTTTATTGCTGTTGAATTGGAGAAAGTCGGTTGCCATCCATGCCTTAATCTCCTCCAGGCAGGCTTGAAATGTAGCTGGCAGAGCTGAAGGGAGTGTGGAGTCCATTTTCATATATAACTGTGTGTCATCAGCGTAGCAGTGAAAAGAAACCTTGTGTTTGTTAATTATCTGACCTAGGGGGAGCATGTAGATGGTGAACAGGGTTGGACCGAGGACAGACCCTTGTGGCACTCCACAGGTGACAGTGTGTGGTGAGCTGTTGTTCCAAGGGTTCCATTTGTGTCAAAAAAAAGTACATGTGATATGTGTCGATGTTGTTTGTCTATGCTGTTGCGATGTGTATTTGGCTGATGTCTATGGGATTAATGTTTTTGCCAAGTGTTGTTCCTTTATGTATATGTTTATGGTGCATGTGTGTTTGCTGCATATGTGGACGTTGCACATGTATATGTTGCATATGTGTTTGATGCAGATGTGAATATTGTAAATGCGTTTGTTGCATATGTTGCGCTCATATGTGTTGTGGTCTTTACTCACTGATTTTGCCCTCTGCTGGTGGCTTGGGAAGTTGTCTGCACATGTGTTTGTCTTCTGTGATTGGCTCATGTCGTTGCTCTCTGCTGTTGGTCCTTGTCGTTGGTCCATGTCGTTGGTCTGCCTGATCGCTGCTCTTGTCCTCAATCACTGTTAGAATGAACCATGTGTGATCCAATTTTTAATTCGACATTCCAAAAAATATTGGTCTTTTAAATAAAAGAAGGTTTGAAAGTTTTCTATTTTAAAATCGTTTTTGCTTCAGGCAATAATCAGGGCACCTAAGAGGTCCTTACAAAAATGGTATCGGTACCCTCGCTGCGCCGCCATATTGGAGATACTCAGTGTAAACAATCACACTGACAGTAGTCGTGATTGTGTGTTATGGAACAATTTGAGTGCGTTCAGCCATGTCGAAAGCTTGTCAAAACGGACTGTAGAAGCAAAGGAATATCGGGAAGGCCTTGGGTTAAAAGAGAAAGCCCGATATTTCGAGAAGCTACAGTTAATTGGTGGTAAAGATCCGTAGGAGTTGGCTCCCACCTCCTGGACCCTCACTGGGGACCAGCACTTTCGTAGGGGTTGGGGTTCTAGATAATTGATTAAAACGCAAATATTAACAAGCTGATGGCTACAAATAGTGTGATAGCTGAAATATGTTTTTTTTTTTTGTTTGTTTTTACATAAAATACTTTAAAAATCTAGCACAAACTGTTTTTTTTTCAGGAGTAATACATCTCTTAAAGCTAGGGACATAAAAAAAATTCAAGTTTCTGTAGAAGCTAAACATTTATGAATGATCAAAGTAACATATGAAGTCATTAATAAGCTTAAACTGTTGCACTCTGTTTCACTTACCTGACAAGAAACCTGACAAACTCGGATGTTGTCCAGATTTTTCCCTCGTAGATCTTGGTTAAGCTTTGCTAACCACAAGCGCCTCCGTTCCTCTGATAGTTTTTGGCATTCCTCACCCTGGTTTTTTATAACTTTTGGAAGTCTGTTCATTCATGCATTCATTCATTTTCTACCGCTTATCCTTTTCGGGGTCGCGGGCGGCTGGAGCCGATCCCAGCTGCTGTGGGCGAAGGCGGGGTATGCCCTGGACAGGTCGCCAGTCTGTCGCAGGGCGACGTCTATATAATTCCAAATGTTTTTCTCTGTCTGACCTATTGGCACAACCAATGACACGGCAATAATTTACCATTTTTCTTGATAACGCTCTGGATCTTCCTTAGGACTCGTGCTTTGTTGTGATACGGAGTACCTCCAAAATGGCGACTTCCGGGTCGATGATGCGCCTGATGACGCGTCAAGAAAACCCTCTATTGTTCTAAATCAGCATAAATCAATAAATCTAGCAGTTTGAGTCACGTCACTGCAGACATGCACAGTTAATGGTTTTCTAATGTTTTAGAACAATAAATAGAATAATAAATACGTAATTCTATACGTCATTGCTCCCGACGGTACAAAAACTTCCCGCAGCGCGCTCCCCCCTGGCCAAACTTTTTTCCTGCAGGAAACACTGCACTTCTGGCTTTCTTCTACCCTCTTGCACAGTGCTGCCCCCTGTGCTCCAAGGACGTAACTGTCTTTAAGGGTTGTCCCATTTCCAAGTGACATTACATTCCTTAACACTTGTTTTTAGGAGGCACTTAATTTGAGATTGAGGATCAAGGTTGAGGAGTGAGGATTATTATGATTCTCATGCAGTGAGGAAGTGTTTTAATTATACTTCATACCAGCAGGAGGAGCTATCAGGGAAAGTTACTTGTCCTTCATCCTCATGGAGCTGTGAGTTCATGTTGAACATGTTTATTCATTTCACTGTTTCTCTTTCCGATCATTTAATTCTACTTCGTAAGTGCTTAGCCCGCCTACGGACTTCGCTAGTGGCACACCTCCAATCTCTGTCCAATCCACTGAGACTATACAAAGCTCGACGCACCAATCCCCCGCGCGCGATGGCGCAGCACCACGCCCCACACTGAGGGTACATAACCTCGGATGGCGCTAAGCAAACCCTTCTTCTTTCTCAGCATCTCCATGAGACTTAGAAGCCTCTATTCTCCGGATCAAGATTCGACTAGAATGGATTCGCCGGCCCCGGACCAGTCGCCATCGGGCGTCGGGCCGTTCTTTTGCTGCTCCTGCGGGATTCCGCTCATAGTGCAGGACTGTCACGAGCTCTGCTTTCTCTGCCTTGGCTGGCAGCATCACCGCCAGCGGACCTCCTGGCCGCCGGTCTCCGGAGTGCCTGCCATTGAGGACTCCGTTCGGCTGTGCCTCCTCCCCCGATCCTCCGCCTGGCCTGGCGGAAAGCCCGTGCTGCCGTCGGAAAGGGACAGGTGCATGGCGAGCTTCCTGGATCATTGCTACGCTAGCGGTAACCTGACGTTCGCCCTAGCCAATAACATGACCTTCCTCCTGGGCTCTGTGGACAAGATCTGCCACGAGAAGTCCCAGCTTTCCCCCGAAGACATCGTGGAAGTCCAAAATACGGCCGAAGTCCTGATGCGCATGTGCAGAACCATCGCCGTCAGTGGAGGCCGCGTCATGGCCAACGCACAGCTCGCCATGAGGCACCTGTGGCTTGGTCTGTCTTCCTTATCTGAGCGGGACCAGCGGGGCGTCCTGGGACTCCCCCTGTCCACCTCTTCTCTTTTTGGGCCCGATATACAGGTGATCATCGAGCGCCTGGAGGCAGCAGCACGAGGCTCGCAGCAGCTCGCCCTGCACCTCCAGCCCCGCCGTGAGCCGCCGCCGCAGCGCCGTTGTTGTGCCAAGGTACTTACCCCCGATAGAAAGTGTATCCCCTGTTCGCGGGATGGGATTCCACGCTTAACAATGACAAATATTGCTCTATCTCTCTTCATACCATGCTCATACATTGAGTTTTGATTGCTTTTTGAGATAATTTTTCTTTATTAGCCTTCTTCTGTTATTTACGATCATCCGGAAGAAGTATCCACACTTTCAAAATAAAAGCACGTATCCATCCAAACACGAAATGCAAAACTTTTTTTTTGAGAGAAAGTCCAGCCCAATGATAATAATATTAACGATAATGACAAGAATATCATCACTGATCCATTCAGTACATTGCTTGCTCTATTTAGAGACCATATTTAGCCTGCAAAAATCTGTATCCCCCCCTGAAAATGGTCAGATCATGAACTGTCATCATGAAATTTATTTTGTGATCATTTCTGTTTAAGACTGATGATATTGGAGAGTTTCAAAGCCCTAGCTCATTTCTTCCCTAAGTTACAGGGGGGTACAAATTATTTCAGGGGATACACTTTCTATCGGGGGTAAGTACCTTGGCACAACACCGGCCCGGGTGTCCGCCGTAAAGCGCCCCGATCCCGGCCTTATTCGTGTTGCTCCCGGCAGCGCTCCCTCGGCTTCCCCGTGTGTTGTCACGGCGGAGCCTCGGAGCAGCGGAGCTCTGCCGTCCTGGGCTCCCGCTATTGAGCGTCCCAGCTCCGGCTTCAGCATCACGGCCAGCGATCCGGAAGTCTCCGACATCAGCACTGAGGACAGTGACCCGGAAAACTCCGGGATGGCGCTGCCTCTGCTCGGGTTGTCCCCAGCAAAGCGCCGGTCCACCCGCTCTCATTCAGGGGACGCCTGCTCCACAGCCCTTTCGCCGGGGGCCCCCCGTCTCCCGAGGCCGGGAGGACGGGTGGGCCGTCCCCGCCGGCCGTGGTACAGCCACTCACGCTCCGGTTTCACACGTGGCGTGTTATGTTGGGACCGCTTTCTCCCTGGCTGTCCAGGACACTGAGAAACGGTTATGCCCTGCAGTTCGCCTGTCATCCACCTCTCTTCAACGGCATCCTTCGTACGCGGCTCGCATGCCCTGCGAGTAGCCTCACTCCTCCGCCGGGGTGCGGTCACGGAGCTGAGCGCGACAGAGGCGCACTCGGGTTTTTATTCCCCCTACTTCTTGGTCCCCAAGAAAAGCGGGGGTGTAAGACCCATTCTGGACCTGAGGGTCCTCAACACTCACATAGCCACCAGGAGGTTCCGCATGCTGACGGTCTATCACCTCCTGGAGAGCATTCGACCTGGGGACTGGATGACTTCGATTGACCTGACGGACGCCTACTTCCACATCCCCATTCTCAGAAGGCACAGAGCCTTCCTCCGCTTTGCCGTGGGGACCAGGTATTTTCAATACAACCGGCTCCCCTTCGGCTACTCTCTCGCCCCTCGCACCTTCACCAAGTGTGTCGAAGCAGCATTGGAGCCCCTCCGTCGTCGTGGTCTGAGGATCCTCACTTACACCGACGACTGGCTCATACTGGCGTCCTCTCATCAGGAGGCTGTGCTGCACACGACCCAGGTCCTGCACCACATCGAGCTCCTGGGGTTCATGGTAAACCGACACAAGAGCGCGCTCACCCCAGCTCAGAGCATGGCTTATCTGGTCGTCAGACGCCCCCCCTCTAGGGGTAGACGCCTTCGCACACAGAAGCTGGCCGTCGGGCATCCTGTACGCGTTCCCTCCAGTCCACCTCTTGACCCCGCTGCTCCGCAGGGTGAGGTTGCACAATCTTCACGTGATCGTGGTGGCTCCGGACACCCCGAGTGCGTGGTGGTTCCCGGACCCGATTCAGTTGGCAGTTGGGGACCCGTGGCCGATTCCCAACGGGCCCGACGCACTGCAGCAGGCAGGGGGCGCCCTTCCGTCCCGCCCCTTCCTGGGCGGGAGGCTCCTGGCTTGGAGGCTGAGCGGGTGAGGCTGGTGGAACTAGACCTCCCCCCAGCGGTGGTGTCCACCATCCAGAGTACCAGGGCCCCCTCTACTGTCAAGGCCAACAGGTCTCGGTGGAAGCTCTTCACGTCGTGGTGCTCGGAGAGGGGCTTGGACCCGGTCTCCTGCACCATTGGCGGAGTTTTGGAGTTCCTCCAGGCCCTGCTGGACAGCGGTCGCGCTGCATCCACCCTGGCGGTGTTTGCATCGGCCATCGCAGCGGGCCACGGCGGTTTCGGCCGCTTTTCTCACGCAGCCACCCGCTTGTGAAGCGGTTTCTGCGCGGGGCGTGTCGGTTACGACCGCCCCCCAGGCATGTGGTCTCTCCATGGGACCTCCATGTGGTGTTGGAGGGCCTCAAGGGACCTCCTTTCGAGCCTTTGGAGCAGGCGGAGGACCGCTTTCTCTCCTTTAAGGCCGCCATCTGCTAGCTTCCACCAAGAGAGTTGGGGATCTCTGCGCTTTGTCAGTCCACCCATCCTGCATGGTGCTCAGCCAGGATGGGGGACTCGTGCACCTCTGGCCTAACCCGGCCTTTCATCATAAGGTGATCACTGCGGACTTCCGGTCACGAGTGATGCGGATCGGGACGCTTGACTCCATGCCTGGTTCGTCTGGGGACGACCCACGCCTGCGGTTACTGTGCCCGGTCAGGGCTCTGCGTCTTTATGTCCAGTGCACAGCTGGCTTTCGCACCACGGACCAGCTGTTTGTGAGGTTTGGAGCCCGGGGGCGTGGTTCCCCGCTGACCTCTCAGCGTCTCGCCCACTGGGTGGGGGGCGCTATTGCAGCTGCCTACGAGGCACAGAATCTCTCGCCACCAGCAGTGATTCGTGCCCATTCCACACGACGTGTGGTTGCCTCTGCGGCCCTGTGCAGAGGGGTCGCGGTGAGTGACATCTGCCAGGCTGCCTCCTGGGCCTCTGCGTCCACCTTCGTGCGTTCGTATCTGTTGGATATGTGCACTGACTCTGTGGCCATGTCGGTTTTCGGCGAGAACAGGAGTTCGGTCGTCTAACCGTTTCGGTCCTTCTGGCCTGGCTGCCACGTCCCGGGTGGGCTCGCGGACCAGGGGTTCCCTGCCTGCCGCTCGGCTCTGCCGTGGTCTGCGGATGTTGTTTACGGTGTTGCAGGGGTAGGAGTTCTGCCGCTTGCCGTTTTTGGGTTCGCTGCCGCTTTGTACGTCGTGGGCCACACTTCGTCGCGAGGTGCCCGCCTCGTCCTTCGGGAGTTCTACGGCCGTTCTGGACATACGGTTTGTTTACTTCCGTCTTACGCACCAATCCCGTCAGCAGGCCAGCTGGGAGTAATGACGCTCTGAAATGACGCCTCTCCTCGGAATTTAACCACCTGGAAAAAGTGCATTCTTTTGATGCATCACAGCTTTCAAAAACATGTTGGCCTCACGTTGGAAGCCCCCACATACAGTTACTATAGAGCTCAGTGTTTGAACACTGACGCTGATAATCTCAATATGGAGTTATCAGTGGCAAAAAATTAATGGAGCTCATACAGAGACGATTCAGTCATGGCTGGAGTTGATAGATGTGATCAAAGGGAAATTAAAACATTCATTTGATGTCTGTATTCACATGTTGAACTTTTGTGGCTGTACTTTAATTCTTGTATCCTGCTAGCATTTTGAAGACATTCAGTGAGTTGTGAGGGGTGAGGGGTCACCAGAGGTTTTACTTCTATATTTATCTCAGTTTATTATTTTCAATTTGGTACTCTTGTTCTGGTACAGTTACCTTTTAATGTTTTGAAAATTGCTGTGTTTAAAGTGAAATATAAAGTTGGTCATGAAAAAAGAAACTCCAGCAGCTTCAGTGGTGTAGCAAAAAACAACAACAATATTTTAGCATTGTCAAATATGACATTTAAATCTAGTTTTACAGTAGAAATACAAAGAAATACCTTCAAAGTGAAACAGTAATAATGAATCAAGTCCTAAACATGTTCAAAATGTTTTATAGTTTCAGATTTATATCATTTATATAAAGCACTGATGGGTTCCAACTGCAGCTAATGATGGACATCAGTTTAAACCAAAGAAAGCTGTAGAGCTCTGAGTGTGACCATTCAGGTCAGAGGGGACAGGTGTCTGACAAACACACACACACACACACACGCTTTTACTTTTCAAACATGTCCAAATATCTTCTTTTGCTGAACTCTGATCCAACAGGTTTCTTCTTTCTTCCAGTTCTCGTCTGAGATGCTGTTTGCCCAGCTGACCTCACAGAGACTTACATTTATATATAACTTGTGATTGTTCCTGCTGACAGCACCGGTTTGAAGACGTCGAGATCATCTGTAGGAAAGAATGTAAAAATATTTTTACTGTGCACCGTAGAAGATAGTTTAACACTGAATTGCATATGAGCAAAGTGTTGATGACTTCACAGAAAAAAGTAACCACAACGTTCCTCTGACCTCTTCCCTTTGCAGACCACGATAAAGAACTCTAACCAGGGTCCTGCTGTTGTTCACACCTTTGGTTCTCATCCTAGTGAGGAAGTCAGTGAACTTAGTGAGACACAAACAATATGTTTCATATCTTCAATATGTTCAAGTTATGAAACTTGAAATATGCATTTTAAACTTTGCTGTTTTAAAGAAATTCAAAGAAGCTAACTTTGTGCGTGTGTGTGTGTTTGTGTGTGTGTGTGTGTGTGTGTGTGTGTGTGTTTGTGTGTGCGTGCGTGTGTTTTTCTGTTGTTTTTTGGGTTTTTTTTTTTTGAAGTGGTTTGCATGCTCACCTCACAGCAGGAAGCTCCCGGGTCGAGTCTGTTGTGTTTGGGGGCTTTTCTGTGAGACGTTTTTCAACAAGCACATGTTTCCATACAGTCTAAAAAAATCATTTGAGGTGAAATGGTGACTCTGAAGTTACTCCTCAGTGTTGTTTGAGTTTGTGAGATGATCTTTCACTGTGTGAGCAGCCTGCTTCCATCCATAGTCAGCTGGGATTGCTGTTCTGAATTAGAATTAACGGTAGAGAGCAGTCTGGCTCTGTACAGAAAGACATGTTGAAAACTAAACTATTCAGAAAATAAAAATAACACATCAGCAGAAATGAGATTTACCTCTCCTGCCTCTTTGTGGTCAAAGTGAAAGGAGAGAAAAAAAGAAAAGATTTGGTGACAGGATGAAATGAAAAAAGGTGCTATTCCAGATTCTGACTCTTCCTTTGTAAAAATAAATACAAAGTCAGGAAGATTTAAAAATGTTCCATGCCTGTAGAACCATTTTGTAGACACTTTTTGTCCTGCTTATTTAAACACAAACGTGGTCTGTGTGTCCTCAGCATTACTGTAGCTTGTATTGAAGGATGAACTTGTCTTTTCTTGATGCAGGTTTTCACATTTTGATTTCTTGAGTGTTCCTGTGATGTAAATCCATTGCCAGGCTTCAAACATTGTGATGTGCAGTCAGAACCATTTGGTGGGAGATCCACGATAGAAAGAAACTGGATTCCCTGGAGTCACAACATAACATCAGCTTCCAGGCCTTCCTCACCTCTCAACCTTATTTTTGTTTTAAGATATGAGGGATATTTGAGTTGTAACATAAGTTTTTTTATCGTGAAAACATGAAGGGATTTCTGTGGATTCCTTTTTGATTGAGTTTGAGGGTTTATATCATCAGCATGTTGGGTTTTTTTTCTTTTACGGTGATAAGGCTGCTTGAATTCCAGTGATACTACATTATGTGACAGAAGCTGCCAGTGGATCAATAAAAAGTGTGAAAAGTAGCAGGGGTGGTCGACATCGCTGCAGAGTTCCTCTTTAAACAGTTTAGTAATAACATGTGAAGTGAGTATATAGTCACTGGAATTAAACTTATAGAGAGTTTAAATCCAGTTTGTGAAATTTGACTGGAATCCAAAATGACTCAGTAAGAAAAGACCGTTCCACCTGATCGAAAACCTTTTCTCACCTTTCTCTTTTTTGCTTTTGAAGATGCATTGTGAAGAAAAACTCTCCTGCAGGGTAGCCCTTTGCTCAAAGTGTTCCCGTCTGGCAAAAGTTATAAAGCCTTTGTGAATTTCTGGACTATTTGACTGTTTTTTTTGAGTCAACACAACTTCAAAAGCCACAACACAACAGGAACGACCACAATGGAAGCAGTGGGAAGAACAGGCTTCGTTTCTGGAGGACAGTAATTTCTGAGGGACTATTTTGAAACACGAGAGTTTCATGAAATTTAGGTAAAACGCTGCTGCTGGATGATGGTGATTAATGTGCTTTCACATCACTTCCATCACATTGCAGCAGCGTGTCGGGGAGCAGCTCAAAGTTCAACTGGGTCTTCATGAATACAAACAAAAATTAACCAATAATGTTCAGAGCAGTATCGTGTTGCCTTCAATGATCCAGGAAATGTTTTCTGACAGAAAAGGGGATCAATACTGCTCAACCAAACACAGCATTTCAGTTTCTTCTGGGGTGTAAAACTGTCCTTCAGCAGCAAGGTGTGTTTCAGTGAATGGGGGCATGTTGTGTGTGTGTTGTGTGTGTGTGTACCAGTGGAGGATCCTGGTCTTTTAAGGACTACAAAGATATTTTTGGACCCCAAAACCCACTTTGACCATAAACACATCCCTGAGACAGTTGGATCAAGAGGCATGGCCCACAGGACAGTTTATTTGTCTTTGCAGTGTGGATCAAATCTTTTGTTTTCTGTCCCCTGAAAAATAAAGACAGAGAATTTTGCACATGATGAAATAAGTTGACAATGATCGTTTCATTCGTTTTAGCAGCAATATGTTGTGGAAACAGCGATCACTTCAACGGCTGTCACTGGTTTATCAGTCTGGATACATCTGAGCGTAGAGCTCAGCCTCTTTTCTGTCCAGCTCGCGGTATGGCGCCTGCTCCTCTTTTGACATGGACTTCCACTGTTGAACCAGGAAAACACACTGTCAGCACACAAACTGGTTTTTTCATCTAATAATGAGGAGAATCTCACTGTGACTGACTGCTGAGTGGCGACAGAGCAGATAAGACACTCACCCTCTGTCCCAGGGCTGATCTCGACATGGTCCTGTCAGTCATTCGAAACTCCGCCATTGCAACTGACCTCTGCTGTCAAAGGCTTTGGTCTGTAGACCCGGCTCTCCTGGTCCTCATAACTTCTGTATGTAGAAGAACACAAGAGAAAATCAAAGGGCAAGAACACATGAACAGCATCTAAAAACATGCAGGACTAAAACCATCAGAAGCAAACTTACTTTGAAATGTAGTTTGGAATTTGAGGAGCTGCAGCTGGAGCCATCCAGCCACCATGATCTCCTGTCTGACTGTGGTCAGATGGAGGGCGGATGGCTGCTGGAGGACTGGGTGGAGTTTGACAGCTAAATGTTCTATACAGCCACTCCATCACAGCTTCATACTCCTGATCTGGCTCCACAGCTGCAGCCAGCTCCGACAGGTCCTGAGACTGAAGCTGTTTCAACTCCTGCTGAATTTGTCCAGGAAAAGGATGTCTCCACTCCTGTCACACAGAGGAACAACAGGTGGTCAACTTCTCACAGTGGGACCAACTTCTCTTCTTCTCAGTCACATAAAACTGAAGACATCTTGAACATATGACCCAGATATAATCCAGCTTCTAATATAATAAAACGGATACTCAGAAATCTTGTCTTACCTTCATTTTCGGTGGGACCACTCAACCTCCTTCGTTTGGACTCAGGATAGTCCAGTTCATCCCCATAATTCCTCTTTCTGAAAGAAAATAAACCATTTGAACATGAAGCAATATGTGACAGGAAAACACATTCAGGACTGAATCAGCAGAGGCAAACTTACTTTGGTTCCTCTTGAGGAACAGGAGGGTTCGCAGCTGGAACGATGCTGGCTGCAGATGTCTTGTCACGAAATGTAGATTCTGGTGGTTCTGTTGACAGAGAAGAAAGTGTCAGTAACCACAACACATATCAGTCCATCTCAAATGATGTCACGTAATCAGTGACCACAAAATACTTATTTGCGACCATGAAACAATTGGTAGCTCTGGAATACGTTTTTTATTTTTTTTCTTAGCAGAAAATTAATATATCATTGCCTCAAATTCATATTTCATGACTACGTTTGTTTTCTAGATTAAATTTTAAAAAATTCTTGTCTTATCCTGTTTGCCACAGTTTTTAATTATATTCATGATATCACAGAAATATATGTCATGAATTAGCAAACACGGGTAAGAAAAGACACATTTTTATCTTGTTAAGTTAGAACCTCCACAGTTTAAACTATTTTTCTCAGGACCGAATGTGTTTAGTGATAGTTGTGTTTGTGATAGAATTCGCTCTCTGAAATGATTTTTCTGTAGGACTCACAAACGCAGCTGACTCTCTGGAGACAGGAGAACAGTGTGAACACAAGCTTCGCAACTCCGGATATTTTACATCATTCCTGTTATTGGTAGCTGTAACCATGACAACGCAGTGGACTGTACCACCCAGTGTTGCCAGAAGTACGATAATTATCGTATTTGTACGATAATTTGGACCTCTGTACCATCAATAAACCCCCCCAAAAAAGGCAAAATGTACTACAATTTGGCCATTTCACGAACGTGTGATTGTATTCAACTGATCCCAGACTTTCTGATCTTTTTTCCAAACCCTGAAGGTATCTTCTGTGTTAATTGTGACACTCCCAACTTGACATTTCCAGCCAATCAGAGCGCAGTAGACATTGAGCGCATTTTCAATTACTATATTGCAATTAATATATATTTCCAATATATTTGTTAATGCGCTGTATTAAAATAATAAGATGATGTGACTATGTCTTTGATCCGGAAATATTCTCCCCAATACACTATGTGTAAATTCAGTTCAAAATCGGTGGTATGTCCTGCATTTCTCTGCATTGACATTTTATTTTGTCCATAATAATAGTAATAAAAAAATGGAAATAGGAGGAGAAAATCAGTTGCACACACATGCTGTGGCAGCAGATGGATCGCCTCTGAAGCTCAGTCAGGTGTTTAAAAGAGTGCGATCATGCCACAACACCTCAGAAAAAAATATTTTTGGGGGGGAACACAACACATATATTTACTGTGTGAATACTATAAGCAAAAATTTTACAAAAAACAAGCCCCCCCCCCCCCCCCCCCCGCCCCCCCAAAAAAAAAACAAAAAAACTGGATAACTTAATCCTTTGAGGGTCTTTTTGAGTCGTTAATCCAGGAGCTAGTCATGGCTACGATGAATCAACAACTGATTAAAACGAGTCAACAAACAAACTGTGGAAAATAACAATTATAGGAGAACTTAATCTTAATGTCAGATGGCACAGCTTATTTGCTTGGGCATTGTTGACCTTCTTTAAACTTTTGAGTAACACTCCTTGACATTCATATTCCAGCCACTTTATATTGAATAGGCACGCTTTTTTTGACAAAAAATGTTTGTTTTTTTCCAATAAGACAGCACCAAATTATTTAGGGGGGCTTCAGGCCCCTGAAACAGGCCGAAAGGCACCACTGACTATCAGTATAAAAAAACTTGACTCTTTTGGTTTTGTTTGCCTGTCTGCAGGTTTAATAAACTCTCTCAAATGCACTCTCAGTGTTGGGGTCTGCTTTTGAGTCCTCTCCATCATGACAGAAAGAACTCGGGGTGCCTCACGAATAATAAAAACTACAAATTTTGAAATGTTTGAGTTTGGTGAGTTAAAATTTTTCCAAATTGAACTTTTATATCTTTCTACATGAACAACGGGAGTATTTCTGTGGCAAAATGTTACAGAATGAAAATTCCTCACCTGAACTGTATGAACACGATGCAGTTTATCAGATCAGATTCAGAGTGGCCTTTACACTCCGAACAGCAAGCGCTGAGACAACCCTCACTTTTTACTTTGACCAAGACAAACCAAGACCACACTAAAACATTATAGAGTCAGAGTCAAACCATCCAGTGTTTTTATGTTTAGATAATTCACCTCTCAGATGTTTTATCAAATACCGTTACTGCCACCAGAGGGCAGTGTTGCTTTGTGGACCTCTGTGATTGTGATGGAATGAGATACAGGAAGTTTTATAGGAAGTCTGGTTGATCTTCAAGCCATGCTTTAGGTATAAATTCATCAGACAAACATCACATGGTGTGAGTAACAGTACTATAGAGCCTCACTGACATGTAGTAATTCATATTTTGATTGATAAATTCCTTTTTGGTCAATAACCACAACACACACCACTGTGTCAAAGCATCTGACAGTGAGAGGATCAGAGTATGAATATCTTTACAGAAATGATGGACAGAGGGAAATGACAGTGGAGGGTTCATACAGAATACAAAGATTCTCATGCAGTTTGGAAGTGTTTTAATTATACTCCATACCAGCAGGAGGAGCTATGATCACCTCTGTTCTTATAATAATTCACTTGAACTGTGACTTTCAGGGAAAGTTACACTTTGTCCTTCATCCTCGTGGAGCTGTGAGTTCATGTTGAGCATGTTTATTCTTTTCACGATGTTTCTGGTGATTTAATTTTTTATTTCAGGGCGTTTCCTGCATCACCCATTCTTACCACCCTCATCTTCTCTGACTTTCCTGTATGTGTGCATGTGGTGCATCTTCCCGTTATTATAATATGAATATTGACTGTTGGTTCATTAGTATTTCACTGCTTGTTCTAATTGGTACATTTATTGTTCTTTTAATGTTATTATGAATCAGTCATGCTGAACACCATGCACATGTCACACATGGACATAAAGCCATGGCAGGTTCAATCTCTAAATGTTGTGCTCCATTTTGTGATCAATTAATACAGTTTGAACTTCATTTTTCTTCCTGGTTTTCTGTCTCCATTCCACAGTAAATGTTTAGGACTTTAGTGGCTGAATTTGCTTCATGTGAGCTGAATGCTGACAGGCCGGCTGCAACAGAGAAAGAAGAACTGAATGATGGATTCTTATTGATCTATCAGATAAAAAAAAAACTTAACTCAGCAATATTTAAATGTTTCATTATAACCTGAGACACATGGATAATGGTGGGGTTTCTGGACATTCAACAGTAGTAGAGACTTGACAAGAAGGAGGTCATCAGAGAGAAGGAGCACAGAGAAACACTCAAAGGTAAAGACACAGGACACATCAGGTGAGAGGAGAGAAAGAACTCTGAAAGACACAATATAGGCCTGAAACATGGAAGCAGACGTGAGAACAAAGACATGAACATAACTTATGAAATGAGTAGAAGAGAATTATGTTTTTTATATTAAAAATATAAACATCATCTGAAACAAGAATATGAGCTAGAAGCATAAACAAGGATCAGAAGTGGAGGAAACATAAGAGAGACTCAGAAAATGAGACAAAAATAGATATTTTTTTCAACACCTTGTTCTTCAATGTTGTTAAACTTCTGAGCAGCTTTAGTGGTGTAATAAAGCAACAATATTTTTGCAATGTCAAATATTGCATTTATTTCAAATTTTACAGTAGAAATACAAAGAAATATCTTCAAGGTGAATAAGATAAAAGTGACAGTAATAATAAATCAAGTCCCAAACATCATGTTCAAAATGTTTTCAATTTTGAGATTTATATAATTTATATAAGACACTGATGGGTTTTGAAAACACTCACACACACACACACACACACACACACACACACACACACACACACACACACACACACACACACACACACACACAATTACTTTTCCAACATGTCAAATATTATCTTTTTTTTTTTTGCTGAACTCTGATCCAACAGGTTTCTTCTTTCTTTCAGTTCTCATCTCAGATTCTGTTTGCTCAGCTGACCTCACAGAGACTTACATTTATATATAACTTGTGATTGTTCCTGCTGACAGCACCGGTTTGAAGATGTCATCATCTGCAGAAAAAAATTAAAAAAGGAAAAACCGACACCAACTTTAGTGTGCACAGCAGAAGATAGTTTAACACTGAAATGCATGTGAATAAAGTGTTGATGACTTCATGGAAAAAAGTAACCACAACGTTCCTCTAACCTCTTCCCTTTGCAGACCACAATAGAAAACTCGAACCAGGGTCCTGCTGTCGTTCACATCGTCGGTTTTCATCCTAGAGAGGAAGTCAGTGAACTTAGTGAAACACAAACAATATTTTTCAGATCTGCAATATTATATGTTCAAGTTATGAAACTTGAAATATGCATTTTAAATGTTTGTGATAAATAAATTCCAAGTGTGTGTCTGTGTGTGTGTGTGTGTGTGTGTGTGTGTGTGTGTGTGTGTGTGTGTGTGTGTGTGTGTGTGTGTGTGTGTGTGTGTGTGTGTGTGCTCTTGTATCTCTGTCAGAATTGTCCCTTGTGTCTTTTTTCAGATGTTCCATCTCACGAGGTTTTCTGAGCTGAAACTCTTTGAAGCTCTCCAATCAATAAGTCATATGATGTTTTCAAAATAACCAGTTTCAGATGTGACTGACCGCCGTATAAATGAATTCAATCATAAGTTAAATACTTCGGTTTTAGAAGACTGAAAATTGTTCATTGTTTAACATTCGGGGCTTTTGTTAACAGACGGACAGACCATATTATATTAGTACATGTTGTGTAATTCAATGTTTACTTTAAGAATCTGTACATAACCGGGGTTAAAAACTCATTTTAGCTGAGGGGCCAAAACAGTCCATTTAGACAAGACAGTAAAAATGTTCTAAAATAAACATGAGAGTTTTTCTTTGGAAAACAAAAAACAAAATCTCAGTGATCAAACCTTGTTATTTGAAATTCATGACGTACTCATCAAAGTGGAAGACGGGTTAACTGAGTGTGGTGTTCATTAACATCTGAATATCCAGATTATTGAACATCTTCCTCCAACTGACTGAATTTAATGAATGAGTGAATCAGACTTGAATTAGAGATCATCTTATACTTTCTCTCACCTGTAGATGCAGACAATTAATATTATGCAGCAGAGAAGAAATCCTGCTGTGAGTATAATCAGAAATTCCCATGAATCTGCATCAAAACATAAAAAAAAAATCAAATTTAGACAGTATGTAGATTTTGTCTGCTGTGGAGTTACTGAGTCATCGAGAAGGTTTACCTACCTTCCTCAGCCACAGTTACATTCCATTCAATACTATACAAGCCACGCTGCCAGGAAACAGAGCATGAATATTGTCCTTCATCTTCAGCCTGAGCATTCAGAATGCTGAGCCTGGTAAAAGAGTCCTGATGTATGATTTGTCTTGGAGAGGAGAGGTTATAAACAGTCTCATTCTTATGGATGGTAAAAATCAGAACTTTGTCTTTCATCCAGCAGAATTGTTTTCTATTTGTTGTTGATAAATTGCAGTTGAGCTCTACTGGTTCTCCTCTGAACACCTCCACCGTCCTCCTCTGCTGAACTGAAACATCCGCTGAAGAAAACATCCAGTCAGCACTAAAGACAATCTGAACTTGAATTGAATTTGTTATCAGTAATGTAAACCTTGCCGTACCTCCAAAGACACGATGCATCCCCAGCAGCTGGAAGAAGAGCAGAGCTGCTTGGTTTGAACTGAACATTGTGTCGTTCAGACAGAGAGTGAGAAGAGTCTCATCAGCCCTGAATGCATCTGCAGAGGAGGCTCCACACGAGGAAGTGGTTAGTCGCTGTTTTACTCAGCTCAGAGTAGAACGGACGCCTTTTGAGGAATAAAATATTAAACCATGTGTCAGCACTGTGAAAAACAAGAATTGTACATGTACAACTCGGTGTAAAAAAGAAAATGTAGCTGATAAACACAGTAAACCACAGGACGACCACTTCTTCATATTCCTCAATCCAAGAATCTCCTCCAGAGATTAATAAAGTATTTTGATTCCAAAAAAATTTAATCCACATGCTGTGAATTCAGCTTCAAACTCTTCAGAAAATCTCCATGGCTGCTTCTTATGTTGCATCCTTGATGACGTGTTGAAGAAAGCAGGTTAAGACACAGAGATCACACATGAGTAATATTGAATTAGTTTAATTTTTCTTTTCTAAAAATAACATATTTTCAATTCAGAATATGCTACTTTTTGTAAATGGATGTTTTCTGTAGCTGATATGAACTTCTGTTAGTTTTAAATATGAAAAATTCAAATGTGACCATATATGGTCACTCATCTGACACTTGACTGAACTTAAGGTATTTATTTCCTTTAAAGAAGGCTTCTGATTGGTTCCCTGGTCACTCTGTCATGACAGATGACGTTTTTCTTATCATTGATAACATCAGCAGCATGTTAACTCTACATGTCAAAAAGCTTCTTCCCTTTGTGAAAAATGTGAACCTGATATCAGGTCTTTCTGACCTTCTTTCTACCGCAGATTAGAAACTGACTGATAAAGATGAACAGGGCTGCGCCAACTCATTCAGGGGTCCTAAGTATGACGACTTTGTGGGACCAAGCAGGAACCCGGTGTCAGTTTGATTATTTAACGTCACTGTTGCTGTTGTTCTGGCTCTGAGAAGACTAACAAGTCCCATGAACTCATATTAATTACACCAAGAATAAGAAAAAGCTAATAACTATTGCAAACCCAAAAACATTCTGTAGTATTCCGGTGTTATTTCCTGAATAAATCGTAAAATAAGCTTATTTACTGGTCACTACTGAAATCAGTTTCAGAATTGCGAATAAAAATACAGTTTCATCATTCTGTATTTCATTCTTTATGAAGAAGAAATGACTTAAATGTATCATGCAATTATTAAAAAGATATTTGAATGAAAGGGAGCAGAAAGAATTAAAAAGAAACATATGATGTCCACCCCTCATCAAAACAAATCGATCACGCAATCAATAACATTTTCGGTCGAGTTACGCAGTTCATGTCAAAGCCCAAGACAATTTACTAAATATTTTACAATGTTTTCTGTTCCACAGCAGTGTCATATTTTAGCAGTAATGAAGCTTTTACACTTTTCTTGAAAATATAAATAGAACTTTTGGGTTGTTAAACAGGTTGACTCCCTGGAATGTGATTCATCTTTCTCTTTATCTTTCGTTATAACAGAAACAAGTCACTGTTATTAAGAGAATCTTTGACCTTTCTTACAAGCATTTTTCAGACCCTTTGTCTTCAGTGGGTTGTTGACAGTCATTTTCTCTCCATGAGGACGAATTTTACAATTTTTGTCGTATAAGTTGATGAAGGTTGTCATGAACGTATTATAGACACTATTTAAAATATTATTTCTTATTTTTTGTTATTTTATCCACAGTAGTATTTGCATTTTTAACTTTATTCAACTAAAACTGGAAATATTAAATGTGTGGAGACGTTCCTGTGGTTTCATTCGCACTGAAACACAGGAAGCTGCTGGTAGTTTGGGCCCCAAGTAGAAAAATCCACCCCCCACCCCCAAACCCCAAACCCCACCCCTGAGGCCCGACATGCAGTGCATGATGTGTGTGGTGGAAGATAAATGTCATGAGTGCTCAAAGAGCAAATTTTCTGTAGACCAGAGCTCTCCTGAAGACGGCGTGGGTGTGCAAACACTGCTCTGGGGGAAGGTGGACTTTAGATACATTGCTGAGAATATCTCCAGTTGGTTCTGCCTTGCAGAGAGCATGAGAGCATGAGAGCATGAGAGCATGAGAGCATGCATTTCAAGTCACTGTCTTGTGGAGCTACCAGAAGATGGTGAAATTGTTATTTTTAATAGGTCTTGCTTCATATATGTGCCAACGCAGTGACACTCCTGTAAATGCTTGGTTTGGTTTGAGGCCACGCTACATGGCTGTGGGTTACTGACGGTCTTTAGCTCTGCAACAGGAAGTAAAAACCTCCCACATGTTGAAGCTGTTCAAATCTATATGCCCAGAGCTTGTTGTGTTTTCAGGTTTATTCCTCTTATAAACAGTTACATGGAAAGATCGAGTGGAAGACTGAATTTTATTTATTATACCAAGAAAACTGAACACTGAACATAAAGTGAACAGACGTTCCGATTCTCAAACAAATGCATCTGGATAGAGACCCGTTTGAGATTAAGAAAAGATGATTTCGCAATGTGAGAATCACAAGGAAAATGCCGTTTTATTGTTATTTAAATGGAAAGTCTCTCACGCTCTTAGCTGCCAATTTCCCACTCTAGACATTCCCATCTAATCCCATTATAAACTCAAAAAAATGGCTAAAATTCTGATCAAACTTAAAAGCTTGCAGTTTAATTTTGGTAGAAGATATTGAAATAAGGTTTTCACATCTGAACAGAGGACAAATACGGCAACATTTTAAAAGTTTAATGACATCTCTACAGGGAACCATGGCGAGGCATGGTGGACTTGTCCGGGGATGCATTTTTTCTTTTTTTTTCAATCAGCTCTCTTCCATTTGCATGGGTAAAAAGTTGCTGTTGCCATGGTAACCAGCCATGGTAACCATGACATCATCAGTCCTGGCTGAGAATGTACATGGCTTTCATCTTTCAACTTTGAAGCCAGTGGGGAAGGCCTTATCAATGAACTGTTTTCTCATTCCTGATGTGGAATCGAACAGTTCAGACACGCGAGAGATTCTCAGTTCTACAGAGCGAAAGAGCGGCTTGAGGAATTCATTGAATTTATTCATTCGTTCAAACACTGACAGTGAGGCAGAGATGACACAACAGCAGAGAGACATGGCCAAAGAAGCAGCCTATTGGAAGAAGAAATTTGAAGACGTGAACGAGGAGCTGGAGGACGAAATCAGGGCCAAGACAAAGGTCCAGGAACGGCTCAAACAGGCAGAGCAGGCCCTGACGGCTAATGGGGCTGAATGGATGGAGGACAGGAAGAACGTGTGTGCAGGCATTCAGGGTCTTCTGAGGAATATTGAAAGACTGGATAAGATCGTGTCCGCGGTTGGCAAAGTGAACCCAAAGATCAGAAAGGCAGAGGCAAAGAGGAAAAAAGCAGAGGAGAGGATTGGAAAAGAAAAGAAGAAAGGTACAACAGAGGAGAAGAAATGTGAACAGGCAGAGAACTACCTGGCCCTCTGTACCACAACAGTGGCCAGCGTTGAAATGAAAGTGGAAAGCCTCATACGTGCCCTGGAGGAGTCCCCCGGTAAAGATCGGAAAAAGGATAATCAGGAGACTTACAGAGTCACAGCCGATGCGACAGATACGGAGCCTATGAAAAGCCGCATCAAAACTTTGGAAGATGAACAAGAAAAGTTGAACTCTCAGCTCAAGGAAAACGACGTCAAACTGAAAGACCAGGAGCAGCAGATTCAAACCTTGGAAAACAATCTGAAGTCACAAACCAATGAAACGGAGAGGCTGCAGAGGAAGCTGCTGGAAGTCCAGAGGTGTGAGCCAGAGGAGAGCCAGGATGAGTTGGCCGACTGTGAGACGAACACTTCCTTCCTGGAAGAAGAGGTGTATCGTCTCAGAGTTGACTTACAAATGGAAAAGACAGTGTCAGAAATTCTGACAGTGCAAGTTCAAGAAAGGATGGACGAGCTTACAGCCATTATTAACAACCTGGAGAATCTGAAGGCCACAAAGCTGCAGGAGGCAGAAGAAGAGATATCTGCCCTGCTGTCTGAGTACCAGGAGAGAGTCAACCAGCTCAGTTCAGAGGTCGTCACCCTGAAACAGGAAGCCTCCTCATCTCAGCAAGCCCTTGAAAATTCCATCAAGGAGCGGGAGGTGGAGAGAGAGCAGGCGGCTGCGGCAATGAGAGGTCAGGACGAGGAGAACCGGAACAGGTTCAGGCTCCTCACTGACCAGATCTCCACCCTGACTGAAAACAACGCTGACTCTGTGGCAAAGCTCGAAAGGTTGAGGACCGAAATGACCCAAAAGGAGGCCGAGTGGACAGAAACATGTCACGTCCTAGAAAGACTGCTCTGGGATGAGGCTCTGGCCAAAGAGGAACTGCTGAAACAGTACAGAATGTTAGAGGAGGGCTTCTTCACTGAGGAGGAGAAATGGATGGAGATGAGCAAAGATGAACAAGAAAAGTTGAACTCTCGGCTCAAGGAAAACGGCGTCAAACTGAAAGACCAGGAGCAGCAGATTCAAACCTTGGAAAACAATCTGAAGTCACAAACTGATGAAACGGAGAGGCTGCAGAGGAAGCTGCTGGAAGTCCAGAGGTGTGAGCCAGAGGAGAGCCAGGATGAGTTGGCCGACTGTGAGACGAACACTTCCTTCCTGGAAGAAGAGGTGTATCGTCTCAGAGTTGACTTAGAAATGGAAAAGACAGTGTCAGAAATTCTGACAGTGAAAGCTCAAGAAAGGATGGACGAGCTTACAGACATTATTAACAACCTGGAGAGTCTGAAGGTCTCGAAGCTGCAGGAGGCAGAAGAAGAGATATCTGCCCTGCTGTCTGAGTACCAGGAGAGAGTCAACCAGCTCAGTTCAGAGGTCGTCACCCTGAAACAGGAAGCCTCCTCATCTCAGCAAGCCCTTGAAAATTCCATCAAGGAGCGCGAGGTGGAGAGAGAGCAGGCGGCCGCGGCAATGAGAGGTCAGGACGAGGAGAACCGGAACAGGTTCAGGCTCCTCACTGACCAGATCTCCACCCTGACTGAAAACAACGTTGACTCTGTGGCAAAGCTCGAAAGGTTGAGGACCGAAATGACCCAAAAGGAGGCTGAGTGGACAGAAAGATGTCACGTCCTAGAAAGAGTGCTCTGGGATGAGACTCTGGCCAAAGAGGAAATGCTGAAACGGTGCAGAAAGGTAGAAGAGGGCTTCTTCACTCAGGAGGAGAAATGGATGGAGGCGTTAAACAACAGCACTGTAGAAATCCAGGATTTTCTCCAGAGGATCAGTGAACTGGACCGGCTGGCCTCCATGACGGACAGACAGAAGGCCAACATGAAAAAAGCGGAGAAAAAAGCCAGAATAGAGGCGGCCAAAAAAGAGGAGGAAGACAGGAGGAAGAGGAGTGAGGAGGAATCCAGGAAGAGGAAGAGGAAGAGGAGATAAGATGACCCAAAAAATTCAGCTAGTTCAAAGAAAACAGTGGCAGCCCTCAAAGTAAAAGTTAAAAACAAACAAAAAAACCAACACAAAATACAACCTAAAACCTGAAGCCACTGTGGCAGGGCGGACAGACAGCTCCACCGGGGGAATTTAAAACCAAGAAATAGTTAAAGGAGCTCCACATGCTGCCGTTCAAAAAATGAAGAAGGTCACAGAAACAGGGGGTAAGAAACACAAGAAAGAGTAAGATGCACAATTGCCCCCCTGCCCCCCTTTGAAAAAAAGAAAGAAGGTAACGGGGGGTAATAAACAGGGGGTAAGAAACCAGAGGGAGAAGGCCAGACACAGGGGTTTCAAGAACTTTAGAATGAAAACTGACAAATAAATCGCAAGAGGAGGCCTTGAGAGCACACACTACGGGAGAGAGGGAAAAAAAATAAACTTGAGCTTAATAAAATGAAAGATAAAACTAAAAAAATCCCGGAGGAAGTTTTACTTTGTGCCTGCCAGCTGTTGCCGACAGGAATCTGTGTGTGTGTGTGTGTGTGTGTGTGTGTGTGTGTGTGTGTGCGAGTGTGTGTGTGAGCGTGCGTGTGTTTTTTTTGTTGTTTTTTGGGTTTTTTTTTTTTAAATGGTTTGCATGCTCACCTCACAGCAGGAAGCTCCCGGGTCGAGTCTGTTGTGTTTGGAGGCTTTTCTGTGAGACGTTTTTCAACAAGCACATGTTTCCATACAGTCTAAAAAAATCATTTGAGGTGAAATGGTGACTCTGAAGTTACTCCTCAGTGTTGTTTGAGTTTGTGAGATGATCTTTCACTGTGTGAGCAGCCTGCCTCCATCCATAGTCAGCTGGGATTGCTGTTCTGAATTAGAATTAACGGTAGAGAGCAGTCTGGCTCTGTACAGAAAGACATGTTGAAAACTAAACTATTCAGAAAATAAAAATAACACATCAGCAGAAATGAGATTTACCTCTCCTGCCTCTTTGTGGTCAAAGTAAAAGGAGAGAAAAAAAGAAAAGATTTGGTGACAGGATGAAATGAAAAAAGGTGCTATTCCAGATTCTGACTCTTCCTTTGTAAAAATAAATACAAAGTCAGGAAAATTTAAAAATGTTCCATGCCTGTAGAACCATTTTGTAGACACTTGTTGTCCTGTGTTGAGGTTTGCAGCATCTTCTGCGTTGAACACAGGGAAAAGAAGACTTGACGGAGGCAGTGAAATGAACTTTCAGCCTGAACGGCGTATTTATTCCAGAAAAAATTTTCTCCTTCTCTTTACATTCTTCTTCTTCTTCTTCTTAACACAACTGCTGGCAACCACAGCACAACTCACATGCGCCCCATTGTGGTGAAAACATAGCACTGCACATCAAATATAACAGCAGGAATTCTGTAAATACAAATCGAGTACATTATATAGTATTAGTCTCTTAACACCCCCACTTGTACTCGGGTTTGTTGAAATCCAAACAAAAATCATCCAAAAACATTAAAATAAAATACAAGAGTGTCTTTCACTCCCTTTTAGACACCAAACATAGGACCTGCAAACTTTCTCAGTTTCAGTTTGGAAACAGGTTTGGTCATGACATCTGCCAACATCTCTGCAGTCGTGCAATATATGAGGGCCATTTTTCCCTCATTCACAATGGACCTTACAAAGTGATATTTGATGTCCACATGTTTACACCGCTGCCTGCTGACAGGATTTTTGGCCAAGGCGATTGTTCCCTGGTTGTCTTCATACACCACTGTTTGGCTGTATTTGTAGTCATCAATACCTTTCAATAGCTGCTCTAAGTATATGCACTCTTGCATGGCAGATGCCAGAGCCATATATTCAGCTTCACAGGTCGAGAGCGCTACTGTAGGCTGTTTCTTTGTTTTCCATGAGACTAAGGAACTGTTTTTACTTAGACTCACACAGTAACCTGTGGTGCTGCGTCTGTCTGAACTGTCTGCTGCCCAGTCAGCATCACTGTAGGCAACTAAGCCTAATGCCTCATTGTCGTTTCGTCTGAAACACAATTCTTTGTTTGTTGTGCATCTGAGATATCTTAGTACATGCTTCACAGTTACCCATTGCTCCACTGTTGGTTCACAAAAGTACTGTGAAAGCTTGCTCACCACAAAACTTAAGTCTGGACGTGTGCATGTTGTTAGGTATATAAGACTGCCCACAGCCTCTCTGTACAACTTAACATCACACATCTTGACTGCATTTTCTGTGTAACACAGTTTTTGATCACAGGGAGTTTCTCTGGGTTTACAGTTTTGCATATCGAATCTCTCCAATATCTTCTTGACGTAGGCTTCCTGTGACATCTTTACACATCCATCAGACTGAGTAAAGTCAATACCCAAAAAGTGCTTGAGTTCACCCAAATCTTTCATTTTGAATCTTTCAGAAAGCATCTCTTTTGCATCCTTCATGACACTTTCATTGCTTGCTGCAATAATCAAATCATCTACCCAAACAATCATTATCACCTTTCCGTGTTCTGTCTCTTTGGCATAGACACAGTGATCAGCTGGGTTTTGTGTGAAGTTATTTTCAACCAAACAATCATTTAGAACTCTGTTCCAATTTCGGCCAGATTGTTTCAGTCCATATAAAGATTTTTCCAGCTTCCATACCAGACCTTCGCCTTCCTCATAACCTTCTGGTTGGTCAGTGTAGATCTCAAAATCAATAGGAGCATGTAAATAGGCAGTTTTTACATCCATTTGATGAAGTAACAAGTTCTCTTGTGCTGCCTTTTGGATCAATACTCTTACACTTGTTAAATTGGCTGTTGGAGAGAAGGTTTCACCATAATCATTTCCCATCACCTGGCTGTAACCCTTAGCAACATATCTTGCCTTGAACTTGTCTTTTCCCTCCATGTCACTTTTTACAGAATAGACCCACTTTCCCCCCACTGTTTTCTTGCCCTTTGGCAAAGTAGTTAGAGTAAAAGTGTTATTCTCTTTCAATGACTGGATTTCTTCATCCATCGCTTTAACCCACTCTTGTGAATGAACTGACTCCAAAGCTTCCTTAAATGCATTTGGAATGCCGCATGCAACTCTGTAGCAGTAATCAATGGTGGTATGAATCTCATCACTATCAATGTTTGCTACATAATCCTTCAAATGACTCGGCTTGGTCCTCTCTCTTGTTGGGTATCTCTGACTGGCAGAGTTTTTCTTCTCATCAGATGAATCACTTTGTGAACTCTCATTTTTCACTTCTTGCTTTTCATGGTTTACAGTGTTCTCTTGAACTTCCCGTGTCTCTCTGTCAGCTTCAGGCTGTCTTTCCCTGTAATAGTCATCATTTGGTTCTCCATCAACTGTTTGTGTTTGCTTTTCTATGTTTGTCTTGTTTACAAACTTGACCAGCCTGTATTTCTGAACCTTTTTCGTCTCAGGGTGATAAACCAAGTACGCTGGACTGTTCTTATCATAACCAACAAAAATACCTTGGTCACACCTGGAATCAAGTTTTCCCTTGTTCTGCTTGTATGCATAGCATGTGGAACCAAACTTCTGCATTTTGGACAAATTTGGCTTTCTGTCTGTCAGCATTTGGAAAGGAGTTTTTCCTGTTCGTTTGTTAAAGCATCTGTTTCGTACTATGGCCGCTGTCTGGACAGCGTAGTTCCATAGACTTTTGGGCATCTGACCTTCAATCAGCATACACCTTCCCATTTCAAAAAGGGTACGCCAGCCCCTCTCTGCGGTGCCGTTTTGGTGAGGTGAATATGGGGCTGATGTCTCATGCTTAATGCCATTTTTTCTCAACAAGGCTTGGAAATCCCCACTCATGAACTCTTTACCATTGTCAGATCTGATACACTTCACTTTTCCATAAGGTGCTGTGTCAGCTAGGAACTTTTCCGTTGCCTGAACCGTATCACTCTTTGCTTTAAGAAAGTACACAAAAACTGCATTGGAATAGTCATCTGTGAATGACTGTACATATTTGTACCCATCAATAGACTCATTTGCCACTGGACCTGCTAGGTCTGTGTGGACCATCTCCAAAGGAGCTTCTGCTCTTGAGTCAGGATCTCTACATCGGGTCTGTGCAAACTTTCCTTGAATACACACCTCACATTCTTGATCAGGTTTACATGTTTTTCCCTTAATTTGCATACCATCAACCACATTTTGCTATCTCAATACATCTTCATAGTTACAGTGGCCTAGTATCTCGTGCCATGTCTGCATGTCATGACAAGTGTTGCATTTATCATTTTCCTCAACATCAGTGTGCAAATAATACAACTTGCCATGCTCGTGGATGTCAAACCCGGTGCCATCTGTATGCTTCAACATGTCTTGTCCTTGTTTAAAGGTGACTGTTGCTCCAGATGCGGTGGCTGACTTCACCGAGAAGATGTCTTGGGGGTATGTCGGTATGAACAGGGCGTCTTTCAGCGTTGCTCTGCGCCTCTGTCCCTTGCTGTCGATCAGGAACACCTCTGCGTCCCCTCTACGTTGAGCAATTCCTCTGCACCGAGTTCCATCTGCTAGCTCCACGCAGTGTGATTCCGGCTTGAATGTGCTGTCGAAGCTCTTGAACTTGGTTACATCAGTAATGATGTGGGAAGTAGCCCCGGTGTCGACCATCAGGCCCTTCTCCTGGATGTTGTGTGCCGGTTGCTGCTGGACTCCGATGTCTGCCTCCTTTATCCGGAAAACGTAGTCTGCTGCTGCTGCTCCGGCACTGTCACCGCTCTCATCTGCAACTTTCTTTGCGCCATCTTGTTTAGGTTTACGCCTGCAGGTTGCATCATTGTGGGTGTCATTTTTACAGTGACTGCACCATGTCTTTCGCCGACATGCTTTTGCTCGATGGCCTTTCTTGCCACACTTGAAACAGATCACTTCTGCATCATCTTTTTGTGCACCTGCCTTGGCTGGCTTCCATGCAGCTCTTGTAGCAGTCTTCATCACATTGTCACCGGACTCAGCTGCGGTCAACTTTTCAATATCTTCAAAACTTCGCAGCTTTGTTTTGAATTCAGCAAATGTTATATTGTCTTCATTGCGTGTGACATGTATTGCAAATGGTTTGAAACTTTCAGGCAGTCCTTTTAAGACCATTGCAATTAGCAGACCATCCCCCAGCGTTTCTCCCGCGTTCCGCAATGCTGTAATGGCGGTCTCTGCTCTGATGATGTAGTCTGTAACTGTCTCAGTGCTTGTCTTCTGAAGCGATGTTAGGATGGTATACAGACTGATGATGCGAGGCTTCCCTTTTCCGGCATAGTACTCTCTCAGTATCTTAAATGCTTTCCTTGCATCGTCGGGTGCATCTCTCATAATTAACGAGAGGCTTTTGTCATCCAAAAGTTGAATCAGTTCGGCATATGCATCGGCACTCTTCTTACCGTCTGCTGCTCTTTCAGCGTCATCAGCAGGTTCTCTCAGAACCGTATGCTTTAGCCCTAATAAATGCAAATGTCCGAGCACTTTAGTCTCCCACAGTTCAAACTTCGTTTCATCTCCGTCGAACATCAATCGAGGCAACCTGCTTGTCCCTCGTAGATCCATGATGTTAGCCTGTTAGCCTTTAGCACGCAGTCCGTCGCGACTTTCTATCGGCTGTGAAACATCAAGATTCTTCCTGTGTTTGCTACTGGGCCCATAACCTGTTGAGGTTTGCAGCATCTTCTGCGTTGAACACAGGGAAAAGAAGACTTGACGGAGACAGTGAAATGAACTTTCAGCCTGAACGGCGTATTTATTCCAGAAAAAATTTTCTCCTTCTCTTTACATTCTTCTTCTTCTTCTTCTTAACACAACTGCTGGCAACCACAGCACAACTCACATGCGCCCCATTGTGGTGAAAACATAGCACTGCACATCAAATATAACAGCAGGAATTCTGTAAATACAAATCGAGTACATTATATAGTATTAGTCTCTTAACATCCTGCTTATTTAAACACAAACGTGGTCTGTGTGTCCTCAGCATTACTGTTGCTTGTATTGAAGGATGAACTTGTCTTTTCTTGATGCAGGTTTTCACATTTTGATTTCTTGAGTGTTCCTGTGATGTAAATCCATTGCCAGGCTTCAAACATTGTGATGTGCAGTCAGAACCATTTGGTGGGAGATCCACGATAGAAAGAAACTGGATTCCCTGGAGTCACAACATAACATCAGCTTCCAGGCCTTCCTCACCTCTCAACCTTATTTTTGTTTTAAGATATGAGGGATATCTGAGTTGTAACATAAGTTTTTTTTATAGTGAAAACATGAAGGGATTTCTGTGGATTCCTTTTTGATTGAGTTTGAGGGTTTATATCATCAGCATGTTGGGGTTTTTTTTGTACGGTGATAAGGCTGCTTGAATTCCAGTGATACTACATTATGTGACAGAAGCTGCCAGTGGATCAATAAAAAGTGTGAAAAGTAGCAGGGGTGGTCGACATCGCTGCAGAGTTCCTCTTTAAACAGTTTAGTAATAACATGTGAAGTGAGTATATAGTCACTGGAATTAAACTTATCGAGAGTTTAAATCCAGTTTGTGAAATTTGACTCGAATCCAAAATGACTCAGTAAGAAAAGACCGTTCCACCTGATCGAAAACCTTTTCTCACCTTTCTCTTTTTTGCTTTTGAAGATGCATTGTGAAGAAAAACTCTCCTGCAGGGTAGCCCTTTGCTCAAAGTGTTCCCGTCTGGCAAAAGTTATAAAGCCTTTGTGAATTTCTAGACTATTTGACTGTTTTTTTTTTGAGTCAACACAACTTCAAAAGCCACAACACAACAGGAACGACCACAATGGAAGCAGTGGGAAGAACAGGCTTCGTTTCTGGAGGACAGTAATTTCTGAGGGACTATTTTGAAACACGAGAGTTTCATGAAATTTAGGTAAGACGCTGCTGCTGGATGATGGTGATTAATGTGCTTTCACATCACTTCCATCACATTGCAGCAGCGTGTCGGGGAGCAGCTCAAAGTTCAACTGGGTCTTCATGAATACAAACAAAAATTAACCAATAATGTTCAGAGCAGTATCGTGTTGCCTTCAATGATCCAGGAAATGTTTTCTGACAGAAAAGGGGATCAATACTGCTCAACCAAACACAGCATTTCAGTTTCTTCTGGGGTGTAAAACTGTCCTTCAGCAGCAAGGTGTGTTTCAGTGAATGGGGGCATGTTGTGTGTGTGTTGTGTGTGTGTACCAGTGGAGGATCCTGGTCTTTTAAGGACTACAAAGATATTTTTGGACCCCAAAACCCACTTTGACCATAAACACATCCCTGAGACAGTTGGATCAAGAGGCATGGCCCACAGGACAGTTTATTTGTCTTTGCAGTGTGGATCAAATCTTTTGTTTTCTGTCCCCTGAAAAATAAAGACAGAGAATTTTGCACATGATGAAATAAGTTGACAATGATCGTTTCATTCGTTTTAGCAGCAATATGTTGTGGAAACAGCGGTCACTTCAACGGCTGTCACTGGTTTATCAGTCTGGATACATCTGAGCGTAGAGCTCAGCCTCTTTTCTGTCCAGCTCGCGGTATGGCGCCTGCTCCTCTTTTGACATGGACTTCCACTGTTGAACCAGGAAAACACACTGTCAGCACACAAACTGGTTTTTTCATCTAATAATGAGGAGAATCTCACTGTGGCTGACTGCTGAGTGGCGACAGAGCAGATAAGACACTCACCCTCTGTCCCAGGGCTGATCTCGACATGGTCCTGTCAGTCATTCGAAACTCCGCCATTGCAACTGACCTCTGCTGTCAAAGGCTTTGGTCTGTAGACCCGGCTCTCCTGGTCCTCATAACTTCTGTATGTAGAAGAACACAAGAGAAAATCAAAGGGCAAGAACACATGAACAGCATCTAAAAACATGCAGGACTAAAACCATCAGAAGCAAACTTACTTTGAAATGTAGTTTGGAATTTGAGGAGCTGCAGCTGGAGCCATCCAGCCACCACGATCTCCTGTCTGACTGTGGTCAGATGGAGGGCGGATGGCTGCTGGAGGACTGGGTGGAGTTTGACAGCTAAATGTTCTATACAGCCACTCCATCACAGCTTCATACTCCTGATCTGGCTCCACAGCTGCAGCCAGCTCCGACAGGTCCTGAAACTGAAGCTGTTTCAACTCCTGCTGAATTTGTCCAGGAATAGGATGTCTCCACTCCTGTCACACAGAGGAACAACAGGTGGTCAACTTCTCACAGTGGGACCAACTTCTCTTCTTCTCAGTCACATAAAACTGAAGACATCTTGAACATATGACCCAGATATAATCCAGCTTCTAATATAATAAAACGGATACTCAGAAATCTTGTCTTACCTTCATTTTCGGTGGGACCACTCAACCTCCTTCGTTTGGACTCAGGATAGTCCAGTTCATCCCCATAATTCCTCTTTCTGAAAGAAAATAAACCATTTGAACATGAAGCAATATGTGACAGGAAAACACATTCAGGACTGAATCAGCAGAGGCAAACTTACTTTGGTTCCTCTTGAGGAACAGGAGGGTTCACAGCTGGAACGATGCTGGCTGCAGATGTCTTGTCACAACATGTAGATTCTGGTGGTTCTGTTGACAGAGAAGAAAATGTCAGTAACCACAACACATATCAGTCTATCTCAAACGATGTCACGTAATCAGTGACCACAAAATACTTATTTGCGACCATGAAACAATTGGTAGCTCTGGAATACGTTTTTAATTTTTTTTTCTTAGCAGAAAATTAATATATCATTGCCTCAAATTCATATTTCATGACTACGTTTGGCAAACAGGATAAAACAAGAATTTTTTTTTAATTTAATCTAGAAAACACAGTTTTTAATTATATTCATGATATCACAGAAATATATGTCATGAATTAGCAACCACGGGTAAGAAAAGACACATTTTTATCTTGTTAAAGGTGCAGTAGGCAGGATTTTGCCAGTCAATGCTAATTTTTCTGTGTTTTCTTTGGATTAAATGTTAGAGTATGCATTGATAATCCTTTAGGAGTGCAGCATAATTGCACTACCGCGAGGGTGCAGCATTTCCATCTGTCTCTGTTCTGAGCTGAAAAGGAATCTCGACAGCTCCAGGTATCTTTGACCAATCAGAAGAGCCCCTGAGGCTCTAACCGTGATTGGTCAAGGGGCGTTCGTCGCATGTTCTTGTGGGAGGGGCTTAACTTGCGTAAGGGCGTGATGTCAGAGAAAACAGGACAGGATTGGCTGTGCTGAGTTTCAAATTGCCATCTTAGATCGATCAAATCGCCATCTTGCTTAGGTAACCCTAACCAAGATGGCGGACATGCGGAATCCTGCCTACAGCACCTTTAAGTTAGAACCTCCACAGTTTAAACTATTTTTCTCAGGACCGAATGTGTTTAGTGATGGTCATGTTTGTGATAGAATTCGCTCTCTGAAATGTTTTTGCTGGAGGACTCACAAACGCAGCTGACTCTCTGGAGACAGGAGAACAGTGTGAACACAAGCTGCGCAACTCCGGATATTTTACATCATTCCTGTTATTGGTAGCTGTTACCATGACAACACAGTGGACTGTACCACCCAGTGTTGTCAGACGTACGATAATTATCGTATTGGTACGATAATTTGGACCTCTGTACCATCAATAATCCCCCCCAAAAAAGGCAAAATGTACGACAATTTGACCGTTTCACGAACGTGTGATTGTATTCAACTGATCCCAGACTTTCTGACATTTTTTTTCCAAACCCTGAAGGTATCTTCTGTGTTGTGACACTCCCTTCGTGACATTTCCAGCCAATCATGTGTGTGTGTCAGCGTGAGTGAGTGGGTGTTGGGGGGCTGCCGGGGTCCCCGGCCGGGGCTTTCCTCTGCCCCATTTCTGAACCGGAGCGTGGGCGTCTGCCTGCGGGAGCGGCTTGAATCCGGGCTCTGTGATGACCGCCGGCTGTCTGGGCTCTGAGGGCCTCTCTGGCCTGCTTCTGGCCTTCTCAGGGGTCAGAGGTCATATATGCATGATCACTATCACCATCATATTTGCACGATCACGCTGATCTTTAATCACTCTTCACATACTCGGTTACCTTGTCTTCTTGTGGTGGTTAGAATAATGGTGGTCTGCAGTAGCCCTCTCTTGATGCATGCCCTGAATTTACTACTAGTTACTAGTCTGTTCACTACTATGGTTCATCAGGGGGGGAAAAAAAAAAGAAAAAAAATTATATAAATGTATAGTTCTGTCAGTTTTTGTGTTGGTTGTCGGCTGTTTTGGTGTTGTCGAGATTGGGGGTTTGGGATGGTTCTTGGTTGTGTGTGGTGCGTTGACAACACTGTTTTGCATTTGTTGTGAATTTGTGCATAGGTTGTGCGCCCCCCCCCCCGTTCTCCCTCTCTTTATCTCTTTCTTTTCGGTCTCTCGCTCTCTGAGCGTTTCCGTCCCGGTCCTGTCCGGCAGCCATGCCGGATGCCAGCTTTAAATAAAGGCAGCAGCAGGAGGATATTCGTTCTTGTCCTGCTGCTAACATTAAAATCTGTTCAGATAGTAAAAGGCTACAATCATATAATATTGCACGCCCCAGCTGCTGAACAGGACAAGGGGAAAAAAAGAAAGAAATTGAGCGCATTTTCAATTACTATATTGCAATTAATATATATTTCTAACATATTTGTTAATGTGCTGTATTAAAATAATATTTTTTAAAATATGCCCATCCTTGTATAATAATAATAATAATAATAATAATAATAATTACAATAATGATTTTTTTTTGCAGCCTGACATTTTTCAGAAAATTGTATTCTTGTTTTTTTCTTTGATAAATATTATAAATAAACTTAGATCTCTTCTATTGGTGTATTTTATTTTTCAGCCCAATGTTCACGATTAAATACATCATTCCATTCAGTTTACATTTTTAACCCCTCCAATGCCATATTTTAATTATGATGTGACTATGTTTTTGATCGGGAAATATTCTAGCCAACATAATACACTATGTGTAAATTCATTTCAAAATCAGTGGTATTATTTCTCTGCATTGACATTTTGTTTTGTCCATGATAATAGCAATAAAAAAATGGAAATAGGAGGAGAAAATCAGTTGCACACACATGCTGTGATGTGGTTCTTGCAGCGGATGGATTGCCTCTGAAGCTCAGTCAGGTGTTTAAAAGAGTGCGATCATGCCACAACACCTCAGAAAAAAATATTTTTTGGGGGAACACAACACATCATATTTACTGTGAATACTATAAGCAAAAATTTTAGAAAAGAAAAAACCAAAAAAAAAACCTGCATAACTGAATCCTTTGAGGGTCGTTTTGAGTCGTTAATCCAGGAGCTAGTCATGGCTACGATGAATCAACAACTGATTAAAACGAGTCAACAAACAAACTGTGGAAAATAACAATTATAGGAGAACTTAATCTTAATGTCAGATGGCACAGCTTATTTGCTTGGGCATTGTTGACCTTCTTTAAACTTTTTAGTGACACTCCTTGAAATTCATATTCCAGCTACTTTATATAGAATAGGCACGCTTTTTTTTTTTGGGGGGGGGACAAAAATGTTTTGTTTTTTTTTTGTTTTTTTTCCAATAAGACCGCACCAGATTATTGGTGGTGGTGGTGGTGGGGGTGGGGGTGGGGGGTGGGGGGGTGCTTCAGGCCCCGAAATAGGCCTGAAGGCACCACTTACTATCAGTATAAAAAACTTGACTCTTTTGGTTTTGTTTGCCTGTCTGCAGGTTTAATAAACTCTCTCAAATGCACTCTCAGTGTTGGGGTCTGCTTTTGAGTCCTCTCCATCATGACAGAAAGAACTCAGGGTGCCTCACGAATAATAAAAACTACAAATTTTGAAATGTTTGAGTTTGGTGAGTTTTTACACTCCGAACAGCAAGCGCTGAGACAACCCTCACTTTTTACTTTGACCAAGACAAACCAAGACCACACTAAAACATTACAGAGTCAGTGTCAAACCATCCAGTGTTTTTATGTTTAGATCAGGGGTGGGGAACCCTGGTCCTGGAGGGCCGCAAACCTGCATGTTTTCCATGTCTCCCTGCTTCAACACACCTGAATCGAATCAAGATTCATGGCCAAGTCCAGCAGAAAGCCAGATAACGAGCCTCATTGCAATCAGCTGTGTTGGAAAACATGCAGGTTTGCGGCCCTCCAGGACCAGGGTTCCCCACCTCTGGTTTAGATAATTCACCTCTCAGATGTTTTATCAAATACCGTTACTGCCACCAGAGGGCAGTGTTGCTTTGTGGACCTCTGTGATTGTAACGGAATGAGATACAGGAAGTTTTATCGGAAGTATGGTTGATCTTCCAGCCATGCTTTAGGTATAAATTCATCAGACAAACATCACATGGTGTGAGTAACAGTACTATGGAGCCTCACTGACATGTAGTAATTCATATTTTGATTGATAAATTCCTTTTTGGTCAATAACCACAACACACACCACTGTGTCAAAGCATCTGACAGTGAGAGGATCAGAGTATGAATATCTTTACAGAAATGATGGACAGAGGGAAATGGCAGTGGAGGGTTCATACAGAATACAAAGATTCTCATGCAGTTTGGAAGTGTTTTAATTATACTCCATACCAGCAGGAGGAGCTATGATCACTTCTGTTCTTATAATAATTCACTTGAACTGTGACTTTCAGGGAAAGTTACACTTTGTCCTTCATCCTCATGGAGCTGTGAGTTCATGTTGAGCATGTTTATTCTTTTCACTGTGTTTCTGGTGATTTAATTTTTTATTTCAGGGCGTTTCCTGCATCACCCATTCTTACCACCCTCATCTTCTCTGACTTTCCTGTATGTGTGCATGTGGTGCATCTTCCCGTTATTATAATATGAATATTGACTGTTGGTTCATTAGTATTTCACTGCTTGTTCTAATTGGTACATTTATTGTTCTTTTAATGTTATTATGAATCAGTCATGCTGAACACCATGCACATGTCACACATGGACATAAAGCCATGGCAGGTTCAATCTCTAAATGTTGTGCACCATTTTGTGATCAATTAATACAGTTTGAACTTCATTTTTCTTCCTGGTTTTCTGTCTCCATTCCACAGTAAATGTTTAGGACTTTAGTGGCTGAATTTGCTTCATGTGAGCTGAATGCTGACAGGCCGGCTACAACAGAGAAAGAAGAATTGAATGATGGATTCTTTTTGATCTATCAGATAAAAAAAAACTAACTCAGCAATATTTAAATGTTTCATTATAACCTGAGACACATGGATAATCATGATGTTTCTATACATTCAACAGGAGTAAAGACTTGACAAGAAGGAGGTCATCAGAGAGAAGGAGCACAGAGAAACACTCAAAGGTAAAGAAACAGGACACATCAGGTGAGAGGAGAGAAAGAACTCTGAAAGACACAATATAGGCCTGAAACATGGAAGCAGACGTGAGAACAAAGACATGAACATAATTTATGAAATGAGTAGAAGAGAATTATGGTTTTTATATTAAAAATATAAACATCATCTGAAACAAGAATATGAGCTGGAAGCATAAACAAGGATCAGAAGTGGAGGAAACATAAGAGAGACTCAGAAAATGAGACAAAAATAGATATTTTTTTCAACACCTTGTTCTTCAAAGTTGTTAAACAAACTTCTGAGCAGCTTTAGTGGTGTAATAAAACAACAATATTTTTGCAATGTCAAATATTGCATTTATTTCAAATTTTACAGTAGAAATACAAAGAAATGTCTTCAAAGTGAATAAGATAAAAGTGACAGTAATAATAAATCAAGTCCTAAACATCATGTTCAAAATGTTTTCAATTTTGAGATTTATATAATTCAAATAAAACACTGATGGGTTTTGAAAACACACACACACACACACACACACACACACACACACACACACACACACACACACAATTACTTTTCCAACATGTCAAATATTATCTTTTTTTTTTTTTTTTGCTGAACTCTGATCCAACAGGTTTCTTCTTTCTTCCAGTTCTCATCTCAGATTCTGTTTGCTCAGCTGACCTCACAGAGACTTACATTTATATGTAACTTGTGATTGTTCCTGCTGACAGCACCGGTTTGAAGATGTCATCATCTGCCGGAAAAAATTAAAACAGGAAAAACCGACATCAACTTTAGTGTGCACAGCAGAAGATAGTTTAACACTGAAATGCATGTGAATAAAGTGTTGATGACTTCATGGAAAAAAGTAACCACAATGTTCCTCTAACCTCTTCCCTTTGCAGACCACAATAGAAAACTCGAACCAGGGTCCTGCTGTCGTTCACATCGTCGGTTTTCATCCTCGAGAGGAAGTCAGTGAACTTAGTGAAACACAAACAATATTTTTCAGATCTGCAATATTATATGTTCAAGTTATGAAACTTGAAATATGCATTTTAAATGTTTGTGATAAATAAATTCCGTGTGTGTGTGTGTGTGTGTGTGTGTGTGTGTGTGTGTGTGTGTGTGTGTGTGTGTGTGTGTGTGCGCTCTTGTATCCCTGTCAGACTCGTCCCTTGTGTCTTTTTTCAGATGTTCCATCTCACGAGGTTTTCTGAGCTGAAACTCTTTGAAGCTCTCCAATCGATAAGTCATATGATGTTTTCAAAATAACCAGTTTCAGATGTGACTGACCGCCGTATAAATGAATTCAATCATAGGTTAAATACTTCGGTTTTAGAAGACTGAAAACTGTTCATTATTTAACATTCGGGGCTTTTGTTAACAGACAGACAGACCATATTATATTAGTACATGTTGTGTAATTCAATGTTTATTTTAAGAATCTGTACATAACAGGGGTTAACAACTCATTTTAGCTGAGGTGCCAAAACAGTCCATTTAGACAAGACAGTAAAAATGTTCGAAAATAAACATGAGAGTTTTTCTTTGGAAAACAAAAAACAAAAATCTCAGTGATCAAACCTTGTTATTTGAAATTCATGACGTACTCATCAAAATGGAAGACGGGTTAACTGGGTGTGGTGTTCATAAACATCTGAATATCCAGATTATTGAACATCTTCCTCCAACTGACTGAACTTAATGAATGAGTGAATCAGACTTGAATTAGAGATCATCTTATACTTTCTCTCACCTGTAGATGCAGACAGTTAATATCATGCAGCAGAGAGGAAATCCTGCTGTGAGTATAATCGGAAATTCCCATGAATCTGCATCAAAACAGAAAAAAAAAATCAAATTTAGACAGTATGTAGATTTTGTCTGCTGTGGAGTTACTGAGTCATCGAGAAGGTTTACCTACCTTCCTCAGGTTTCTCAGTCACAGTTACATTCCATTTAATTTGATTTATGCCACTTATCCTGGTTACAGAGCATGAATAAAGTCCTTCATCTTCAGCCTGAGCATTCAGAATACTGAGCCTGGTAAAAGAGTCCTGATGTATGATTTGTCTTGGAGAGGAGAGGTTATAAAGAGTCTCATTCTTATGGATGGAAAAAATCAGAACTTTGTCTTTCATCCAGGTGAGTTGTGGTGTATTTCTTGTTGATATATTACAGTTGAGCTCTACTGGTTCTCCTCTGAACACCTCCACCGTCCTGCTCTGCTGAACTGAAACATCCACTAAAGAAAACATCCAGTCAGCACTAAAGACAATCTGAACTTGAATTGAATTTGTTATCAGTAATGTAAACCTTGCCGTACCTCCAAAGACACGATGCATCCCCAGTAGCTGAAAGAAGAGCAGAGCTGCTTGGTTTGAACTGAACATTGTGTCGTTCAGACAGAGAGTGAGAAGAGTCTCATCAGCCCTGAATGCATCTGCAGAGGAGGCTCCACACGAGGAAGTGGTTAGTCGCTGTTTTACTCAGCTCAGAGCACAACGGACGCCTTTTGAGGAATAAAATATTAAACCATGTGTCAGCACTGTGAAAAACAAGAATTGTACATGTACAACTCGGTGTAAAAAAGAAAATGTAGCTGATAAACACAGTAAACCACAGGAAGACCACTTCTTCATATTCTTCAATTCAAGAATCTCCTCCACAGATTAATAAGGTATTTTGATTCCAAAAACATTTAATCCACATGCTGTGAATTCAGCTTCAAACTCTTCAGAAAATCTCCATGGCTGCTTCTTATGTTGCATCCTTGATGACGTGTTGAAGAAAGCAGATTAAGACACAGAGATCACACATGAGTAATATTGAATTAGTTTAATTTTTCTTTTCTAAAAATCACATATTTTCAATTCAGAATATGCTACTTTTTGTAAATGGATGTTTTCTGTAGCTGATATGAACTTCTGTTAGTTTTAAATATGAAAAATTCAAATGTGACCATATATGGTCACTCGTCTCACACTTGACTGAACTTAAGGTATTTATTTCCTTTAAAGAAGGCTTCTGATTGGTTCCGTGGTCACTCTGTCATGACAGATGACGTTTTTCTTATCACTGATAACATCAGCAGCATGTTCTAACTGCATGTCAAAAAGCTTCTTCCCTTTATGAAAAATGTGAACCTGATATCAGGTCTTTCTGACCTTCTTTCTACCGCAGATTAGAAACTGACTGATAAAGATGAACAGGGCTGCTGCAACTCATTCAGGGGTCCTAAGTATGACCATTTTGTGGGACCAAGCAGGAACCCGGTGTCAGTTTGATTATTTAACGTCACTGTTGCTGTTGTTCTGGCTCTGAGAAGACTAACAAGTCCCATGAACTCATATTAATTACACCAAGAATAAGAAAAAGCTAATAACTATTGCAAACCCATAAAACATTCTGTAGTATTCCGGTGTTATTTCCTGGATAAATCGTAAAATAAGCTTATTTACTGGTCACTACTGAAATCAGTTTCAGAATTGCGAATAAAAATACAGTTGCATCATTCTGTATTTCATTCTTTATGAAGAAAAAAAAAGACTTAAATGTATCATGCAATTATTAAAAAGATATTTGAATGAAAGGGGGCAGAAAGAAGTAAAAAGAAACATATGATGTCCACCCCTCATCAAAACAAATCAATAACATTTTCGGTCTTGTTGAGCAGTTCATGTCAAAGCACAAGACAATTTACTAAATATTTTACAATGTTTTCTGTTCCACAGCAGTGTCATATTTTAGCAGTAATGAAGCTTTTACACTTTTCTTGAAACTATAAATAGAACTTTTGGGTTGTTCCACAAGTTGACTCCCTGGAATGTGATTCATCTTTCTCTTTATCTTTCGTTATAACAGAAACAAGTCACTGTTATTAAGAGAATCTTTGACCTTTCTTACAAGCATTTTTCAGACCCTTTGTCTTCAGTGGGTTGTTGACAGTCATTTTCTCTCCATAAGGACGAATTTTACAATTTTAGTCACTTAAATTGATGAGTGTTGTCATGAACGTATTATAGACACTATTTAAAATTCATTCATTCATTATCTGCCACTTCTTCCCTTTCGGGGTCACGGGTGGCTGGAGCCGATCCCAGCTGGTGTGGGCGAAGGCGGGTTCACCCTGGACAGGTCGCCAGTCTGTCACAGGGCTGACACATATATATACAGACATACAACCATTCACTCACACATTCATACCTCAGGGGCAATTTAGTGTGACCAATTAACCTGAAATGCATGTTTTTGGACTGTGGGAGGAAGCCGGAGTACTCGGAGAGAACCCACGCACACACGGGGAGAACATGCAAACTCCACACAGAAGAATGAAAAATGAAAAATGCTTAACTTTTCCTGAATCCATTGTAATATATCGTATCGATATTGAGATATCTGGCATGGATATCGAGATATGAAATTTTGCCCATATCGTTCAGCCCTAGCAAACACTGCTCTGGGGGAAGGTGGACTTCAGATACATTGCTGAGAATATCTCCAGTTGGTTCTGCCTTGCAGAGAGCATGAGAGCCTGAGAGCCTGAGAGCATGAGAGCATGAGAGCCTGAGAGCATGAGAGCATGAGAGCATGAGAGCATGCATTTCAAGTCACTGTCTTGTGGAGCTACCAGAAGATGGTGAAATTGTTATTTTTAATAGGTCTTGCTTCATGTATGTGCCAACGCAGTGGCACTCCTGTAAATGCTTGGTTTGGTTTGAGGCCACGCTACATGGCTGTGGGTTACTGACGGTCTTTTGCTCTGCAACAGGAAGTAAAGACCTCCCACATGTTGAAGCTGTTCAAATCTATATGCCCAGAGCTTGTTGTGTTTTCAGGTTTATTCCTCTTATAAACAGTTACATGGAAAGATCGAGTGGAAGACTGAATTTTATTTATTATACCAAGAAAACTGAACACTGAACATAAAGTTAACAGACGTTCCGATTCTCAAACAAATGCATCTGGATAGAGACCCGTTTGAGATTAAGAAAAGATGATTTAGCAATGTGAGAATCACAAGGAAAATGCCATTTTATTGTTGTTTAAATGGAAAGTCTCTCACGCTCTTAGCTGCCCATTTCCCACTCTAGACATTCCCATCTAATCCCATTATAAACTCAAAAAAATGGCTAAAATTCTGATCAAACTTAAAAGCTCGCAGTTTAAGTTTGGTAGAAGATATTGAAATAAGGTTTTCACATCTGAACAGAGGACAAATACGGCAACATTTTAAAAGTTTAATGACATCTCTACGGGGAACCATGGCGAGGCATGGTGGACTTGTTCGGGGATGCATTTTTTCATTTTTTTTCAATCAGCTCTCTTCCATTTGCATGGGTAAAAAGTTGCTGTTGCCATGGTAACCAGCCATGATAACCATGACATCATCAGTCCTGGCTGAGAATGTACATGGCTTTCATCTTTCAACTTTGAAGCCAGTGGGGAAGGCCTTATCAATGAACTGTCTTCTCATTCCTGACGTGGAATCGAACAGTTCAGACACGCGAGAGATTCTCAGTTCTACAGAGCGAAAGAGCAGCTTGAGGAATTCATTGAATTTATTCATTCGTTCAAACACTGACAGTGAGGCAGAGATGACACAACAGCAGAGAGACATGGCCAAAGAAGCAGCCTATTGGAAGAAGAAATTTGAAGACGTGAACGAGGAGCTGGAGGACGAAATCAGGGCCAAGACAAAGGTCCAGGAACGGCTCAAACAGGCAGAGCAGGCCCTGACGGCTAATGGGGCCGAATGGATGGACGACAGGAAGAACGTGTGTGCAGGCATTCAGGGTCTTCTGAGGAATATTGAAAGACTGGATAAGATCGTGTCCGCGGTTGGCAAAGTGAACCCAAAGATCAGAAAGGCAGAGGCAAAGAGGAAAAAAGCAGAGGAGAGGATTGGAAAAGAAAAGAAGAAAGGTACAACAGAAGAGAAGAAATGTGAACAGGCAGAGAACTACCTGGCCCTCTGTACCACAACAGTGGCCAGCGTTGAAATGAAAGTGGAAAGCCTCATACGTGCCCTGGAGGAGTCCCCCGGTAAAGATCGGAAAAAGGATAATCAGGAGACTTACAGAGTCACAGCCAATGCGACAGATACGGAGCCTATGAAAAGCCGCATCAAAACTTTGGAAGATGAACAAGAAAAGTTGAACTCTCAGCTCAAGGAAAACGGCGTCAAACTGAAAGACCAGGAGCAGCAGATTCAAACCTTGGAAAACAATCTGAAGTCACAAACCAATGAAACGGAGAGGCTGCAGAGGAAGCTGCTGGAAGTCCAGAGGTGTGAGCCAGAGGAGAGCCAGGATGAGTTGGCCGACTGTGAGACGAACACTTCCTTCCTGGAAGAAGAGGTGTATCGTCTCAGAGTTGACTTACAAATGGAAAAGACAGTGTCAGAAATTCTGACAGTGAAAGCTCAAGAAAGGATGGACGAGCTTACAGCCATTATTAACAACCTGGAGAATCTGAAGGCCACAAAGCTGCAGGAGGCAGAAGAAGAGATATCTGCCCTGCTGTCTGAGTACCAGGAGAGAGTCAACCAGCTCAGTTCAGAGGTCGTCACCCTGAAACAGGAAGCCTCCTCATCTCAGCAAGCCCTTGAAAATTCCATCAAGGAGCGGGAGGTGGAGAGAGAGCAGGCGGCCGCGGCAATGAGAGGTCAGGACGAGGAGAACCGGAACAGGTTCAGGCTCCTCACTGACCAGATCTCCACCCTGACTGAAAACAACGTTGACTCTGTGGCAAAGCTCGAAAGGTTGAGGACCGAAATGACCCAAAAGGAGGCTGAGTGGACAGAAACATGTCACGTCCTAGAAAGACTGCTCTGGGATGAGGCTCTGGCCAAAGAGGAACTGCTGAAACAGTACAGAATGTTAGAGGAGGGCTTCTTCACTGAGGAGGAGAAATGGATGGAGATGAGCAAAGATAAACAAGAAAAGTTGAACTCTCGGCTCAAGGAAAACGGCGTCAAACTGAAAGACCAGGAGCAGCAGATTCAAACCTTGGAAAACAATCTGAAGTCACAAACAGATGAAACGGAGAGGCTGCAGAGGAAGCTGCTGGAAGTCCAGAGGTGTGAGCCAGAGGAGAGCCAGGATGAGTTGGCCGACTGTGAGACGAACACTTCCTTCCTGGAAGAAGAGGTGTATCGTCTCAGAGTTGACTTAGAAATGGAAAAGACAGTGTCAGAAATTCTGACAGTGAAAGCTCAAGAAAGGATGGACGAGCTTACAGACATTATTAACAACCTGGAGAATCTGAAGGCCACAAAGCTGCAGGAGGCAGAAGAAGAGATATCTGCCCTGCTGTCTGAGTACCAGGAGAGAGTCAACCAGCTCAGTTCAGAGGTCGTCACCCTGAAACAGGAAGCCTCCTCATCTCAGCAAGCCCTTGAAAATTCCATCAAGGAGCGGGAGGTGGAGAGAGAGCAGGCGGCCGCGGCAATGAGAGCTCAGGACGAGGAGAACCGGAACAGGTTCAGGCTCCTCACTGACCAGATCTCCACCCTGACTGAAAACAACGTTGACTCTGTGGCAAAGCTCGAAAGGTTGAGGACCGAAATGACCCAAAAGGAGGCTGAGTGGACAGAAAGATGTCACGTCCTAGAAAGAGTGCTCTGGGATGAGACTCTGGCCAAAGAGGAAATGCTGAAACGGTGCAGAAAGGTAGAAGAGGGCTTCTTCACTCAGGAGGAGAAATGGATGGAGGCGTTAAACAACAGCACTGTAGAAATCCAGGATTTTCTCCAGAGGATCAGTGAACTGGACCGGCTGGCCTCCATGACGGACAGACAGAAGGCCAACATGAAAAAAGCGGAGAAAAAAGCCAGAATAGAGGCGGCCAAAAAAGAGGAGGAAGACAGGAGGAAGAGGAGTGAGGAGGAATCCAGGAAGAGGAAGAGGAAGAGGAGATAAGATGACCCAAAAAATTCAGCTAGTTCAAAGAAAACAGTGGCAGCCCTCAAAGTAAAAGTTAAAAACAAACAAAAAAACCAACACAAAATACAACCTAAAACCTGAAGCCAGTGTGGCAGGGCGGACAGACAGCTCCACCGGGGGAATTTAAAACCAAGAAATAGTTAAAGGAGCTCCACATGCTGCCGTTCAAAAAATGAAGAAGGTCACAGAAACAGGGGGTAAGAAACACAAGAAAGAGTAAGATGCACAATTGCCCCCCTGCCCCCCTTTGAAAAAAAGAAAGAAGGTAACGGGGGGTAATAAACAGGGGGTAAGAAACCAGAGGGAGAAGGCCAGACACAGGGGTTTCAAGAACTTTAGAATGAAAACTGACAAATAAATCACAAGAGGAGGCCTTGAGAGCACACACTCCGGGAGAGAGGGAAAAAAAAATAAACTTGAGCTTAATAAAATGAAAGATAAAACTAAAAAAATCCCGGAGGAAGTTTTACTTTGTGCCTGCCAGCTGTTGCCGACAGGAATCTGTGTGTGTGTGTGTGTGTGTGTGTGTGTGTGTGTGTGTGTGTGTGTGTGTGTGTGTGTGTATATGAGCGTGTCTGTGTGTGTGTGAGATCAGCCATCATAGAGAGTCAGAGTCAGGGAGTCAGAGTTTGGGGATCTGGACCACCGTCTGGTGATCTGGACTGCCATCAGGGAACTGGACTGCTGATCTCCGTCAGTCCTGAAGCTGCTCGGCCTGGTGGAACCACAGCAGTTTGCGTTTCTCCATGAAGGTCCAGATCTGCTCCTGTCCGTCCCTCAAGCCTCATATTGTCCACATTGACCTGTCTGGGGTGGAGCCTGTCTTCCACTGGTGCAGGGCAGACAGACACCACCCTCATCCAGCTGGGATGGGCTCTATGACTCTGAATAGGATGTGAAACAAAGTGAAGGAATTAAAAATGAATTTGCTGATTGGTGCATTTAATACTTTCAGAAGAAACAATTTATGAGCATTACTCCACAAAATGATTTGACGGTGAAATTAAATTCTGAGTTATTATTAATTACATATATTATATATTGAAACAACAAGGGATTACAAGTTACTTGTTTTTAATTCTTTTGACTTACTAATTGTGTTCTGACCTCTTTTTCCAGAATGCAGCCGAACTCCACGCCCGCTGCCGTTATATGGATATGGGAGCATCTAATTATCTCCGAACCAACTGCAAATCACACGAAAGTCAAACGGGTGAGTAAATGTTGTTGTGACGAATGTGAAATAAGGTCCAGATTGTAAAAACGACCGTTCCCCTTTAAAGCTTCTATTTTGACAATGAGAAATGCTAGAACCATGGGACCAACTGTTTTCAAAGCTCTTGAACTCCACTATCCTGTCAGGTTTGACTTGATATTATCACCAGCAGGGGGCATCACGATATGTGGTAAAAACTAAATTTCACTTATGTATGTCAGTTTCATTTCAAGAAATAATCAAAAGAAGCATGTTCCTCATCACTCTAAACCCCTAAATGTACTTATTTTGTATATTTTACTCTTCTACTTAGGGATAAGGGGTATTTTGAAGATAGAACTACAAATTGTAATGGCGGGAATGATGCAACTTTATGTGATGACGTCACCGATTTTGTAGTTCCTTATGGGGTTTGAACGTGGGGTTACGTTTATGAGCTTATGAACGCCAATAAACCATATGAACAGCTGAACATGTGCTACTGGTAAAGTGTAATGCGTGTCTTATGAATTGAGTGTGAAGAAACATCTCGATCTGGATTTATTTCTGTGATTTGCCAGCAATTGTGTGACTGCTAATATTGCTATTCCCGCGAGATCTTGTGTTCTCGCGATACCGACAATCCCGCTCTCTGGATGAATGGTTTTTGTCCATTGACAGTCTAAAAGATGATTTTGGCGCAGCGTCCCGGGCAGATGTGGAAGCACGGATGATCTGGTGCATAAATCTGCCGAACAGATGTGCATATGAGACGCACGCGGCGGGTTATTGTGCATATCGGACCACCCGTCTTGTTTTTCACTACGATTCCCATGATGCATTGCGGTTAGGTCACGTGAGCAAACAGAGCCTGCGTGCTTGTAGCTAAGCTAGCCGGTGCACACAGAACGGCGACATAAAGCTCTGGGCACACTGTCCACTTCTAACCTGTCAGTCACCAGAATCACACAATTTGTCCTCCAGTCTCCCAACCGGGGAGCCCGGTGCGCGGCTGCACAGCCCAGTCGCCCGCCCGCACGCGACGAGCGGAGCAGCTGAACCGGCTGCCCGCGACTGAGCTGTCGGCAGCCGGTGAGCAGTTGTAGCTACTTCCTGCGCTGCATGTCCGTTCCTCCCCGGTCAGACTCGCTTTGTTATGTCATTTTGCTCACTATTGAACACATTTGAACTGAGAATGTAACCACGTAGATCGCCAATATGTATTTCCACCATACAGAGTGTAGATAGAGAGAGTGGATAATTTTTTTTCTCCCCTTTTATATTTGAATGGATACTATCGCGATGTTTCCAGCATGTGCCTGTTCAGCTATGTGGGTGCACACATCTTTAAAGTTACCTTCAGCGTGGACAGGGCAATAAAACAGTAAAACTGGCTATTATTTGAGTGTCTGGATAAAAGAAACAACAGTTTATGCCTCGTTTGATCGCGAGGGGGGCGTGGCCAGGCGACTCTCATTGAAATGTATTAGTTTAAAAAGAGTGACGTGGGACACGAAAAAACTGTGCAAGTCGTGCTCCCGGACAGGATGCAATAGATTAATTAACGTGACTCATAGCACGAATTGCCGTGAGACTGGATTGATAATTCAGAGGTGAGTCGGTGAACGGTATTTTTGTTCCCCCTCGTCAAACTCATCAAATACACAATCGAACAACCCCAAAACACATTGGTGGACATGTTATAATCTGCACATTCCGTACGCTGTGAAATATTAATGCAAAATTACGAGATTGAATTGTTTATGCGAAGATTGCTAAGATGGAACTACTTACTAAACATGGCGTCTGGGCAAAGTGATTTCAAAAGAAAAAGTAGTTCCCAGTATTTGCTTCAGTGTCGTAACGCTACAATAGTATTTGTTGGTGTTCCACAGCGTAGTGAATGTGTGGATTATAACGTGTCCACCAAAGTGTTTTGGGGTTGTTGGATTTTGTTTTTGATGAGTTTGACGAGGGGGAACAAAAATACCATCTACTTCCATTGTGTCCGTCCCAAAAACCTTCCCCGACTCGCCTCTGAATAAACAACAGCTCGCCCTCACAAAAAAGTAAGTATGCTGTTCGAAATGACTAAGGAATTCCTCTAAATGGGCCAATTTGCCAAAATGTTGAAGTATCGCTTTAACAGCGATTAATGACGAGCGCAGCGATCAGGCAGACCAACGACAAGGACCAACAGCAGAGAGCAACGACATGAGCCAATCACAGAAGACAAACACATGTGCAGACAACTTCCCAAGCCACCAGCAGAGGGCAAAATCAGTGAGTAAAGACCACAACAAATATGAGCGCAACATATGCAACAAACGCATTTACAATATTCACATATGCAGCAAATACATGTGCAGCATCTACATATGCATCAAACACATATGCAACAAATACATGTGCAACGTCCACATATGCAGCAAACACATATGCAACATATACATGTGCAGCAAACACACATGCACCATAAAAATATACATAAAGCAACAACACTTGGCAAAAACATTAATCCCATAGACATTAGCCAAATACACATAGCAACAACATAGACCAACAACATCGACACATATCACATGTACTTTTTTTTGACACAAATGGAACCCCATAGTTTCACTGAGTGTTTGAAGTTCATTCTAAAATAAAAAAAGCCTTTCTACAACGAACTTATCGAGTGAATCAGACACAAACCTGACAGCAACGCCACAATAAAACAATCAATTCAGGCCAAGATAACAGAGATAGTTAAAAAAAAAAAAAAACTTAATAAACAAGTAAGTTCGTTATTTAGAGTTGCTTTCATTCAGTAATGATTATGCCATGGCTTCATCGCTTGTCCTTCCTGTGACGACTTTTCTTTCAGCACATATTTGGAAACTGAATCTTGAAAAGTCCGTCATCATTTATCTCTGTTTCTTCATTCGAAAGACTCTCCAGCTCAGATGTGATTGTAGATTGAATTTTGTTGTTCAAAGTATTGACTCCACCGACTGTTTTTCGTCCTTTGACCTGTGTGTGTTTGTGGTTGAGTCAGGTCTGCTTGCAAAGACAGAAAATAAAAGTAGAGACATTGGTTTTCAGGCAGAAGAATAACAAACTGAAATGATGGGAACTCTTTCAGACATGCTGTTTTCTACCACTTCCGCTGACTGTGGTCGACTCTGGTCTCGCACTGGATCCTGATTGGTCGTTCTCAAATGTAAATTTTCCACATAGATGAAGTGAAGAACATCATCGACAAGACACTTGAAGGCTCGTCTAGTTCATGTATTAGATGAGACCCAGCCGTTAAACTTTGAAACATAACGTCGATGTATTTTAGTGTGTTTCTTTGAAATAACTATTTTCTGCACAACATGGGCCCAAATGGACCTGATTGGTTTTCATGTAACACGGCTTTTCAATAACTGAATTCTGTTGTTCAGTATTCCAGGAAACCCCTTTATCAACTTCTTTTTGATCATCATGCATCCCTCTTTAAAAAAATAAAAATAAAATGTTTTCCTTTTTTATGTTTAAAATTCAAACGAACATCTTTTGTATCACGAGTCTTCTAATGTGCAGCATGACTCCAGATAGAACCAGACGCATGTACTGTGGTATTTCAGGTAGGGTTGAACTGGACTGCTGGAGCCATATTTGGGGTGCTGTGTTTTGGTTTTCTGTCTTATGTCAGGTGGGCGGTGCTGGGCTGAGTGTTGCAGAAGCAGTAAACTGGCTGCTGATTGCAGGGATTTGTTTCACCTCAGTTTTATGAACCTTGGTCTAACTGTGTGCTCCTCTGTCTGCAGTCTGATGACCTGCACAGCCAGCAATTCTGTCTCGCCCTGCATCTAAACCCTGGCCGTCCACCTGCCCATAAGTCTGCTTGCAGTCTGAGATCCATTCTGGAGGATCTACTGAAGACTCTGCACCTTGAACTGAGTTTTATTTATTCTAATGGACTTATTTATTTTCATTAAATTTCAGTTTGAGCATAGCATTGCTGCCTCTGCTTGCTTTTTGCGCCTGAGCCTCCGACCTGCACCATGATGTGCATTTAATAAAAATTCTTTTCTTTAAGTACAAATCATTGCTTTCATTTTACCTTTTCTACTTCATGAATCAGTCTAACTAACTTTCTGTATTCAGATCATCACTGTTAGCAAATCGGGCGTTAGATTCATAGCTCTGAATTTGGGTTCAGTGTCAACGTGACCAGGGTGAGATATGTCCACAGCAAGAGGAAGACTGTGGCAAGCTTGACTGGATATGTTTTCAGATCTCTTTAGTAAAATTCTTCCAAGTCGTCTGTGTCATCTGTGATGCCTGTAGCCAATAAGCTGACAGTTTGTGGTCTTTTGATGTGGCCTGTTTCATTTTTGGTTGATCATGTTGCAATAGATACACTAGATCCAGTTCAATGATTGAGTTTTGTGTTCTCACTGGTGTGCTTATATGTGACAAAATGAAAAATGAAGATATTTCAGCTGCATGTTTGTTTGTTTTGGCCCAAACCAGTGCTCAAGTGATTATTTGATGCAAAATATCGTGACAGCATGAAGTCATCAAATTAAAAATCAAATTAGATAAATGGGTCTTTTGAACACATGAGTATAAACTTGATGTAATATTATAATATAAAACCAATTTTTGGTCATTTTCAAAAAGGGGGAAATGAAAACGATGAACTGTAGTGACCAAAAACAAGAAATTAAAAGGATATTTTTAATATTCAATCATAACTTTTAACAATTTCAAGAGATACAGCAAAGAAACGCTCACCCAGCATGAAATCACATTTAAAATGACCGTGGGTCTTTTCGGCCCCTTAGGAAAAACACTTCCCCACTCCTGTTTTGGACCCATGTTACATTAGAAGGGTGTGCAGAGGTTGTGCATCAAGTGGGAAATAGTCAGTGTTTAGAGATGGTGAGTATAATCAGAAATTCCCATGAATATGCCTCAGAACATAAGAAAATTTAATTTATACAGCATGTCGATCATATTTTACTGCTGTGGAGTGCTGAGCCACCCAGAAGGTTTTCCTAAATTCTCAAGTTTCTCAGACACAGTTACATACATACCATTCAGTGCAATGTAAGCCACCCATTATGGTTATAGAGCATAAATAAAATCCTTCATCATCGATCTTTTCAGAATACTGAGCCTGGTAAAAGAGTCTTTAGGTATGATTTGTCTTTGAGGAGTGGTTAAATCAAGTCTCATGCAATGAGATGGAAAAAAATCACAACTTAGTCTTTCTTCCATGTAATTTGATTTGCAGGAATTGTGGATATATCGCAGTTGAGCTTGACTGTTGTTTTCTGAACACCATCCTCCTCCTCTGACTTGTCTGAAAGATTCACTGAAGAAAACAGCCAGTCATAATCTGAACTGAATTTGTAACGTTAAAGGGCAACTCCGGTTTTTTGACACCTGGACCTTATTTATAGGTGTGTGCATGCTCATATACTCACTCAGACAAACATCGTGCAGCTCGGAGTCCTTCAGAAGTTATTTAGATCCAAACGATGTAGCTGCACTAGCGGGGGTGCCACAGCAATGGAGCGTTTGCGCGGGACATAATCTCTGCAAAATCGCTCATTTCGGCTGTATTTCTTCATCCATCGCCAGTGTTATAAAGTCAGCTCGTCTACCGTCTTCAGGTGGGTCATCTGAAGAGCTGACAGTTTTCGCTAACATAGCCACAATTAGCTCGGATGGGAACGTTAGGCACTCCTCTCCCCATCAGAGAGGCACTTTGAGTCGGCCTCGGCTGTCACGGTGCCCCGGCGTCTGACTTCCAGGGGCCGAGTTGGAAAACGGCCATCAGCTGCTCCACGGAGGCTCCGGACACCCGCGAAGACGCATGGCTCGCACGCGGCCGCTGGACGTCTCTCCTCGCCGGGAGGATGCGTATCTCTGCTCCCCGGCAGATGCGCGCTCCACGCCGGCCGCGGGACGCGCGACGGCTGTGGCACTCCCGCGAGTGCGGCTACATCGGTTGGATCTAAATAACTTCTGAAGGACTCCGAGCTGCACGATGTTTGTCTGAGTGAGTATATGAGCATGCACACACCTATAAATAAGGTCCAGGTGTCAAAAAACCGGAGTTGCCCTTTAACCTCCCTGTTGGAAAGTCAATAGGTTTGTGGAGTGCGCCCTCTTGTGGAGGCTAGTGGTAAGCGCGCTCCCCAGTTTGGATTTCACATTTCCCCTTAAGCCCGCCACACACTACAGGATTTTTTCAGTCTTCCCCGATTCAGACACCACACACTACAAGACAACAGAGGACAGATCGCACCCGATCTTCCTCTCCTGATCTTCTAGTGTGTGGTGTCGCTCTGGAGCAGAACACACACCAGCAGATTCTTCAGCTGAGAATCGGCTCCTCTCTCCTCCAAATCTCGCGTCGTCCAACGTGACTTTGTGCTGTTTCCCTTCGTTGCTGTTGTTACATTCATCTCCACTTTCAATGATAAGTGGAGAACTCATTCATTCCCTCAGTTCATTCATTCACATCGGTATCGCTCCTTCAGTGCAGACCCCCCCCCCCCCCCCCCCCCCCCAACCCCACCCCCCACCCCCGGGGGGCACACGGAGCACGGACTGTCAGCACCTTGTCAGAAAATTTAAATGTTCCAATACAGAAGAGGGAAACATAGTTTCTGATCATTTTATTATAATTTACCCTCCACATTTAATAATAATCCAGCTTATTAGCTAATCTGTTTGTGTGTTTGTTTGTTTGTTGTTGTTTTTTTTACTTTTGAGTCCCGAGTGGAGCAGTAGAATAAAGTTATTAGCAGACCGTGTCAAATAAA